>NC_072852.1:26873373-27211075 GCF_028858705.1 Grus americana | reverse complement strand
TTGGGGGTTTTTTTGTTTGTTTTGTGGTTGGGATTTTTTTTTTTTTTGTAGCTCATGTACTAGTGACATCAAGAAATAATCCTTGAATTGGATTCTAAGTCTGCCTTATATGATTTTTTTCATTTCAGTTGAAGTTGACATGGTGTCTGTCTTTAAATGCACCTTCACCTTTCTATCCTTTCTTCTTGAACTTCTTGCTGCAGACTGTTACCTTGTCAGTGGAGTTAATTATCTCTTGTCCTGGTTAAGACACTTCCATGCCATTATAGTTCTCTTTCCCTGTTCTGTTTTATGGCTATGCTGATACTACATTCCTTAGCCTGAACACGTATTAGAGATGCATGCCTTGTGTTTCAACATTTAGCCCCTCTCTCCTTTTTCTCAGTTAGTTGTTCTAATTTAACATGGTTTATTGAGCAATTAGACTTGTAAAACAATTAAATTGTTGCTTCCGATAGCATTTTGTATTAATTCACAGTTTCTACTTGGCCTGTTTATCTAGGTGTCTTCTGAATTTGGAAAGCTTAGTGTTTTGGGGAAGATTTTGCTTCATGGCTTGTCACCGTTCTCCCTGGTTTAGAATATATTGGACTCTCTAATTTCTACCATCTTACTCATTAATTTGCTAAAGCTGCTTTGAAAGTGAAATGATTCTGTTGCAAACACGTTCCTTGTGTGCGATGCATAGAATCATAGAATTGTTTTGGTTGGAAAAGACCTTTAAGATCATCAAGTCCAACCATTAACCTAGCACTGCTAAGTCCACCACTAAACCATGTCCCTAAGCACCACATCTATGCATGTTTTAAATACCTCCAGGGATGGTGACTCAATCACTTCCCTGGGAAGTGTGTTCCAGTGCTTGACAAACCATTCAGTGAAGAGAATTTTCCTAACATTCAATCTAAACTTTCCTCTGGTGCAACTTGAGGCCATTTCCTCTTGTCCTATCACTTGTTATTTGGGAGAAGACACCAGCACCCACCTGGCTACAACTTCCTTTCAGGTAGTTGTAGAGAGCAATAAGGTCTCCCCTCAGCCTTCTTTTCTGCAGACTAAACAACCCCAAACCTCTGGGTGAATGGCAAAGATAAGGAGAATACAACTGTTCTGTGTCAGGGTGATTTAATGATGGATATCAAGAAGACATTGCACAAAATGGAAGAGCAAGGACTCATTGCTAAAAATTACTATAAAGGAAATTACTACAGTTAATGTGGAAAAGAAGGACTTGAGTGAGTACAAACTTCGTTTTGACTAAACAGCACAATGCTAAACCATTAACAGGAAGTGTCATTCTGGGATATGCTAATGCAAGTTTTGTATTGAGGGCATGGCAACTAATCAATCTGCTAAGTTGGTAAGGTTTCTGCTGCAGTTTGGTGTCCAGTACTGGGTATTTCACGCTAAGGCAGATGGTGATAATTGGAGAGAGCATGTAAGAGAGTAATAAAAATAATCAGAGGTTTAAAATATATGATTTAGGATGAACATGTGAGTTGTTTTATTCTAGAAGAGAACTAGGGGAAGTAAAAAGCTATTGAAAAAAAGGAACTAGAGAGTGATCTGTTACTCTGCATGTCCATTGTGTGCAGTAATTTAATTGCCTTACTTTTCTGTAAGGGAGGGTTGAGATTCGGGGACAGTTTCGACTTATGAGGATTCCTTAGGACAATCTACCAAGGCATGGGATGGGATTCCCACTAACAGAAATTTCTGAGAACAGATTAGACCAATATCTCTTAAGAATGGTGTAGATATGTTTCATCTTGTTTTGGTGAGAAGTGTTAGAGCTGATGATAAGGTAAAATCTTATGCCTAGGGAATCTAAGCTGCTATTGATAATGTTTTACCTCTATATTTCTATAACTAGCTAAAAATTCAAGAAGGCAAAATAATAAGGCAGATCACCTTACTTTACTTTGGAGTATGTAGGTTAGGTGTTGAAGACTAAATTAGTTGTCTTCGGCTTCTACACATTATGGAAAAAGAAACAGCCACACACAACAGGATTCATTTGATCTATCCTAGAGCCTTTACAATGGGCTGAACTGTTTTCTGATCTGCCTCTTTCCTCTGACTAGACCCCCAGGTGACTAGATTATATTTAGGTCTTTAACTTTTGCATGCCCAAATGAAGTGAGAGTTCTCTCAGCTCAGCACTTCAGATTCTGAGGTTCCTAGTGTGCAGCTTGCTTTCTTGCAAAAGTATGTGATTTGCCAAAGTGTTTTAGGGTATATCTTCGCAGATGGATACAGATAGTTTTCCAGCTGGTTCCAGCCCAGCAAGGCAGCAACAAGAATCCTTCTGGATGGTTGGCATGGAACCATCCATCTGGATGGGTGGTTCATGCATGGCTGTGCTGGCATTGCTCTCTCCCACCCCTCAGCAGGACATGGTGAGTTGGATTCAGATCACACAAATATACTTACATGTCTCCTTGATCACAGGTGGCTCTGAGCTGGAAGGCAGCTATCAGGAGGGTAAGAAGGAGAATCTGGGGAACAACGGGCCAGTTAACTTCACCTCACTCCCTGGAACAGTGATGGAGCACATCCTCCTGGAAGCCTTTTCCAAAGGCAAGGGACAAGAAGAGTATTGGGAGCAATCAGTGTGGATATATGTAGGGAAAGTCATGCTTAATCAACATGATAGCCTTCTATGATAAAAAGATTTGCTTGGTGGATGAGGGAAGAGCAGTGGATATTTTTAATCCTGACTTTAGCAAGGCAGACAGCACTGTCTCCCAAAACTGATAAAGGACAGGCTAGATAAATGTATGGTGACATGGCCTGAAAATGGCCTGAACTTCTGTGCTCAAAGTGTGGTGATGAGTGGCCTGAAGCCCAGGTGGAGGCTGGTTGCTAATGATATGTTCCAGAGTGTCCTGGTTTGCAGCTAGGATAGAGTTAATTTTCACAAGAAGCTGGGAGGGGACACAGCCAGGACAGGTGACCCAAACTAGCCAAAGGGATATTCCATACCATATGACAGCATGCTTAGCATATAAGCTGATTGGAGGGATGGAGCACCTCTCCTATGAGGACAGGCTGAGAGAGTTGGGATTGTTCAGCCTGGAGAAGAGAAGGCTCTGGGGAGATCTAATTGCAGCCTTCCAGTACCTGAAGGGGCCTACAGGAAAGATGGTGAGGGACTGTTTATCAGGGAGTGTAGTGACAGGACAAGGGGTAATGGGTTTAAGCTGAAGGAGGGTCGATTTAGATGAGATGTTAGAAAGAAATTCTTTACTGTGAGAGTGGTGAGACACTGGAACAGGTTGCCCAGAGAGGTTGTGGATGCCCCATCCCTGGAAGTGTTCAAGGCCAGGTTGGATGGGGCTTTGGGCAACCTGGTCTAGTGGAGGGTGTCCCTGCCCATGGCCAGGGAGGTTGGACCTAGATGATCTTTGAGGTCCCTTCTAACCCAAACCATTCTGTGATTCTATGGTACCAGATGGAGGGCAGTAAAGAAGACAGAGCCAGAAAGAGGCAATGGGCACAAACTGAAACACAGGAGGTTCTGTCTGAACATCAGGAAACACATTTTTCTACTCGAGGGTGACTGAGTACTGAACAAGTTGCCCTGGGAGGTGGTGTAGTCTTTATCCCTGGAGATATTAAAAGTCTATCTGGACATGGTCCTAGGCAACCTGCTCTTGCTGACCCTGCTTTGAGTGTGGGGGGGTTGGACTAGATGATCCACAGAGGTGCCTTCCAGCTTATCCCGTTCTGTGATCCTGTGATCAAACTGCTGACACACAGAAGTGTAAGTAACCAAGGTCTCACTGTGGAAAGGATTTAGTGCTCTACTGCTCAGCATTGTTACTGATCACTTCTGTTTGGACTGAACTTCTGTTAAACTTGCACAGGGCTGTTTTGTAACATGAATGAGAAAATCCTACTTTCTTGCAGGGTGTTGTATTTACAAGACAGAGGAAAATTCCTTTTTATATCTGTAGAGAGAAGATTTGTCCAATGAGGCCTAAGTCTGAAGATTTGCTCAGGAAATTTTGTTACTTAATTTAAGCTGAAATCAATTTGTATTAGATTGAACGAAAGCTGATGTATGATGCTATAGTTTGGTCTCTGGTTACTCATTACTGTTTATGAGGATCTGTCTAAATGCTTAAAAATTTAAACACTGACTGAAGTAAATTTTAAAATTGTTGCACTACGTGAACTCTTTAACCCAATAAATAAAGCTATACAGGAACAACTGAAATTTTCCAAGGATAAAAGATTATTCTTAAATTTGGAATGTTAACAATTCCACCATATTGTATAAATGCAAATGGCAATAGTTAAGAAAGTGTGGGGAATATTTTCTAACACAAAGTATTTAAAGGTTAATGCTGTTCTAACACTCAAATATTTGAATTCATGAACTAATGCCCTGAGATAGAGCAGGGGCATATGTGCACTCTTGCTTCTGCTGCTGTGAAACTGAATACAGTGAATATTAAAGTACAGTCCGGGAGATAATAATTCCTGGTAGCTAATCTTTTTGCCTTATTCTTATGGAGTAATCAATAAATAAAGTGGCTACTCATATGTATCAATTTCTTAATTTTTCTGGGGCCACCTCCTCTGATCCACACAATTTTCACCCAGTTTTTTATCTAAGATCATTTGTACAAACCTCAGACTGCTATTGCTTTGTGTGACCTGGAGTCACATATTTTTTTATAAAGGGGAAATTGATCATATAAAATTTTTCTCTTTCAAAGAATTTACTTAGTCTTGTTTTAAGTTTTGCATGCAGATGTGTGAGCGTGGCAAGCCAACTACATTGTAGGCACAGTTTTTGGTAATCTGTGTGGAGGTCCTTAAAATAATTGATTTTGTAAAAGGGGAGAAAAAAAAAATCCAGGGACTCAGCTAGTGCGCAAAGGCCTTTTTCTCCTGCAGGCAGCTCTCACTGCCAGGTGTGCTGTTGGACCGTTGGAGTGACCCAGACTGACTTGCTGTATCAGTGACTGCCAGAGGCAATATCTGCACTCCAGTGGCTTCATTCCAGTGTAAGCTGTAAAACAAAACGGGGCCAGAATTTCACTACAATGAATTATAAGCAAGAGTTCACTACCTGGTGGGTCTAATCTGTCTTGCTCCTGAGTAGTTCAAGAAACCTTCTGGAGTTCTGTTTTGAAGGGAAAGAAGCATTATAAAATAATGCAATTCAAAATCGTGTCTGCAAGTTATTTTGAATGCCCTTTCTTAATAAGATACCAATTAGATATAGGCAGCTATTTCTTCTGCCCTGCTGCTGTGTATTTTCATAGTTCAGTAATGCTTGACTCATGTTTGCCTGAAGTTTTCTGTCAGATGTAGTTTCTCTTAATTGATTTATTTAGAAGACACTTGGAGAACTCAGCTACAAACCTCTTCATGGTCTTAAGAGCTTCAGAGTTGTAGGCTGTCCTCAGTGCCCATAGAATGAACTTTTGGTGATGAGGAGCAATATGTATTTCCTGACTAAGTCAGTATATGTTTTGCCAAAAGCTTCTCTCTAGCAGTGTCTTGAGGCTGTGGATGTGAAACACCTATTAAATCATGCTACTTTCCACAATGGGTTCAACTTTATGTTTTCTTTACCAGATGCTGGAAGTACAGGTTCTGTGCAGTGTCTTCTGTCATCTTTGAAAAATCTATTCTTTATGTACAAAGCTTTGCTTTTTAGAAATATTATTGAGACAGTGGAGTATTGATACATCTAAGAAGTAGACTTCTCTGATTTATCTGTATCCAATTCTTTTAGTTTTCTCTATAAATTTATTTTAGATATTTTGAATGTGGTTGTGACTGTGAAGTTCTCTTCAGGTTTGATTTTCGTTTTCTAGTATACTACAATTTTTGAAGACTTCCTAGTTTTATATTAATATAGAAAATTATGAAGGTGTTCCCCAATGAATACAAATCTTCACAGGTTTCCTACCATGATTTAGGCTTTCACCAATGCTGATAGCTTTGCCAGTTTAGCAGACTAGTACATGAATAAAACACATTCATTTTTCAAACACACTACACTCTTGAATATAACACTAGTGATAATAACTTAAATTGATTCTCTGGCTCGTAAATGTACAGCCAGTGAACTGGCTTGCTTAACAAGTAGATACATCAGATGAATGTACCACAAAGATTTTGTTATTAGTCCTTAAAAATATGGTAACATCATACATGTTTTAAAAAATTCACCTTAGAAATAGTTTTATATTGACAATCACATAACTTTATTACAAGTATCTACTGGGTAACATAGTGCAAACTGCAAGATTTTAAAAGCCTGTGGATCAGTAAGAAGCAAAAATGAACTATATTTGAAAGTATACTGCAGGTGCAGGTGCCTTGTGGTAACATGAAACGGGATGTCAGAAAATTCACAAACTTTGCTTTGATTTTGATGGAGTAATGAATATTTTATTGGTTTTAGGTCATTAGCTAAATATATTTATTTCAGTGGGTGGTTATCATAAAAAAACCTGCATCCATATTTTTTGTTTTAACTTAAGAACTGTGACTGGTAGTTTGCCTGGAGGGCAATCATAATATGCAGTCATATTCTGCAAGCTCATCGGCATCTACTTAGAAGGTTTCTCTTCCATGCCCATTAAGGAACTAGTTGTTTACATCTAGATTATATTTTCCTTTCTATGCCATGCCACCTTTTTTTGGTGGATTTTGTGGCTGAAGAAATTTTTCCCTGCTTCAAAAGCATCTTCCTTGCTCACTCCCGGGATCATCTGCAGCCCCTTTACTGGCTTCCTTTGAAGCAACACTACCAGCTCATGGCCAAGGGCCCTAACAAAGCAGGCTCCTGCGTCCATCCCTCATCTCAGCTCCTTTGTTTCCTTTCCTCGCCTGCTTCATGCTGCCCAAAGCTGCCCAAAGCTGCCCTCACAAACCTGCCCTCTCGCAGTTAGCCACATCTTCCAGCACCTTCCTATCAAGTCCTTTCATCCAACAGGCTTTTAGACTTCCTCCAGTCAGGGAGTGGCCCATAATTTCTGAAAAGATTTCCCACTTTTCTCAGCCCTTACTAAATCACAGAGCAAAAGAGTTGACATCTCTTGTACATTCATGCTTTTTCTTTTGACTCTTCTGCCCTTTCTATTTTCATTGTCTACCTGGATTGTAATGGTCTTCTGGGAAATGGCAGTATCTTATGCCTGCCTTTAAAATGCTTAACTTATTGCTGAAAATATAACAATAATAATACGTTGACTGGAACTGGATGCAACAATTTAAAAAGAACTGTTTTCTATCAAGAAGGTAATTTTATCAAAATTGAAAAGTTTCCCAGAAAGATACTGATTTTTATGACATTTTTCAAAAAAGTAAATTCTACACATTCTAGCATTGCTCAAATATTATATTTTGATAATGTAATTTGTATTAATCTTCTTGTGACTTTTTGATACAAACAGGTGTTATGATGTTAATATACTAATTTGTAAATTTGAAGTACCTGTATCCACTTGCAAATGCTACAGATTACACTTAGGATTTTACTGCATTGGTGTTGTACTTCTCTGCTCGCTTTGGCACCATGTCACTTGTGGGCAAAGAGTGGTGCACCCCTGCTCTATTACTTCATTGGACTTGTCTGTCCTGCCACCATGAAAAAGTGTTTGTGCCTCTTCATGCAATGGACTCGCAGCAGCCATGAGATGGCAGTGTTCGTGGGTGTTTGGTTTTGCAGTCAGAAGTGGCTTTCATTTTGATCATATGAATGAGGACCACAGGATGACAGGCTTCAGGAACCAAGTGCTGGGCTATGAGAAGAATTTATGCAGACTTATGGCCGTCTTTCTGCCTGCATCTGAAGGACCCTGAGGAAAGAGGCTGGTAGCTGTTAGGTTGCAAGCTGAATGAATTATTCAGGTAATATTGTAGGTGTAGCCCATAAACCATAGGTTGGCTACCTCACCCTTGGTCTTACTATATTACAGCAGAGAAAATTAAATGAACAAAAATGACACAAAAGAAACAAAGAATTTTAACGCTATGAGTTGTCCTTCAGAATGTCCTTTCTGTGGGAAGTATCAACATGTGTCTCCTCAGGCAGATTCAGAATGACGTTATGTCATTGATTAATATAATTTCTGGTGGACCCCTAGTCCTCTGGGATGGAGACGCCAGTTCTTGATAATCTTGCGATGGAGTCAGCATCTGGAAACTGACAGGAAAACCTTTGCTGACAGGATTTTGTTCTTCTGAGCTAAAAAGAAATTCTCAATGACAGCTAACAGCAGAGGCTCATTTGGTTTTCTTTTTCCATTCTGTTCATGGAGGAGTGGTCCATATTGCTTCTCTCACCCTCTCCAACAAGAGACATTCAGAGCTATAGAAACATAGCAGTCTGCTTCGCAACAGTGAGTGCAACAGTATTCCATACTGTTGGTTTCAGATGGGAGAAGGCAATATTTTATTTCCTCTTTTAGCAGCAGTAGTGGCGCAATGTGTTTCCCAAGACACACTGTACCTGATTCAGGGGGACCTTCTCCTCTTGTTACATAAATAATCTTCTCCATAGATGAACCTGAGATATTTTCCCCTCAAAATTTATGCTCTCTTAACAGGAAGGACACATTTCTTCCTTCTCAGAGTTGTTGTCTGAAGATGTGCTGGTTTTGTCTGGATGGAGTTAATTTTCTTCACAGTATCTAGTACGGGGCTGTGTTTTGGCTTTGTGCTGAAAACAGTGCTGATGATAACCCAGGGATGTTTTCGTTGCTGCTGAGCAGTGCTGACACAGAGCCAAGGCCTTTTCTGCCTCTCACCCCACCCCACCAGCGAGGAGGCTGGGGGTGCACAAGGAATTGGGAGGGGACACAGCTGGGACAGCTGACCCCAACTGACCCAAGGGATATTCCATATCATATGATGTCACGCTCAGCATGTAATGCTGGGGAAAGGAGGAGGGGGACATTCAGAGTGATGGCATTTGTCTTCCCAAGTCACCATTACACATGATGGAGCCCTGCTTTCCTGGAGATGGCTGAACACCTGCCTGCCCATGGGAAGTGGTGAATGAATGCCTTGTCTTGCTTTGCTTGTGTGCGTGGCTTTTCCTTTACCTATTAAACACTCTTTATCTCAACCCATGAGTTTTCTCACTTTTACTCTTCTGATTCTCTTCTCCATCCTGCCAGGGGAGTGAGCGAGTGGCTGTGTTCTGCTTAATTGCTGTCTGGGGCAAAACCATGACAGAAGATAATCTGAAACACATGGAAATATTTATTTTATATATATGTCTATATATATATCTATATACACATATACACACACTTTTTTTTTTTTTTTTACTGTAGTTCTCTTTCACTGCCACTGGAGGGTTCTGCTTTTTTTAAAAAAAAGGCTCCTATTTAATTACATCACTTAAGGGGCTGGGCTCTTATGGGTTGGTCTGCAGTACCTTCAATCTATTGACTGTTCCTTATCTTATAACTAGTTTACATCCTACTTTGGGCAGGCCCATCATTTTCACGATTTGTATAGTGCTTTCTGTGATGGGGTCCTTGTCCATGATTAGATCTACTAGATCCTACAATGGCAATAATAGTAACAAGACGCTTTTACTCCAACTGGCTGCAGTTCTGTTTAATGCAATGTGTCATTGTGAAATCTCCTGATAGCTCCCAGAGCAGCCGCAGAGCTGTTGTGGCAGCTCTGGCACCCTTAATTGCTGTTTATGAAAGCTTGTGGCTTTCTGATGCCTGCAGCCAAGGCCAGCAGCAAATGTGACTTAACATGGCAGCTAATTAAAAGGTAGTACTTCAGCATGGTACTGAGGAGTGGACTCATTACCTCTTAACTCAGGTTTTGAATAATACTCGCTAAACCCAGGCAGATACAAACACAACCGCAATGTCATTTTGATATTGTTACCATTCTTGCATGAATTATTTGCTGAAATTGGTGGGAGCGATTTTAGTAGGTATGAAAGGCCACCAGATGTCAGTGTGGCCTTCTGCAATTTAGTGTGGCGTAATTAACTCACTCTTTATCAGACAGAACCAGGAGGTTTTAATCTATTTTTTAAAGAAAAGTTCTATTTTCCGTGACTGAAAAAAATACACTCAATTATTAAATGCCTTCTCCAACTTCCAGTGAGACTTTCAGTTATTACAAAGGAAGGGCAAAAATAAATGCTGGAGAAATTCTGAGCATTTTACACCGGACTTTTGCAGAAAACTCAGACCAGCTGGTAGGGTGGTAAGAAGCACAATCATTTTGCTGTCACAAAATAGAAAGCTGAATGCTGTTCTTTGAACAGAGAGAGGTCCACCTTTCTTCATCTACCAGTCTTAGTTGTGCTACATCACAGCAGTGCTGGGGCAGGGGAAGGTGATCTCCTGTCTTTAGCCCTTGCTAAAACCAATGCTCACCAGGACCAAATCACAAGAATGACTGGTCTTACAAGACACTTTTAATTTTATTACATTGTACTTTTTTTTTTTTAATACTTCCTCTTTTTATTGATTTCCAAGCCAGATGTCTGTGTGTGTTTGGCTACACCTAGGTTACTTGGCCCTGGAGACCTTCCTAGTTCTGGGTCTGAGTGTTCACACGGCCATTATCTATTGGAATGAGACCTCGGCACATGCCCCTTTTGCCCTTGTGCATGCTACTTCTCATAGCAAGGAAACCTTGCTTCACAGACCTGGTGACAACTGCAGTGTCACCTAGGTCCTCCAGTTTGGTGGGTTTGGGAAGCAGGAACACAGGGGCCCTGACATATTCAGGAGCCCAGACAGGAACCCAATCTCTTTGAAAACAGAAAGTTTGTGAAAACATATATTTTTTTTTCTCCATATGAATCTGAAACCAGAAATTGTTTCATTCATCTGTCTTCAGTTCAGAGGGCTTGGCTGTGGTCTGAGGTTAAAAAAAAAAAAAAAAAGGAAAATACTTCATGATAAAATGATGAGAGTTCACAACACTGCTAATGTATTAATGTCTAAGCAGATATGACATGGTTATATTTCCATAGTCCTTTGTTGTTCCAGACAGGATGTTAAAAGTCGTGTACGTTCTGTCAACCACCTTTCCATTGCATGTTTCCATCTGGAATTGCTTAATCAGGTGTCCTCAGCATGTTGCATACAGTAGAGGTATGTGCTAAAATCCTTTAAGCGTATTGGAATGAGGTGTTTTTACAGTTAGAAGCTTTAATTTTAACCAAACCACTGACCTTTGCAATCTAGAATAATGGATTAACCACTTATTAAAACAACTACAACTGATGAATTCATGTTCTATGAAATATGTGTATATACTAATCTAGTGATAGATAACTGTAGGGTCACAAATGGAGAGTTACTGAGGAGGAGAAATTTTTTCAAAAGTATTAAATTTATGTACAGTAACAACCACCTCTATGACAACATAAAACCTCTGTAACCTAAAGTTCTCTTTTATTTTTTCAAAGTATTTTAATTACTTTCATCTCAGGTGACTGTAATGTCCTCCCTGCACTTTCCCTTCCTTCCCTGCACATTTTCTGACTGCACATATTTTGCTGTACATTCAGTTGTCTTCAGAGGAAGTTAAAGATGCTCAAATAGCGTTAGCTAATGTTTGCACAGCTTAGAAAGCACAGCATGCAAGATAAAAGTTAAAGACTTGTGGCAGGTGGAAAGGCATTGACTATAGCTATTTGTATGATGGACCTTCTGTTTTCAAAAAATGTCAAGATTTGCAAAATTTGGCTAAATTTCTAAGGTGGAATAGACTCCTAGATATCAAAGTTCTTCATAAAGAAGAAAACAAAAAGTCAAATAAACCCACCCCAATGTTGTTTTGATTCATACTAAACATTTATTTCAATAAAATAGAGATATTTCCCTTCATCTTTGAATTTTAAATATTTTGTTATATTACAACATAGGGTAAAAAAAAAATCAAAATGAAGCTATTTCAAAATGAGTTATCAAAATTCTTTACCTTAAAATATTTTAATTCCATTGCAGAATTTTTAGCTGATATGTTTACATTTTTTTTAATAGATCCAATTTACCCATTTCAAAAAGTATTGAAGAATTGATGGAGGAAAAATCCATCATAAGCTCTTAAATGCAAAGACTTTGCCTCTGTCTCAGGCACCTCCATATCTGGGAAGCATCAGAGTGTGCTTGCCCTTTTCTTATGCTCTTCCTTAGTCATCTTCTGTCAGCTATTTCTGGAGACAGGATACTGGATTAGCTAGATTTTAGCCTTGACACAGTATGGCCTTTCTTACAGCGATGCATTCTTTCTGTTGAGCATGTCTGTTTTTGAGAAACTGCATATTCTATGAGAGTCAAATTCCATCTAAAGCTTCACTGATCTGTTCTGCTCTCTAAAGTTACAGTTAAAAAATCTTTCAATATAAACCTTGCTTTAAGCCATTCCATAACTGCCTTAGCTTGAAAATTCTCAGATTTATTCTGAAGAGAAAGATGAAGTGTTTCCAAATTGGTTTTAAGTAAAAAAAAAAAAAGTTTTCAAATTTTAGTTTTCATCTTTGGCTTCTCAGTATTACTTCTTTATCTCCTTTTAGCTCAAAATCAGCTTCTTGTCTTCCCAGACTGAAAGCAACCTTAAAACTTCTGACTTATTACTCCTTGAACAAGGGGAATGTGACATACCAAAGTTACTAATGGTTTTTGTGTTGGGTAATTTTGGCTTGCTTCTATGAAGCATGAGTTCCTTACTTGCACTTCAGGTTGAAAAGGATGAGACAGAGAAATCTGAAAACTCATTTTTAATGATATAATCCAGCTGAGAAGAATATGTGTTTGAGAATCAACACATACTCTCCAAAACAAACTGCTGACACACCTGGAGTGACTTGCATGCTAATGGGGTGCAAAAGGTGAGCACGATAGATATTCCAGGAGCTGGTGATAGATATTCCAGGAACTGGTTCCTTCATGAGGATTCAAAAACCATTTCAGAACCCTCATATCTTCTGTCCAGCTGAGCAATGTGGTAAGTTAAGCAGCTGTTCAAGCAATTCCAGGTCATTATCAGCGGCTTATTTACTGTTCTGGATTCTGATTACCTTAAGCAGTGAAACAAAACCCAGTCACCATCACAAAGCAGCCTGCATGAGAGACGGATCAAACAGAAGCAGAAGGGCTAGGGCGGCTGCGGAGAGCAGGACGGGAGTGGATGGAAGTAATTGTTAATTCAGTGCAGGCTGCAGGTGAGCAAGGGGAGCAGCAGAAGCACGTGTCTGGATTTGAACTGATCAGTAGCCCAAACAGCAGGAACTCAGTGGGACCATTTGTTGATGCTGAATTCCTGCTGGAGTCTAAGGCAGCTGTTCCCCCTCTCCCTCTGTCCCTTCCAGTACGATGCACAGCATGAAGAAGACAGTGTAGTACAGGGTTTCATTCTCCTGCTTTTCAAGCACTGAATACAACTAAAACATGTCATTTATCAAGTTCCCTTCATTACCAGAGTTCTCAAATTCTTCTAAAGGACATATTTGGTTAATTCCCTACTTATTCTATCACCTAATTGCAGTTGTAGGCTTTGATCATAGTAATCACTAGGAAGTTCCAAGGGATGCAAATTCCTATTATTTCTTGCATAAAGCATGGAAGGAATTGGATTTGTAAGCAGAAATCACATTTTCTACCTCAGAAAGGAGCTGGCACAAACGCTGCACAAAACTGTTCACACAGAGACTGAAGGATGCGGGCAAATTTCTGTGATTCTCACCCAAAAGCTGAAATAATTAAATAAAATTAATCAGTCATGGAATTATCATGGGGCTTGCAGCCATCTCTCTGTTTTATTGGCACAAATGGTACATTGCTCCCCTTCCGCCCATTCTTGCTTGTTGATTGAGATTGGTAGCTGTTGGAACAAGGATCATCTCTCATCCTCAATACCAGTACTCTGCAATCTTATAATATTTGGCTCGTAGACTGTGTTGTAATGAGTATGAGCAGCAATAATGATAATACATAGGCTACATTCAATTTTAATGTATTAAATACAGTTTAAATACATTTAACAACTACCTTTAAAGTAAAATTTTAAACTTTAACTTGTCCCTTAAGAAGGTTAATACCGAATCTGATAAATCTGGATGATTTTCATCACCTGAAATGAAAGTGGGTGAGTGCTTAAAAAGACTTAAAAAAAAAAAAGAGTTAAAGTATTTGTAATATACCATGGGGCAAATGAAATAAAAGATTCCTTCTCAAGCTCACTGCTACATTTCTAGGTATGATATTGTCTGCAATGCACCAAAAAGAGTTGCTAGAGTAGTAGCTGTGTTGAGTAAATCTTTTTACAATTGAACATATATGAAGACAGTGTAATCTAAGCACAAATCTGGAAATCTGATCCTCCTTTCCACTATGCATCATTTAGTGTTTCTACCAAATGCTCAGCAATCTTTCCTTGGCTCCCGTGTGTTATTATTTACATATCTGAAAACATTGAGAGAGATTCATATGCAACTTTGCAAAGAATATGAAAGTCTATTTCAGGTGACACAATAAAAGATTGTTCAGAATATCCTTAAAATGGATGAGTCATATCCATTAATTTAGTACATAGTCCTACTGCTCAGATATGCTCAGATAGAAAAGTGTTTAAATTGAGTGGAAACTGATCTTTGGAATATTCATTAAATCAAATGTTACTCAGCTAATATTACTGAATGATCAATGTCACTGAAATTATATATGCAGACTGGTTCTTAAAAACTGCAAGTACGGATTTTTTATTTATTTATTTATTTATTCTATCCATAGAAAGGAAAGATAGAATTTGGTTCCTAATGGGTCTTAAAATGTGTCTGTAGTTTCAGTTTTAAGGACAACAAAACATGCTAAACAATTTCACAGCAATTCTACCAGGTCAGATTGCACAATGCTCCAGTATTTTAGTGTTCTGATTTCCCATCAGTCACATTTATTCAATCCTGGAATAATCACAGAGTCCCTGGACGCTGTTGACATTATTCATGAGAGAATGCTGTGGTTAAGAAAAATCGTTGAATGATGAAAACAATTGCTGGAAAAGTCTCTGCTTGGTCCTACCTGCATTCATTTTTAAATGTGTACTTTTTTGTCTCTGGAAAAAAAGTTAACAGACATAACTAGGAGGACATATGCTGTTCTGACAGACTCTGCTGCTTCTCTGGTTGTAGGGCTGTATGATGTATTTATTCAAGTTGTGATTTCATCACACTTAATAAGTTCTGTCTGTTTTTCTTACTGAGATAGTGACTTGTAGGTAACTTATCTGTTTCAGACAATAGAGGAATAAGTTGAGAGACATTAAAAGAGAGTCTCCACCTCAGAGATCTTGCTGCTTACTGAAACTCTAGATAGAGTATGAGGATTGTTTTTTTTCAAGCTGTACGTTAGGAAAGCAACTGGAAAGCAAAGTGTGACAGTATAGGATTTCCCAGAAACTTAAAAACCATCTGTCCATTGCCTGCCCTATGCTAGACAAGAAGTGGATAATGCCTCTTTGAGAAACCTGCCCTCTCTGTGGTGGCTATTGATGCTTTTGATGCTATTTGCTGGTATTTATCGGAAACAACTTCCCCAAATCTTGCTTTGGCTTGAAGGGCTTGCCTGCGACACCGTTCTGGATGTGTTCTTTTTAAAGAAACACTCTGCTTCTGCTTGCAAACATTGAGATTTTACTTAGCCATAGATACACTTACAAATGAGCAGTTTAAGTAAAACTAAATATTCACCCCCTTTAATAAAGGCAAATACTGACTTCTTTGTTACAGGGTGTGCAAGGGTGTTCAGTTTGTTAAATATGTAGATGGAAACTGAGTGAAATTTTCAGAAATGCCTTGATATTTAATTCAGCTGAAGTTACAAGCAGTACATTATGGCTTGTGGAAGAATGGCATGTAATATACTGGAAGTTCCAGCCCCCTCTCTGTTAAAATTCTTCACAGCTTTGTGCTGCTTTGCTTTCACAGTCTGCTCTTCCCAACCTGCTCTTCAACTCCCCATCTTTGCTTGACTTTTTGCTCTCTCCCAGCTCTCTTTTAACTTAAAAGTGCAACGAAGGAACTCTTTGCCATCTGATCTATGGTTAACTCCCTCTACTTAAATCACTCTTTAAAATATTCCTTTTCTAGTTAGTCCGTAACTGATTGTGTCTACAAAGCATTTTACCTCAGGTATGAAGGATACTGTATACAAGCAAATTGCGTTGTGCCTATAATTGTATTTATTTCATGTGTAGCTTACTGCACAGTTGAACAACAATACTGGGTTTCAGATATAGATCTAGTACATTAGGTAGATTAACAGCAAGGTATCAGGCTGATTATATATTTGAAATTTAAGAACACTGCTAGTAGGATACTAATTCAGTGCATGATTAGAAGACTCAGCTCTGGAGCTGAGACAGCAAAATATATTAAAAATAGAGCTTTCTCTTTTCAATGCTTTATGAGCACTTTGTCCTTTGGGTTTCTTTTACTGGATTTAACAAGAATGAACTTTTCTCCACTCTGTAAATTCAATAATGATTTAATTGACATATTCTGTCATATAACCCTGTAACCGAAACAAGTCTAATATTTTTGAATTTAAATTATATTATCCCATCTAACTCCAAGCAATGAGTTAGTACAGAGTAGCTATTTTTCAAAAGTTCTGAGCAGGAGCTTGGAAGAAATGAGAAGAGAAAGTAAGAGTTTTCAGGCAGTGAGAAATAGAACCTACAGAGAAATGCAATATTCAGTTAGAAAACAAACATTAGAGGAGAAATTCTTCTCTAGTCAGGGAAATGAACCTACTATTTTTCTATTCAGTATGTGATTTTTCTAGATTATAGATGGCTGAGCTTTCCTCAAGTACATTAGCTAGAGAACTGGTTCCTATGAATACAAGATGTCGCTTTTCTCAGTGTCTGGTATCAAATGTTGAAACAACAGAACAAACTAAAGTAGTTAGCATTATTTATCACATTATTTTATGGTATTAGCCTCGAGCGGACAGAGGCTGGATCCCTTTTGGGTTAGATACGATGTAAAAATGAAGAGCAAATAATGAATGCCGTGATCTAAACAGGCATAAAAAGTAGACAGGTGTATCATTGAAGCAGGAGTGAAAAACAGGACAGTGCAAAAGTCACAGCAAGTCTAAGGGCTGGATATTTTTTTTGTAACTGAAGTCCTTTTTATAATGTACAGTTGAGATTAGAGAATTTCAGGTGACTATATAAAGAGCGAATGAACTCCTGTAGATGGTACGATGCTAACAGCCGCTCAACACAGAATATAGACTGTCCATAGCAATGATAGGAGAAAACAGACCAGTATTTGAGGTTCCTCTTTCCTGTACTTAGTGAAGGAGCTCTGATCTCTGTCTGTTTTCTTCCTTCTTTATTTTTCTTTAAGAAAATTTTATCAAGAAAGGTGTTCTACAGTGTTCTTGAAGAAAATGACCCTGCATTGCTTTGAGTTAGGCAAAAAAGCTTGAGGGGGGGCAGATATAGCTGAAAACTCTCTTATTCTCTCCCTGTCCCCCTCTCTGTGCATTCATCCTTTCTTGGTTGCTTTCTCCAGTCATGGGCTGGCTGTAATATTTGGCATTGTCCCTCTCAGGGAGAACTGGAAGACTCATCTTCTTGGCATAGATTTCTCACAATTAAAACCATTTAAAAAATTAATAACTTCTCCCGTCTCTGCTCAGTTACAGCGAGGACGAAGAATCTCAGAGTTAACTCCAGTCATATCAAAGGGTGGGACTGTACCTCCCCACTGTGCACAGCTATCATGGCGAGGGGAACAGGGTGCGGGTAATAATAATGATCTTTTCCACTGGGCTTTGGACTAGGTCCTAAATAGTTTGTACGGTCAGTGGGAGATTTGGATATGTCAGAATGGCTGAGTCTCGGAGAGATCCCAAAGCAAAGGCTTTCTGCTTAAAAAGAGGTATACACAGCAGCATATGGCACACTAATTAAAACTGGTATTTTCCAAAGCTTAGAAAATGGAGGTTTAGTGCCAAAGTGGGAAATGCTTTTCTAATCTTATCTCAAAATTTTGCAGGTCATCTATAAAGAAATACTTTGTTAATCATCAGTTTTCTGAAGAGATATTTTGTGATTTTTCCATATTCTTTTGGAAAGATATCGTTTCTAAAAGAACTGCCTACATATGCTAAAAGCTGCTGGGGGCAATTTTGTATTTATGAAAAAACCCAAAGCACTGCTATCAAAACAGAAATTATTTTTGGTAAAGTGCAAACCTCAAAATTAGGAAAAACCTACTCATTATATTCTTGGAAATGTAAAATGACAGTTTCTTCTCTCTGTTTATTTTTTGCAGAATACAGAATAATTTCTACCCACTTCACAGCAGCAAAGACAGATAACTGCAGTCAGTGCATAAGCTCCAGACTTATTGCTGAATAAAAAGTTTTCTGAGATTTTGTGCTTTTTGAGAGGTACAACGCACAGGTTTGTAAAACAAACTTATGACAAGGTTTGCGATTCAGACTGGGTGAATTATACTTCTTGCCATTCCAGGTTGTCATTATAGAGACAGAGATTGTAGTTAGCCTCTCTGCGCTGATTGTGACTCTCCCAGGTGGTATGGTCTTCCAGGGAATCATCTTCACCTGCAGCACCTGCTGTCTCTGGCCCTTCAAAGTAAATTGACAGATACCCTTAATGGGCTTCTCAACTACCAGCTGCAATCCATCTCGAGGTTTTTTGGCAGCTGTGAGTATCCACAACCAACCAATTCTTCTTTCCTCTGCCCTGCTTGTCCCATAATTGTACATGACTGGAACCGAATTTTAAAAGTCGGTGTGCAGTACTGCTTGTTATAAGGAGGATGAAATTCAGGAAGAAGATCTGGTAAGTGCAATGTTGTTTAGATTTCTCCTTAGCCCTACTTTTGGCTTGTTTCTCTGGCCTTCTAATACTGGCATGTTACCTTGTGCAGAGGCATGTTGCCATCCTAACAGATGGGTATGAATGTAGGTGGCTAGGAGGACATGTTTGCTCATCAAATGTGTTTGTTGAAAGCAGTATTACCAGCCAGATATATTGGATCAGCTGTTCATCCTGGGCTTTTATATCTATTTTCAAAACTGCTACTCTGATAAAAAATGCATTAAATCATAAAATAATTAAATGTTTACAACCCTTTTTAATGTGGCTTTTTTAGCTTGGGAGAGTCAGCATTTTTATTTCTTAGATGGTGGGTTACAACAGAGGCATTATAAATAAGTTTCAGCTACATAGTTTAAAAAAATCCTCTGAAACCACAGAGTGAAGTCTACCTGTTGGGGGACTAAATGATACCACAGGTAAATGGTACTGAGGGAGCGTATTGTAACATTTCATGGGAGTAGAGACCATTAGCGATATAGAGCGCATCATTAAATTCTATTACATTTTTTACTTTTGTACCTTAGACTCAATTACTTAGTACTAGTAGTAGAGTCATTTGTGGAGCTAAATTTAGCGAAAGCTGGAATCTGCCTTAATTAGTGAGGTATCACAAGACATGCATTAATCAGTGTTTTTTAACTGTTTTTCCCCTTTCTGTTCCAGTAGAAAATGTGTCCGAGAAGTAAAAGTGCTGTTTGGTTCTTTTAGACTGCACATTCTTAATAATTAGCAGTAATGTTAAGATTTTCCCATGTGAAATACTTCATCTGAAGTTTCAGTATGCACTGCTGCACTAGAAGATATTAAACAGGACAGTTGGCTAAGTGAATTAGATCTGAGGTGAAAAGTTATGGTTGCCACGTGGTTCCTGCCTCAGCTGCCTTTTCCCTAGTGTTCTAAGGTGAATCAGAGGTAGAGGTTCACAGAGCTGGAGATCTACTAGAAGTGTGTAATTAAAAATGTGAGGCAACAGCATTCATGCATATCATATAATATCTAGCTTACCCTATTTCTTTTTCAGCCTGTATCATTTTTCCTGTAGCTGAAGGAAAAGCTGAAATGCAGTAAAGATGTGTAGGGCAGGGGATAACAGATTGCTGTCCTGAGCTGAATAATTTGTTTTCAGATTTAGATGCCATGATCAGGCTGTGAATGAAATACAGTGGTTCTTACAGCTCCCTACATCACTTATGTTGTTCGATGTTATAATAGTCAAAATGTGGCTCCCTGACACATACTGTATCCATGCAACAAAGAGCATATAATGGCAGAGCCTGTAATAAGGAACTTTTAACCTGAGGGACTTTATTATGGAAATATAATCCACACCGCTGACATTGTGATCTAATTTAGACATAAACTTTGAACTGAGCCCTAGAAATTGGTGCTTTTTTTTTTTTTTTTTTTTTAACTGAGTATAAAGGTAATCTGAATGATAAGCTCAGGTCTAGCCAACATGACAAACTGTGACACATAGTCCTATGAATCAGTTTCTGAGGATCAAATTAGTCCTATTTTCTGAACGAGACTTCAAGCCCATGTCCTCAGAAGCGTGCAACCTCTTGATCCCACTGTTTGAACAAGCCCTATGTTCCCAGTTCAGTATGACGCTTATTGTGTTTGAAGTCTGTTTGAGCCTGTACATGGCTAGACACATGCTGAAACAAGTTTGATGGATTGTGATTATGATTTTCCTTATGCGTCAATTACCTGAATTGTAAAGCTTGGGTAAAAATAGAAATATGTGAAGCACCTGGGTGCCTCTTGCAGCTCAGGGACATAACAATTACCTAGCTCAGTACTTCAGAGGAAATAGGAACCCACTGAACCCTACTTCTGAAACTGAAAGTGAATTAATGGACATAAGTGAAATAGCTTTTTTTGAAGCTGATTCAAATGTGGTTTGAGCAAACACAACCATTTATTTTCTGGAGACATACATAAGTAGATTTATTACAGATATTGGCTAGTTCTATAAAGGCAAATGGAATATTTGTCACTACTCCTGACCTACAATATTTTTCTTTACTGGAATATCTCAGCCTTGGTTTTCTGCAATTAGAAATGCTAGCTGATATTTCTAGAACTTCCTTTCCAAATGGAGCAAAGGGTGAATAGCGAATGGACAGAGAAATTCTGTTCTCATAAGCCAAGGGAGTTTTCCCTGGATGTATTTTGTATGCGCTGGAAAAAGTCAAGCAACTACACCAGAATGTGATTTGCTGTCTTGTCTCCTTTGGCATGTACTTTGCAGTAAGCGCTGCTTTTACCCGTCTAAGTTGCCTTCCAGGTTAAAAAAACCCGCGAAACAACAACCCACAACTCTGTTGAATCACTGGGGATTGTCTGGGTCTCTGTTTCTTACTTTAAGCACTTAAATCTAAGTGCAATGCCTTCAAAATCCTGCCTGCCTTGCAGGTATTTAAATTTCAGTCAGTAAGACCCTAAATCTCTGCTATTGAGTATACATCTTAACAGTTGTGAACCACTGATGTTTATCTCCTGCATGATCCTAGCCAGGATTTACAAGCTTGGTCCTATGCCATGCAGATCATATTAGGAAAAGGTGAGGGAAGAACCACTGCTGGAACACACTCCCCCCCAGCTCCTTTCTTAAAGGTTTAATTGCCTGTGTCCCAAAGTTCCAAGGTCAAGCTCTGACTTGGCCCAACTGCGCAAGCTTGCTCACACTGCTGAAGACAACCTGTGAGAAATTCTGTTGAAAGGTAAGAAGGATAAAATTATAGCCAGCAGTAGGAAAGTTGAGACCAGGTTGTCAGTAGCTCAAAGATACAGGATCATGAAAAACATTAGGGAAATACAAAACCCTAAAAGGGAAGGAGTGGGCAGGGAGGAAAGGAGGCTAGTCAGGATCATTGGGTAATGGGGTCAAGTCATCAGTGTTGATGGAGCTGGTGGAAGATGGCAGCTTGGCAGTGCAGAGGAGCCATTCCTGGAGCTGTGCAGGCTGACCCTCCTTGATGGACTGGTGCCCATCTGGCCAGCGAAGACCCTGAGGGCTCCCCTCGGGCTGGGACCATACTGATGCCTATAGCCTTATAGCTCACTGAATCCCAGCTGCCTTCTGTGTGGCTTAGCCAACAAGCCACTGCTTTCTACTTTAACGCAGTGTGTATCCTGCTTGCAGAGTCCCTGTGTGGGCAGCTGAACATTCCCAAACACACCAGTCCGAAAGAAGGGCTGGGACAAAGGGCCTCCTTGTTTAACCCAGGGCAAGGTTAAAGAAGGTGCTGGAGCTGGGGTCTGTGTGCCTGCGGAGCTGTTGGGCTCAGGACAGTCATGGTGGTCTCTTCCTCTGATGCACTTCCTTCTCTTCCTGGTGTCTCTTATGTGAGAAAGCAGCAAGGTGGTTTAGGTGCCACTTTCTTAGAGGGTATTCACAAGTCCATGTCGTGATCAGGGCAGATGTGTCCTGCCTGCTGGAGAGAGGGGCCCCAGCTCTGGTGAGTGAGCAGGGACTAAGGCACATGCCTTTCTTCCCAGTGTGTCGCTCCCCGCAATGCCTTCCAGGGCACGGAAAGGGCACCTACGCAGGGCATGGAGAGGCTGGGGGTACTGGTGTCCTCAGCTTCCTTCAGGGTGTCTGAACATCTGGGGATCACTGGCATCCCTTCTCATGCCCTTCAGGGACGCACCCACACTCTCTCTAGCATTTTCATCCTTTGAAGAAATAATGACTTATTTTCCTACTGCAAAGCAAAAACTTCTGTTTTTTTAAATCATATATTTTTTTTCCACATAAATTTGGGCCACTTTTAGTGGAAAAAGACCTACATCCACATTATTGAAAAAAACAAACAAAAAAAAAGTGAAACTTGAAGTTAAAGAATACCACAGTGTGTGCTGTGGACTCTGAGATAAAAAAAAAATCTCTTTAAGATAGCTGCAAAACACACAAGCATTTTTCTGGTTTCACAGAACTGCCTGAAAAGTCATCATGCAGCCTTAGCTGTGATGTAATCTGTTATTTAAAAAAATAAATAAAGTGGTACAGTAGAGGGAGTGGCATAACCTTGCATTAGTATTGCTCAGATCACTTACAGAAAAATTACCAGTTGTGCTGACTTTGGTATACTTTATCTGTAGCCAGTACATCCTTTTATTTTTTGTGTTTTCATTGTGATTTCAGAGGGGAAACTAACCTCCGGAATTCAGGTGGAAATGACAGCTCAAATGCCTTTGTGAATCATTCTAAGCCTCATTCAAACAGGGATGCAGCTAAATGAATGTAGATATTCAAAGTCTGTGTAGAAATCCCTGACATACTGGTAAATGAAAATGACTGCCTGATTCTTTTTAGTGAATGAAATTATTCAGAATAGCTAAGGGAAAATGTCATTATGTAAATCAATCCAATACTTATTGATTAATCGTGCCTCTGGTTTCAGTAGTTCTCCCCTTCCAGGCTGGAATATATGAAAATCTTAATACATTCAAAGACATTATTAGGCTGGTAGGGTTTGAATTGGTCTCTAAATATTTGAAATGCAGGATCCCATTTTTCCTTAAGACAGGATTTTGGGAGTCTCCCTGTAAAAGCGATGATTGTGTCTCAATGGAAGAAGCTGGAATTTCTTAGGATGACTTAGAAAGATCAGCCTGTAGCCAGCTCTGAGGTCTGCTGTCCCATGGTAGCTTTGATATTTAGCACCCATGGTTTCAGGCCGTCACTTGATTTCTCCTTAAATCCTAGCCATTCAAGTGATGGAAATGTATGCTGGTCTGAGTGCAGAGTATCAACAGACATGATGATGCTCTTCTCCCATCTTGGTGCTTCTTTCAGTCTACAAACTATGAAGCAAAAAGTCATCCTAAGGTTTGTACACAAGGGAAGGGCAATTACAAGTCTGCCCCTGAGCTACAAAAACCCAGAACTTTAATTCTGCAGTGAGCATATTCCAGGCAACAAGACAATCTCTTCTGCCTTTTACCCACCACATACTTTGGGGACATGATGCTCTTTCCCTACTCCCTAGGAGATGTCAGCAGGGCGGGCAGCATTTGCTTTTGGGGAAAAAAAAAAGATTTTGTGTCAGATACTGGCATTTCCCAGCCTCCTCCATAAGGAACTAACTATCAACATTCGTCAATTGTCTCCACAATCACTGTAAACCTGTGCACCCCACTGCAGCTCGGCCAATGCCAGAAAATAACTCAGTTTTACTTCTCTTTGCAGTAGTAATGTCAGTGCATATTTAACTTTGTCTTTTCGTTGGAAAACGATAATGCATGGCAAGGCTTGTACTCTGGCTCTGAACAGCTCCAAAGCTTTGGTGAGTATTAGGGTTAATCTTCATAGGTTTATCCTGTCCCTATAGATAGTATCAAAATTTGACAACTTCAGTCTTTGGGACACTTAGATCAGTTAAATAAGCCATTCTGAACAGATAATACATTTAGTGGAAAGGTCAGTTTCAGATCAATACCAAGTATTTGCATGCCAATTTTTTAATTTGGGCACTAGGTCCAGAACCTTTTCCCCTCTCTGACACTCTGTTTCCAACACCCACAATTAGCTTAAAAAACCCCCCAAACAGTAAAAGTGTGTTTTTTTAGCACTTTTACTTTTTTGTATCAAAGTGATTCTTTGGAATTAAGTAATAAAAACCTAAAAGTAGATTTCTGGGGAGGGGGAGCTAGTTTTGCTTCAATTTCTTATGTTGGGCGTTACTTTATTGCTGAAATCTTTGGCTCAGCTGGTGAAAATTCATATAGTACTGGCTTAAATTTAACATTAATCTGAAACACTATTAATCTTCCAGCTATTCAGAATTTATTTTACTTTGTTTGTTAAATAGCATATTACTATAAAGTGTTTGCTTAACATTAGGTTAATAAAAATGAAAATCTGCTTGTTAAAAGTAAATTAGAGCACTATGCATCATTGGATCACAACCATTTTTTTTTCTCTTCTACTTTATCACCTATCTCTCCCTAGCAGAGTGATAAAGTACTGAGTAGTACTTTAAAGTAGGGAGAGTAGCACTTAAAAAACTATGAAAAAATAACCAATCAAAAACACTCTTAGCATTCTGAAGAACATAACTTATTTTCCTGAGGGTAGTATGTGGTTCTCTGGTACTCACCACAAGTATGATGAACAGCAGCAGCAGTTGTTCTGGATTTGTAAGTTAGTCTGCCAGTTTCCATGTTCTTGACTGATTTTACACACTAGGACAAAAAATTCCTTTAAAACAACTATTGCAGAATTGCTGAGGAAACTTATGGGGCTCCCTGTGCTATTGGCATAGTAAATCCTAACAACTGGAAGTTAATCCTATTGACCCCAAAGTTCTCTTCCCTGAGTTTGGAAATGGTCCAGGTGCTCCAGTACTTAATTTCGTTCAAGAATAGATGACAAAGGTTTTTGACTATTACTGCATTACCAAATAAGAAATGAAAGTGATTCCATTAGTGTGTTTGATATTGGTTGGAAAAGCTTTCTGGAGCTTGTTCTTAAGACTTGATTGTCAGATTAGAGGAGAGCTTGTTTCAGCAAAGGCATTTGAATGCTTGTTTCTTTCCTAAATTTGAGGAGGTTATGCTGCCTTGTCTACAATACCAGCTCAACTCAGAAGCTTGTCTAGTCTTACAATAAGTACCTGGGACTAGTTAATACTTGGTAACTTGCAAGAGTTCTTACGGTGTCAAGTTTTCCAAGTTATCTTTATTTTAAGGGTAAAATCTTAAAATGAAAAAATTATTTTCCACTTTTCATTTTAATTTGTGTTTTGTTTTGGTTTTTTTTTTTTGTTCTTAAAAAAAGCATGCAGAATGTAATACTTATCTAGTCATTATTCTGGAGAGGACTAGTAGGTACTTGTAATTGTAGCGCCTTGTTTCAGATTTTGTAAGTTTGCCAAACTTCTGCAATCTGAGGTTGAAACTTTTTAAGAAAAAAGTCTGTATACAACTGGGTTTCTCTTCTGGATACTTTGGCCAAGGTAGCAAAAAAAAAAAAAAAGCTATTTCCAAGAACCCAGTAAGAGAAAACACCCGTGATCTTTCCTTAAATACTGTAGATTCCCTGTGGTGTTAGAGCAGACAATAGGTATTTTGCTTTGGGTTAGAGATCCCCTTTCTGTCTGTGAAATTCTGCCCAAATCTGCCCAAGACACAAACTTTCAAACCTTTGAGGACTAAGGTGAAGTAGAGCACAGTGAGCTTGAGAAAACTTAGTAATTATCTGCCTATCTGTATTTCCTTTCTGAGCACTGAAATTAGGCATTGCATTCTTCAGGCTCACTATTTGTGTCTCAAAAAAATGCAATATTTTTTTTAGTGAATAGAGTTGGTTGGTATTATTTGATTTAAGATATGGTTAGGATCTGTTTCAAGGAACTAGATTTAAAAAAAGGGCCATGAACAGTAGGAGAAGATGCATTCTTAATGTACTTTGAGAAGAGATTGTTCTTTTTAGGATTTTGAAAAGGATGAGATGATAAGTGGTGGTGTTGCATCCTGTATATCCCATGTGTGGAATGAGGGCTAACTTAAACAAGAGCTAACTGCTTACTGTTGCTTTAAACTCTATAAAGGTTAATTTTCTGGGAATGTCAGTATTCTGAAAAATCTGTGATTTATTTATTTATTTTTGTTTGCTGCTGGTCTAGACTTATGAATTGTTGTCTAGACTTATGAATTGTTGTTGATTCTGAGGCTTACAGTGAAAGCACAGCCTTCATCCCCCTTCTTCCTGCCTCCTTCCCCTTGCAGAGAGCTCCAGCAGAGTGCCCTCCTGGAGGAAATGTTCTGTTGATATCTGGTAGATAGGAGAAAATATTTTTAATGGAAATGCCACTTCAAATACTGTGCATCAAAAGACATCTGAAAGACAGGCTGGAGATCTGAGATCACTTCGAGGAGGGAAAACTCATCTGTTTCATCATGGAAGGAGGCATGGAAACATCTTGTCAGAAGAAGTTTCCAGAGAAGTTAATTTTTTCTCATCAAAAATGTGCAAAGCTATAACTATATTACCCAAAACAAAAAAATAACTTACTGACAAAGCAAAAAATGAAACAACCAAAAAATCCCCAAGCCCCCAAAACCTTAGCTTAAAAAAAAGCTTAACCTACACAATACCTGTTTGATGTGCTCCAGATAGTTGAGAAAATGAGAAGCAAAGTTTGGTCTGTCCAGGTGTGATAGAAATGGATTTGTCAGGCTGTCAAGTATCTGGCAGGGATTGGGCATGAAAGGTATGTACATGTGATGTCTCAGGTCCTAAAAAAGAGAAAGCAGTCCTCTTTACCTGTCATCCCCACAGAAGAAAGAAGACCCTCAAAGGAAAAAGAGACCTAAAGAACGAGGTGCCGTTCACATCTGATAAAGAGAAGGGCTGATGAATAAGAATATCAACAGGTAGGCCTGAAACATGTCATTTATGTATGTTGTTTATTATGCTTGAGACACATTACTACTAGATGGAACTAAAGTCACAGAATGGAATAATTTGTGGTTGGGGTCGGAACAGGTAATTGCATTAATCTAAGACAACAGCTTGCAATCCTGAGAGCAAAAAAAACTTCATGGCAAAGAAAGTTAAAGTCAGAGTCTTCTGTAGCAGAAAAATAGGGAGCTTTTCATTTCCAGTGCAATGAAGAGAACCATGCATAAGACATATATGTCCTGTGTGCTTTTTGTTAAGGAGCTGAAGTAAGAGGAACAGAAGTTGCTAGCAAGCCTTCACATTTCAGAGGGGCAAAGAGCTGTAGAAGGAACAAAAGCAGCAGCAGAAGTGGCTACAGGAGTGGGAATGAGCCATGACTACTGCGAGCCAGCATGTGACTCCCTGCTACATCCCCATGACATTAGCAACTTGTATGAAACTCCTCAGCAAGATAGGTGAGGGAGCCATAAGATTAAACAACCAAAATTTGTGAATGTGATCTTAGTTCAGAAGTTGCCAAGCAACTGGCTGCTTAGTGGTTGCCCCATCTAAAATCCCCCAGGATGAGGGTGTGGGGTATGTGTGTGGGAATAGAATAGAGAATTGTGTATTGTTATAGTTATGCTTTTGGTGAGGAATTGTTAGTTTATCCTGTTCTGCTAATATCCTTGCCACTCTCTATTGTCCCTTAGTTTCTTCAATTACTTATTAAGGACTTATTTTTCAAAAAATTGATTCATGTTCATCACAGAAAACTAGATAGTTTCCTATTACTTGGTGATGGTGAGGTGTTTGTTATTGTCCTCTAACCATTGAACCTGATTTTCTTGCTGCCAAACAGCTCCAGAAGGGCTGAAGAATTCATTCACTGTTTCCCGTCAGCAGGCAGTTTTTCAGCCATTTCCAGGACAGCAGGGCTTCATCTCACATAATAGTTACTTAGGAAAACAAATGCTGTAACTTTGAACATCCCCCCCCTTCCTCCTTGCTGCAGTTTTTATTGCTGATTGTGATGGGATATCCCTTGGGTCAGTTGGGGTCAGCTGTCCCAGCTGTGTCCCCTCCCAACTCCTTGTGCACCCCCAGCCTCCTCACTGGTGGGGTTGTGTGAGGAGCAGAAAAGGCCTTGGCTCTGTGTCAGCACTGCTCAGCAGGAACGAAAACATCCCTGGGTTATCAGCACTGTTTTCAGCACAGATCCAAAACATAGCACCATACAAACCTCTGTGAAGACAATTAACTCTACCTCAGCCAAAACCAGTAGACAAGGTTAATACGACTGTCCATCTGCATTTACCTCACTGAAGCCCAATCCTAAGCCTAAGGAACATAGGTCGACTTTTGTCTGGCAGTAAAACTTTATCATCTTTGTTACAACTGGCTCTTTAAAAAACTGTTGGACTGAGAAGACTCCAACAAACACTTTGTTTTCCTATACTTAACCTGAATGTAGCTAGCCCTGGCCCCAACACTGGCTTGATTTACCAACCATATGACCACTTCCTAGTTAGATATTGCAGTGTGGTTTAAGTTCCTATTTTCTTCGGTAACTTGCTTAGTCCCACAGGACTTCTAGGATTTATCAGGAGCAAAAAAACCCCAACATTCAGCCTAAGTTTTTTCTGTCACTAAGATCAATGCTCTCATTGATTAAAACTGTAAACCAAGGTTTAATACAATGCAGCCTTTCCCCCTCTACAAATCACAAAAAGCTCAGGTAGATAGAACCATCATTTTTCTTTCTGAAATATTCCAAGAAAATCTTTAGTTTTCCCTTCCAAATCCTGATCTCAGTTACTGATCAAGCAATCAGACCCATGTCTGAAAGAGCAATAGGTCTGTTATTATCTGTCCTTAAATTGCAGTAAAAGACCTTCCAAGATCAATCAATAAATACAGATCTCTTAGCTTGTGCTTTGCCAACTTGTAATCTCAGCACAGTGCTGAATTTTGTCAAAGGCCATGTAACTGCACCTGATTTGGAAACTAACTTCTCTTACTATCAGCCAGCATTATATTTGTGAACTTTAATGCACCCACCAGTACATGCAAATGTGTAGAGCTGGATTGGGAGGACAGTCTAATTCTGTCTTAAAATTCAGACCAAAATTAAGGTTAGACAATTATATCTAAATTAATACTAGCAATAACACATCAGCTCCTGCTATCACCATTCCTCATCTTCCTTCTGCACCTTTTATAGAATACTCGGTAAACACACCTGGGAGCTTTCACTTTCCTGAATGTTCTTCCTAACCGTAATCGTAAGCTGGACAAACATTTTTTCTCTGGTACTGAAAATGATATGATGAGCTGTCATCACCCCTTTTCATTGAAGATTTTTGCAGCTGTTTGGACTAGGCTTTAATAAAGCTGAATTCTATCCTAAGCCTTTCTTTGTTGATTAGTAAGACAATTGGTGCTGTATTAATGGGATTAAGGCCCCTGACACCTTTTGTTTAGTCTTTCAGGGTCTGGAGGCCTTGCAGGAGGTGTGAGAAATATAGTCATTCATCAGACACTGCTTTGAACCCTCATTTGGACAGATAAGCTAAGTATTCTTAGCAGCCAAACTAACAAACGGTTATTCCTACTTGAGCCAGCTCTCACTTCACCCTGGAATGATCTGCAGGACTGATCAGGTGACAATGTCCTGAAACCTTCACCCTGGGATTCTGGCCTTGAATGTCGGACTTGCATTAAGGTAACTACACACATGGCAGGACCAGCAATTGCACATTATTGTTAGCTCTCATCTTAATCCTATAAGATTTCTAGGATAGATCATAAAACAGATTCTTCAATATAAATTTTCTCAAATCCTAACCCTATCCCTAAGCCTAACCTGGATTTAAAAGACAAAGTAGAAAGCATATCTTCATTAAAAATGTTATTCACCTTTTGTAGATTCATCAGTTAAGTTTCCAACTGTAACACTGATTGTAATCTTGATCTGAACCTTAGAGGTTTATACCACCAGCAGAAATAGTAGCAAGAGATCAGTTCCCCTCTGGGGTCCATAGACAACGATGCAGAAATAACAAAACAAAGTTCTTCAACCCACAATTTCTCAATCTCTAAGTTTTATCCCAACTTTTAATTACAGTGAGAAGCAGCATACCATTGTGGAGCCCATTTTACAGTATTAGTCCCTAATCAGTGCTCCTCCAGGCCTTTCAGAATCCACAGGGAGAGGTAATCCTTCAGTTTATGATCTGACTTTCAGTCCTATGCTAAAGCCCAGTCTTAAGCACTGGCCAGGCAAACTGTCAACAGTGGTTAATCTCTACAGCTGTCAGGCCTCTTTTTACTTTTTTTTTTACTTTCTAGGTTCCAACATAAAACTGGCTGTAGAACATGTGCTTTCACAAATGCTCTTATCCAAGCTTTAATCTCAGAACTGACCTCTTTATCATGGAGCAGTGAAACCACCTTGTCCAAATTGGAACCTTAACACTCAACTTATTCAGAGGCCAGGACTCATGTTGTCTTTCAGCTAATCTATAAATATTTGTCTAGCATTTATCTTTATTTTGTCCCTACAACTTTTCCAAGATCCTTGAAAGTTTTCAGACCATGCTACTGAGGTCTTAACACAAATTTTAATTTTATCAGTAGTCTTAATCATTGGTCAGATTTGTTTACTTAGCCATGCAACCCTTCCTTTCTTAATTGCTTCATGCAAGCAACTTTTGTGGTGTGCAGAGACGTGGTAAACAGGACACATCATTGAGTATAAAGCAAGTACTGGTTGGCTAATGCACACAATAGATAACTAAACATTAATAAGCTACAGTGGTAAGCTTATGATCCTAATGAGACATCTCCCAAGCCTTTGCCAGCCAGTGCAAATGCTGGCCCCTCTTGTTCCTTGAAAATGGCTGATCCTCACTGGTTTTCAGTTTGTGTCTTCAGATTCTCTTTGTTTTTATTTTTCCTTTCAGGTTTTATACCTTTTTGGGTCAGTATTTTTATTTTCCCTCTTGAACTCCTGATCTGCCAACTATTACAGTTTGAGCAATTATAATTATCTGTATTTTTTTTCTTTCTTGCCTTGCTTGACTTGATTTAACAAGATTTTTCTCAGTAAAACTGAGTCAAAGTCACACTGCTCTGATGGACCCAGATAGACCTTGGACCACAGACAGCGGAACTCCTGTTGCAGTAGGAGGTCAGTAAGCTTTTTCAGTGTGCCATGAGCCCTCAACATTCTTGTGGGAGCCCTGTAGAACATGTCAGTACATATAGCTCCTTGATGTAACTGCTAATGAGTAATTCTAACCCTAAAATGAGACCAACAGTATCTCATCGACAAAAGAATCAGAGGACTAGTTGACATCTGCTCTTATTGAATGGTGAAATCTGAAATGCTGGCAGCAACAGAGTTATTAAGATTATGCATTCTTATACATTACTAACAGCTCTAAACGTAATGATAGATGAGGAATTCTTCCCACCCTTGTACCAAAATTAAATCATTGGTTCTGTTCATATCATTCTTCATCTTAAATATGTATTAACTATCAGTTAAAAAGACCTTCAGCCTGCATTTTCCCAAATCTTAATTCTAATTCCAGCCATCAAAGAACAGACCAACCTTCAGGATTCGATATCTGAACCAGCCGGGAAAACTTAGCTTGCTCTTTGAACCCAGAAGGATCTTAAATTTAACACATCTGAGCACTAATTCTAGCCCAAACTGATACCCTGAGGCTGAGGGGAGACCTTATTGCTCTCTGCAACTACCTGAAAGGAGATTGTAGCCAGGTGAGCGTTGGTCTCTTCTCCCAAGTAACGAGTGACAGGATGAGAGGAAATGGCCTCAAGTTGCACCAGGGGAGGTTTAGATTGGATATTAGGAAAAATTTCTTCGCTGAAAGGGTTGTCAAGCATTGGAACAGGCTGCCCAGGGAAGTGGTTGAGTCACCATCCCTAGAAGTATTGAAAAGATATGTAGATGTGGTGCTTAGGGACATGGTTTAGTGATGGACTTAGCAGTGCTAGGTTAATGGTTGGACTTGATGATCTTAAAGGTCTTTTAAAACCAAAATGATTCTATGATCCTAAGCTGGGAGTGCTAAAGGTTACCTCACTGACAGCTCACTTTTAATGCTGGCATATCAGGACTTGGCCTTGCAGAAGTTATTTGCAAAAAAGCAGTTCAGCCCATTTTGCAAATCTTATGATAACTGTAATCTTAAGTTGTGTTTCAGAGCATATTTCTAAATGAGATATAAATATAAAAAAATATGTTGCAAGAGCTTGTAGGACGGGTGGTCTACACAAGGATTTGTCCCAGCAATGATGTAATGTGAATCTGGGAGATCTGTAGGTATTACAGACTTCACAAAAATCCATGAGTCAAAGTGGGGAAAGCTGGTGTGTTGGATATTGAACTTCTGTCACCATTGTGACCTTTTCTGGTGCCAGATGATGCTACCTGATGAGATGCATGCTTAATCCAGTTAAATCTAGTAGAGAGGTTTAAAATAAAATAGTTTTATGATTCTCTTTCCTAGATAAAAACTTCATTATGCAAAGTCAGCTTTCTAAAGTTGGTAACTGAGAGTAGAGGGATTACTGGAGGGTTTTTTTTTTTTTTTTTTCTTTTGTTTTAGGATTTAAAAGATAGAAAACCACAAACACTAGAAAAATCTTGGCTATAGTTTAAAAAATAGAGTAAATATAAGGATATAAGGTAAAATGAAAAGAACTGTACATAATCTCTTAACTCTTGAATAAGACTCTTGTCATGCAAGAGCACTTGCTGAATAATAAAATTTCCTAATATCTAATTTTCAGACAGCAATTCTATGGACTGTAATCAATATAGATTGCTGAAAAGTATTTCTCTCCCATGGTACATGTGATTGTCCCATAACTGCTAAATTTAATGCAATATTTTTTTCAGGGAAAAGTCAAAATATTGCTTCCTTCCTTCAAAATAAATATTCTGAAATAGTTTTGGTTTTGTAGTCAATATTTTAACTTTATGTCTCTACTCATATACAGTTGAGTCTATAATGGCTAAACTAACAGCACACATTATTGGCAAAACAGCCAATAAATGAGGAATTGATAGGTTGTTTCTTCAAGAAGCTAAGCTGATGAGAGTCAAGTATAACTATGGTGCAATCTTATTTACATATGACGAAGTGGATGAATTTCTGCTTTCTGACTTAAGAAGTGACAAATAATAGGAGCTAATTTTCTTGTGCAGAAATACAAACATGGTTTGTAGCCAGTCCTGGTACTTTCTCTCTGCTTTCTTTCTCTCAGACTGGTAATACCCATCAACTGTGCAGAAGGTCTGAGTCAGACAAGCCGCGCTTGACTCCCCTCCTTCGCTTAACACAGCATAGTCTATCCAATTGTGCAATAATGACTGGTTGTTGCTCCAAAATTCTCCGAAAACATAACCAGCTTTAAACCTACTACCTGTACCAGACTGTTGCTGTACCATAGAATAGGTTAAAAATATATGAATTAAATAACATTATTTTTGCTTTATTCTTAAATAGTTATTGTAGATAGGGAGGAGTAAATAGGAAAAAGTAAGGCATTGTCTAGAAACTTGGGAAAGGCAAAACATGATCGTTAGCTAATGAAGACCCTTGCACTAAATGAAGACCCTTGCACTAAATAAAGAGTTGGTAGGGCCTGCCAGTGACTTTCTCTGAGTAGGCAGATGTTTGAATATTTCTTACATAATAGCACTGTGCAAACTGTGCTATTTGCTTAGATTTATTTTTAATACTGTCCTTTTTTATTGTCCAGTAAAACCCAACAATAATAAAAAGCACAGCCCATGGACATTTATTTAGTTTCCTCGTTCATCGTCAGCCTCCAAGATCTTACTTTTTTTTTTCCTGACCATGGACATATCAAAGTCGCAATTTCTTAAGCAACTTGAACTGTAACAGAAAGAAGGCTAAGAGGGAAGCTCAATAACATAAGGTGTATATATGTAGGCTCTGATTTAGCTGTGCAAAACTTAAAGAATCAGAGGCCAATTTAAAGCCTTGTAGCCATTCACACTTCATGTGTGTGTGTTTAGGCATATGTAAAACTAAATAACCCTGCTAAATATGGCAAGTTGTTGCCTCCAAATATGATAAAGTTGTTCACTTTATTATTTTTCTATTTTTAAATTTAACTAGAAGCAGCAAGTGCTTATTCATCTACACAGCATAATGTGAGCTTGTTGTAAAGTGGTATATAGTGAATAGCCACGAGAAAACAAGCATATCTGTGAAAGAAAGAAGAATTTTGCATCATGCCAGTTCATTAACTCCTTTTTTGTAGTTTGATATTGATATAGAGCAGTTAAACATACAGCCTTAGCAAAAAACCCCAACATCCACCAATAAAACCAAACCGAGTGACAACAAAAACAACCTTTTTGCCATTTATGTCTATAAAGAGGCATTAACATTCAGTTCTCAGGTACAGCAATGATGTAGACACAGAAAGATTATCATATAGAACAATAACTTATTTTTTAAAGGACAAATCCACCAGAGCCAAAAAGAAATATCTTAAACCAACACATGCATGCTTTTGTTCAAACTTCTCAATTTTAGGATGGAGATATTGTGAATGCAGATGTAATCTATTGGCCCTAAAAATGGGATATTTAAGGTACCAAGTTCAGCATTTACTGAATAATTTGAATTCCCAGCAGTGCAAAAGAAGTTATCTTTATGTTAAGTCTGGCATACAAAACAAAATAGTAATAAATTGAAGGTGACACCTCTTTTTAGATTAACTGAATATATACTATGAGAAAACTCCCACTTCTTCCTAGACTGTGGTAATAAATATTCCTTGTTGACTCCTTATTTTATACCAGTTCCTATTTGAGATTTGTGATTACTGAAATGATATTATAGAGAGTGTAGATAAGATCATATATTTTTTCAGCTTTTTTAAGAGCTGGATGTGTATTTTCCACAATGTTTTTTTTTTTTTAAGCCCTTCAAGCAAAGGCATCTGTATCAGGATCATGAGGAAATGTTGTCAGAAGCTGCAGGGTTTCTGGAAGGCCACAAGGATCGTAAGGTGAACTGGAAAGAAAATGAGGAAAGGTTCAGTGTGAGTGTGTTTTGTCAAAGTTGAGTCAACACTGATATTCTCTTCTGTGGAACTTTCAGATCTTGAGAATTAGCATCTTCTGGTAACAACCTTTTTCATTTGTTTATGATCTTTCTGGAAAAAGAAAAGTTGTAGCTGAAAGTGCTTTTGAAGAGAGTTCTTCCTTGATTTTCCTCAGGCTTGATCACAGGCACATGTTATTTTTCTCACATCGCAACTCTCCATTGTAAATGTTTTTCTTCATGGTACATGATATATCAAGCTTGATGGTGTAAGTAATACAGAGTTGTATTGAATTTACTAGTAGACTGTAATATTTACTCCATTCACTTAAACAGCAGTTGTACACAGATATACTGCCTTGTTTATCTGTACAGTTTTTTAGCACTAGGATTTATCCAGAAAGTATATAGCTGTAGTAATTGTTGTCATGTATTTCTAGCGATAAGTTTTCAACCATTTCTAACATGGCTATCATCTGAGACAAGTACTCACAAATTACCATGATTTAGTATGTACTTCCAAATAATCACATTTTTCAAGGTCTCTGAGTTTTTAAGCTGTCTGCCTCTTTCAAGCCCTTACATTTATATATCTGTATAACATAGACCTCACTGTCTTTGCATACCAGTGTAAATCAAAAATAACTTCATTAAAATCAGTGGTGGTAGATGAGAATAAAATTATTGTGAGTCAGAGATGACTCTGCTATATACCTACATAACTTACTTTTAGATATATGGGAGGCGTAGGACATGTCACCACTATCTTAAATTGATGTCTGTATTTTATATTCACATGCCATTACTGCTGCTGAGAATAAACTTCTCTACCCTCTTCCATGTGGCATTATACCATGAAAGCAAATTAGTTGCAATGGTATTGGTAGGCTGGTGTAGAAATATACACTAATGTGTATCGCACCATGGGAATATGCTCCCAAAAAGTAAAATTGGTGGAAGGCCACCTACTTGAACTAGGACTTCAGCAAACCTCAGCCATGAGCTGTCACTGTTTTTTTGCAAGCCAAACTTCCCTCTAGCTAATGCTCAGCATTTATGCTTCCTGGTGCCATAGTCTGGTGACAATGGGATCATGCAGCAGTCATTCCCCGCAGTAGCAGAAAAGGAACTGAGGGGAAAACAAAATTCAAACGTCTTAAAATTAGTTTTTTGCCCCTAAGGAAGACTAGACTTCCAGTGCTGCCCCAAAATATACCAGTGACCTAAAAGTGGATGTTGAGAATGGTTCTGTGCTTATTGCTGAAAATCATTCCATTGGCAGGAAAATGCCAATCAAATATTTCTAGACTGCTGGGCAAGCTATGCAGTGCTGAAGTGGAAGCCTGATAACAGCCATGGGCTGAATAACATGGCAGAGTTTAAAACTGTGCATTTTTAATCTGTGTACTTCCAGTACAATTTTTTTGAAAGTGGCAGTAACATAACTGAATAATACGTGCTCTGTGATGAACAATATAGCAAAGGGATGGCAGAGAAAAACTGAAAAGCAATACGGTAATGTTGTAACTGATATCATGATGTAACTGCTAGATGCATTTCATAGAATAGAATAGCTTGGCTTGGAAAGGACTTTTAAAGTTCATCTAGTCCAGATGCACCAAGAGAATTTTCTAAAATTTATGAAGTTTAAGGAGATTCAGATGAAGGTACGTGTCACTCCAAACAGTTGCCTTCTCAGGCCAGAGAGATTGGTTTCCCTGTGTTATTCCTACTTTTTAGATTTAATAATGAAAGGATTGCAATAAGTGTGAGGAAGCTGAGTTACTCACATACCTTGTGTAGAAAGAAAATTTCTTTCTCCACCAAGATGGATGGAAGTGTGCAGGCATGGCTGAAGGATTCATCAGAATTGTAAAATTTTGATAGGGGTAGCAATCACAGGGTTTATAAATATACATGCATGCACTTTTAATAGGAGTAGAAATATCTTGAAATATACTGCAGAAGCAATACAGAAGAAAAAAAGAATAAGAATCTTCATAAACAAGAGCAATGCCTCATTTTAAAATTATGACTCTTACATAAGGTATATAGAAAGCATCTAATCTGGGAAAAGTTTTTTCTGTAAAGCCATGCATAAATGCATGCAACACACTAAGGAACCCATGTACATGACCTACATACAGCATTATCACATTGCTATGCACGGGACAGTGGATCTAATCTTTGCTATAAGCATGTACCATCTGCCTGTAACTACTACTTAAGTGAATGGACTTGCATACAGTCAGCAAACGATATATCAACCAAGCCAGTGTGACTAGGCAGTGTGGTGGATAGAATCTGAATTAATAAGACATAAATTAATGAATTTCAGGCATATGTAGTTTTGATAGCTGCATTACATTAACCATTTATCACTGTCTTCTCACTTGGATTGTCACAGTCACTTGTGTCTTGCTTAAAAGACATGGTAATACCTTTAGAGTAGGGATTGTCTTCCTTGGTGAACAGTCCAGAGGGACTTTGGTCCTGCTTGTAGGTACCACTAAATTACAGACAGCTAATAACAGTGACACTCTGCTGAAATGACTGAATGGTAAGTGCTCTACGTACAGTTTTGCTCAGTTCTTTGTATCTGCAATGCGTAGTTGTCATCAGCCCTATTTCTTCATTGATGCCTGGCTATTTGACCTGGTTACAACACAGTTTGCCACACAGAGGCACCAGAAACTGAAGATAAATGGTAAAATTCGTATCTTGCTGACTTAGAAGTAAAACTGCCTTTGAAATCAATGGGGTCAAATGTTCATATGACAATCACAAGCAGAGCAGATTACAGCACGCTTATTCCAGTCATTCCCTGAATCTCTGGGGTCTCTTTTGGCTGGTTCCTTTCCTGTTTGAGTGGTGCTGCATAACTGGGTGTATGTCTCTCTTTCTGGATGAAGAATTGTAAAAGGTGGATTTCCAAAAACTGTTCAGATTTTCACAGTAGAATTACAACTCTCTGAAAGGAGTACAGTGTGGGCCTTGTGAGAGTCTGCATTCACCGTGGACACTGACCAAACAGAGATGGTTTCTACCCTTGTTCAGTCCTCTCAGGCATCACGTTCTAGAGTTGACTAATTCCTCACCTGGAGTATTTAGGTGTCTTCTCAGTACTTCGGTTAATGCTAGACTATATGGTAGAGCCTTGATTTTCTTTTTTTTTTTTCCATAACTCCTGACTATAGACCTACATTCTCATCTCTGACATTACCAGGTTTACCTGGTTTTGTGTTTCACTGTTTACATGCTGACAAGCCCTCTGAAATCAACACCTAATATGAGTAATCATAACTGAAAATCAAAGTGAGCCAGTCATGTAGTTCATAGAATCATAGAATGGTTTGGGTTGGAAGGGACCTTAAAGATCATGTAGTTCCAATCCCCTGCCATGGGCAGGGATACCCTCCACTAGACCAGCTTGCCCAAAGCCTCATCCAGCCTGGTCTTAAACACTTCCAGGGTGTGGATGCCAGGGATGGGGCATCCTGTGGATGCCAGGGATGGTGCATCCACAACCTCTCTGGGCAAATGAGTTGATGAGTTTCTTTTGTATGTTAATTTACCTTCCCTAGTTCACAACAGAGAAATGATGCTAAAAAGGCTAAATAGTATAGTTGCATCCAATGAGAGTATGTACATCTGCAGAGAGACTGTGCTAGTACATAAACTTCCATCCTCAGTGATCTTATTTTAATGTGTGCTGTTACTCAAGAATATAATCACCTTCTTTCTGAAATATGAAAAAGAACAGTGGTAGAAGGATGAGAAAACAAAAAACACTGATCCTCAGGATCTCTAATGTCTTCAAATGCCTTTTTACAACCTTCTACTGAATTATGCACCAACAATATTAATTGCACGAACAAGTCCTCAAAAGGCTATGGTCAAATGATTGTCTTGACTGTAACACAACAGTACAGTCTAGGAGGAAAAAAAAGCCCTTGGGTTCTCTCAGAGTGACAGACACCTTGATGCAATGTTTAACTGTGTTTTTTATAGTTATGTTTCTCCTTACACCAGGACGTAGACGTCAGCGTGCCAACGCCATCCCAGTACTCCATCAGGACTCACATAAATTTTGGATCCTGATCTGCCGGCTGCAGCTGCTAGCATCACATTCCACTAATGAGCCCTGTGAGCTTGCTGATGATGGAAATGGGCTAAGACTGCATAATCTGAACATGTTCCTTTTTCTAGCCAAGAGAGAAATGGGCTAGTCTTGGCCTTTTAATTTACAGGAACATTCTGGAAAGAAAAATAATAAAAAAAACCCAATGAACTAGGACTGAATAAATGAACTCATGGGTTAATGATGAGCTGGAGAGGAGCACTTCTAGAGCTTTCTAAATACCAAGACAAAAGGGAAAGAAAGTGCCTGACACTGAAAACTGGACAAAGACGTGAGAAGAGAGAAGAAGGAAGAGTGAGGCTTCAGAAAGCATGAAGATGATAACACAGGAAGAAGAGAACTGGAAAAGGAGAGGGAAGAAAAGGGAACCAAGAAAAAAATGAAAGAGAATAGAATGAAAAAATGGAAAAAGAGAAATGCAGGCAAAGAGTTGAAATGAGCTCTACAGGTGAGAACACAGAAAAGGAGGAGTAAGTGAAGTGAAGGAAGCTGAACAGGACCACAAGTAAGTCCTAAGGGCCATGTGCATTCTGCTTTTATAGGATGATGCTGAATCGGTACTGGCAAGACTGCGTGATGGAGAGGGAAGACAGCTCAAAGGCCTGTGCATTGATACGGTATAAGAGCAACATGTGAACTCCTTGTGGCACATGAGGAGAAAAAGGGTAGAATATTGACTTTTGGATGTATGTAGACATATTACTGCCAGAAAAATAAATATGACCAACAAAAGTAATTGAAAGTACAACTAAACCAGCATACTTAGTATTTAATTTCTTTGGTGCACATTTATGCAACACTGAAAACTTGGCCAAGTGAATCTAGACTTATCTGACTGAAAAATATCCTGAAAAATGTCATTTACTGACAATTTTTATTGCAGAGGAATTGTTTATTCTAGGCAGTAGGGTTTAGATAATTTCTGACTTTCTGCCTTTATCCAGAGTGGCTGTCACCATCTTGACTTGAATGTTTCTTTTGATCTCCACAGTGGCCGTTGCTATGGAAGAGTTTACAAACATGAGAGCAGAGACTGACAACTGGTCTTTTTAATCTGTCCCAAACCCGAACTTCAGTGACTGTTTGAACCAGAAACCTTCTTTTGGCACGATCAAGTGTTACTTGTCAAGTTTGGTCATGCTTATGACCTGTTAAAGGTCTGCTGGCAGACTTTTCCATTCTTCTGCCATTCCTTGTGACTAGGTTTTATTCCTCTGTGAAGATGAAATCTTCAAAGGAAGCAAAGAAAGACAGAGCCTTAATAATAACCTTTGGTATCATTTACACATACTGGGAAATGCTTGCCAGGTAATTTTGCAAGCCTGCTCAGGCTGCAAAGAGCTTGTATGATGCACACACAAAAAAGATCATTTTAAGTTACTTATTTATGATTCCAGCATGGTTCTTATTTTTATTTTCCTATGTGTTATTAAGAATATGGCAAAGAAATATTAGGAAATTACTTAAGAAATAAATAACAACCTGAATGAAAGATAAAATGGACAGTTTGAGAGAAAAGCATGAGCCCACCAGTGGAAAAAATGTCACCAGTAAAACTAACTGAAAAATGGCAGCTGCAGTAGAAAAGAGACCTTTTAAAACATTAGGCTGAGGCAGTGCTCCAACTCTGGCTCAGGGTGAAGAATGTTACCTACTGAATTATGAGCAACATCTTGTTCAGCATCCTGTTTAAAGATGGGATTCTCTCTTTGGTCTGCAAACGAAGGGAACAGAAGCCTTTCAATAAAAAAGATGGCTGTCCTTCAGCTGAATTGCCATTGGTAGCCTGTGTTAAAATGGTCTAAGGCATACATTCATTTAGATAATATATTGAAATTTTAAGTTATACAGTATGTGTGAAATTACTGTGGAATCTGAACTGCTGTTGGCCACCCAGAGTGAAGATGAGATATCAAAGCCATCTTAGAAAGATAGAAGGGAAATGAAATGGTGTAGATGAGATGGAGAGCTTAGAGGAGGAGAGCTTGAATAGGTGGACTTGCAGCCTTTGTCATCGCACAAGGGAAAAGGGGTCAGAATTAGCTGTCATCTGGTTCATTCCACTTCTTCCTCTGCTGTCTGCATCTCTGACCTACTGAAAACAATTGATAGGATAGGGACATTTGGTACTCTGACGTAATCCGTTGCTTTAAGCGTCTGCCTAACTTTAAGTGGTGAGCCAGTCCAGCATACAAAGTGTGCTTATGAAACTGCATCCTAATGCATTCTGACTGTGGATAAATATATGTAAACAGTGCTCAAAATGGACTAGTACATGACAATATAGTAGCCACTTCACATGTGTAAACCAGAAAACTTAATATGTACTACAGAGAATTCTGTTACACATGTAAACTTCCACATTTTTATTTTGAATGCTGCATGTAGCATATAACAGCACATTTTATAAAATAATATAGTAACTGGATTATTTCAAAAACAATATGGTTTTCCTCATTTAGGTTTTCATAAGCTACTTTTTTCTAGTAATATGATATTCAGTCACTGACAACTTATATTTTCTACAGATTGTTTTTAACTATTGTCATGGTTCTTTATTTTATTGGTAATCATGTTAGCTATATTTGTAATTATGCTGATTCTCCATGCTCTTATTCCAAAATGTACTGATATTGAATTGCTACCACAGAAGACAAAAATGAAATAGATAAAATTGCTTCTTTCAGATGACTGTATAAACTATCTGTGTTCAAAAAAGACATCACAGGTACCAGAACTTTAGCTCTTAAGCACAAGGAATGGATTCTGCTGGATTCTCAGAAAATCCCTGTCCAAGGTTTACCAAATATTGGAGATTCCAAATTCAGACCATATGCTACATGGTGCTAAGTACATAGCCCCAGTTAATGTATAGCAAATCAAGTGTAGGGCTGCTGGAACAGAAGTGTTTTTTAATAATGATGTTATAATTAAATATTAATCATCTAGTTTCTCACCTGGCTAAGTTCCTTTGTATTTACAGGTGGTTAAGCTATAATGCATTTTTTTCTCCTACTATTGCATAATTTTGCTAAAAACTGTTACTCTCCACCAGAGAGATATATTTTAATAATGAAGCAATTCTGGATAAGCTGTCCTCATTTAATATACCATTCAACTGAGCTCAAGGTGTTGGGGGAAGCTGCCCAAAACTTGCTTCATATGTTTATAGAACTTAGAAAGTCATAGGTGACACTGTAAGGAGGGTTCAAAGAGAGATCAAGAGACCAAAATTTTGTGCTATATTTAGATATTCAGTAGAGACTGGGTTCCACCTGAGGTCATTCAATGTGAGATTTTGACACTGACATATAAATTTCTCTGTGTCAGTGGAGATCTTAGTAGAGATCTTAGCCTTTATCCACTTGTCTCAACGCAGATTGCTTCCACCATTTGAGACATCATACGGTTTTTTGCCTTGCCCCAGCAGCTTCTCTGGAAATGAGGACATCCTATGGGCCCTGTAGCATCTTTTCCAGACCTTAAAGAACTTCTGTGTGGCATCTCAAATGACATTAAATGCTTGCCTTCAGACAACTGAATTGAGCTTCTGGGGCTGACCAGCTGAATTACTCTCCAGAAACCACTGCCTGCGTCAACTAAAATGGGAGGTTAGACACTATGACGCATGTAGATACTTGTATGCAGAAACCTACATTTAGTTGTTTTAGTTTTCAACAGAATAGTACTTTTCATGTCATAGGTGACAGGAGGACAGGAATCTGTAATATGCCCTGTTATAGTTGGTAGTGATTTGGGGAAAATCCATAAACTGAAAAGCTCATATTAGAGCACACCTACAAGAGGACTTGTAGATTAGACTGTTTTGACCTTGACCTATTTCTGGTGAGATAAAGCCCTGACAGCTGCCTCTTCTGTAGATTACCTGGCCTGGCCTAAATAATAATACAGGAACCTCTCTGCTCTGTGTGGATTATTTGTTCATGTTCTTCGGTAGTTTCAGATGATGGCATTGATGATGCAGCAAATCACCTCTACAGTCAGAGGCAATACAAAGAGAAATAGACATTTAGACCCCAGCCTGAAATGCAAGTTAGATTTTTTTCTGACAAAACTAAGACAAACAACGTGTGATTAACTTCAGTTAACTTTTTAAATATATAGTGCAGGTGTCTACTGCCTGGCTAGTCACCTCAGGTTCACTTCAGAGTCAGCAAAGAGTAATAGTCACCCCTGTGGTACAATTCATCTCATCCTATTGTTGACATCTAAAATTAATCATACTTTAGAATTGCTTATATGTCTTTGTGGTCTGTAAAGAAGACATAGCACAATTAATTCAAAAGTAGGTATCTGTATTTCAGATGGCTGAAATTCATTGAAATGAAATAATCTGCAGCAGCTCTCCTCTTCCAAGGGTGTTTCCACCTTGGGAAGAATGCTAGAGACAATACCTTCTTTTTCCACAAGACTTAGTAGTGTTTAGCAGGCTTATGTTTGCTCAATATGCGGACACCTTTAGGGCTTATAAAGAACACTAAATAAGTTGTAACTTGAGAGCAAAGCATGTTTTTGGCTTGATAGGGATAGAAAACAAGAGGAGTCACTGGGTCAGAATTAACCTGGGAGAACTGTTACTGGAACCAAAGTGTCCCTGCTGTGCCACAGGGAAGAAGAAAACTCAATCATCCATTGCAGTAGAGCTCAAAACTGAGTAGGGTACTTGGATAGTCTTCCAGAAATGCTTAGCAATGGGGTTTGTGTCTGCTGATCTATTCAACGTCAGCCCTGGTAATGTGTTACTTTACTCGTTTTTCTACTTTAAAAACAATGTAGTCTATGCTATTTCTATTTTATTCGAATGGAGACATAAATCTTTGTCCCAGCACAACATAGTAAAATTAAGTTTGAGTAACTAAACTTGCTGGAGCAGAACGCTCTCCTTTTCTATAAAGTGTTCATTCAATTTTGAACAAGCAACATATTTTCTCTCAGATATGACATATGCAATTTTATTTTCAGTGTTTATATATTGTCTGTTATTTAGACAAGTAGCAGACAGTGTATAGTAAGCTATGATATTATGTTGTAAAAAAACTTGCCAACTACATATTTAAAGAGACAAAAAACTTTGGATTAATTAGACGGTATTTTCTATTTCAAAAGAATTTCTCAGAATGGAGCTGTGAGGCATTCATTACAATGGGGATTACAGTGGTGCCAATTTGCTGTTTTCTGAGATGGACAGCAGCAGTTCTTGTAGAGCAAGTGCAATAGGTTAATAACTGGGTCAGCGCTATATTCATGTCACTGTTTTCTTTTTGAGGGGAAGATTCGTGCTGAAAAAATGACTGCAAAGGACAAAATGCTGGGTACTGTCTTTGCTGTTTTACAATGAGTCTTGAGTGGACGTGCTTAAGATTTTCTAACTCACATGCTTGCAAAATTCCCTGAAGTTATCTATTTCTCACTTATTATAAACTGTAATAACAGTTCTATTGATCAATAAATAGGCATAGTCTCATTAATCTAAATTCTGAAATGATAGACAGGTGAAACCTATTCCTTGCTTATCTGTAACTACCTGAAACATAAAAATAGCAGTTCTTTTGAAGATTCATAAGGACATAGAATCTAATTCAGCTCCTCATTGCTATGTTTTAATTTCAAAGTCTAATAGTAGCAAACTTAGCTTTTCCCTGGAGCATGCAGGTATAACACTGAAGACATAGAGGGAACAGATCTGAGGAGGAAGAAAGTACTATTTTCAAACAATTTCCATAGAAGTACTGCAGTTTAATATACATACCTGGCATGCGAGTGGCTGTTTGATATCAGGATTGCGTTCAGACGCAGCAAGTTTCAAAGTCTGGTTTGTTCTCACAGTGTACGAGGACTCCTTTTTCACAGTGCATTGGGTAACCTGTGTTCATCTGTGAGGTGTCAGGTTTATTGAATAACGCAGGCTCTTTTAAGTTGAATTTTTATTCTTACCTCTTAATATTCTTAGCAGTTCTTCAGGCATATAATAGTATCACAGATATCCTTTGACCAAAATCTGTTTTTTGATGTCAGTGCAGTTCAATATCTAGACCCTAGCCCTTTGTGGAGTTGCAACAGAAGTGGCCTATATTCTTCCATCTAGAAAAATTTTAACAAAAATGAAGATGTGAAAGAGACAAAATCTCCTACATAATGTGAAGGAGAGCACTTTAAGGCACAAGGATCTCAGAAAAAAAGAGAGCGGGGGGAAAGAATAAGTGAGAAAACTATTTATACACAGAAAGATCGAGGTGGAGGTAATGGAGGAAAAGTCAGAAAACAAAGGTAGTTTTCAGCTGTTTCGGAGAAGAAAAATAAAAAGAAAAATTAAGAGACAGAAAATTCCTGAATTGCCTCGAATAACACTAGGCTACACTGCTCTGAAAAGAAGCAGCAAAATCCTGAGCTAACCCTGAAAAGGAGTAGTAGGTGGGAAAGAGAAAAGGGAGAGACTGAGAAGGCAGAAGAGTAGTCTGTTTCTCTGTTTCCTACTCAGAGGGAATAGTCCATATGGTGCACATTCATCAATCCTGCTGCACTTCACAGCCTGTTGGGGAGTCACTTTTAGTGGGATCAGCCTCTGGAGTGAACTGTTGAGAATTATGGAATATTTTTACGTGGTTATGTAATACTGTAAAAACATGTTGAAGTGGCCAGGGAAAGTCTCACCATGGGTAAGCAGAAATTGAGGGAAGCAGATAGGAATATTTCAGCAAAGTCGCAGTGCAAATACTACAAAAAATTAGAAAGAGGAGTTAAAAGGGAAGACAAGGAGAGCAGAGGGTAGAGCCAACTCCATTCAACCTGGTTTTCAAAAGATGTGAAAAGGTGTAGGATATTTTTTTTAATGGATTCCTGCTGTAAGAAGAAAGTGAAGGAGTATCCCATCCTTTTGAAGAAACCATATCAGCATCTATTTGGCTAGAAAATTTCATTCCAGTTCGGTGAACAATGACCTGTCTAGTTATAATTGCTTCACCATTTCTCAACTGTATTGTATTCATGGGTGTTCAGTACATAGGAGATTCAAAATAACAACAAAATCAGTACTAGGGCACCCAACAGCAAATTGCATCCATACACAGAAATAGCTGGGATACTCAGAGAGCAGGTACAGCTTCCTGAGGAAGGTGTGGCAAAGGATAACTTTGTACATGGAGGGAGATACTTGTGGATGACTGTATTGGGTTTATGTGGCAAGGTTTTGGTAGCAGGGGCTCTGCAGGGCTGGCTTCTGTGAGAAGACACCAGAAGCTGTCCCCATGTTGGACAGAGCCACTTCCAGCCAGCCCACCTGCCAAAACTGAGCCAATCAGCAACATTGGTAGCACCTCTGTGACGACATATTTAAGAAAGGGTAAAAAATGCTGCATAACAGCAGCTGGGAGAGAGGAGTCAGAAAATGTGAAAGAAAAAACTCTGCAGACACCAAGGCCATTGAAAGAGATGGAGGGGGTGCTCCAGGCGCTGGATCACAGATTGCCCTGCAGCCTGTGGTGAAGACCGTGGTGATGCAGGTTGTCCTTGTGCAGCCCATGGAGGTCCACCATGGAGGAGATATTCACACTGCAGCCCGTGGAGGACCCCCAGAGCAGGTGGATGTGCCCTGAATGAAACCACAACCCATGGAGAGTCCACACTGGAGCGAGTTTTTGGGCCAGATCTGTGACTCTGTGGGGGACTCATGCCTGAGCAGTCCATTCCTGAGGGACTACACCCCATGGAAAGGACCCACGTTGAGAAATCCATGAAGGACAGTATTCTGTTGGAGGGACGCCACTCTGGAGAAGGGTAAGAGCATGAGGAGGAAGGAGTGGCAGAGACAAAGAATTATGAACTGAATGCAACCCTCATTCTCCATTCCCCTGCGCTGCTCAGTGAGGGGAAGAGATAGAAGAGTTGGGAGTGAAGTTGAGCCTGGGAAGAAGGAGGTGTCTGGGCAAGATGTTTTTTAGACATGTTCTTATTTCTCATTATCCTACTCTGATTAACTGGCAATAAATTAAATTAATTTTCCCCAAGTCGAGTCTATTCTGCCTGTGATGGTAATTGGTGAGTGATCTTCCTGTCCTTATCTCTGCCCATGAGATTTTGTTGTATTTTCTCCCCCTGTCCTATTGATGGAGGGGGAGTGACAGAGCGGCTTGGTGGGCACCTGGAAGAACATTCCCAGGGTTGATTTAAGGCTGCAGAGAGTGAACAGCTGGTGTGTGTCCCTTTGATCTTGTTTTCTCTCTGGTAAATACATAGCAGGTGTATTAAAACAGAGGTAAAACCAAACCAGCAAACAAGAAATCCCACTATTCTGTAAAAAGTCAGTCTACAGAGAAGATGAAAGAGAAAACAGGTCCTCTAAAAGAGAGACTTGTTACATGATTTAATTCTGTACCTAAAAGTGTTTAAATACTCTGGCAAAGGCTCCACGAGAATGAAGAGAATAGTCAGGCCAAGTTTATGAGTTTGCTTTTATCTCACTCTGGAGGAAAAAAAGCCAGCAATGGTTTGTGACTCTGTATTTAGGATATAAGGACATGGATTATGAAAAGCTTGTGGAAGGAGCACATGTGTCAAAGCTCCTTATGCTCCTTGTTTACAGGACTAGTCACACGCTAGACGTAGCTAGACTGCACAATTTCAGTAGTGATATTTTTCAGATACATAAGCACAGTGGCTTGAAGCTATAAAGCAGATGTCTACAAGTAAAAGGTCCTTTCAGCAGATACTTGATTTTACTAAACTTGACCTTCACCATACACACATACTGTTGCTTTTCTACATTGTAAGCATGGAAGACCACCACTAATAAGGAAACTCATTTCATTTCCTGCACTATGACTTTGGCATGATATGGCTGATAGATTATTTTTTTCCCCTGTCTCTTCTGAACAAGGCTAAATAATTTTGCAATTTTTAGCCTATTTTAACTCTTACAACTGTGTACTGGTCTGTACTGTCAATGAGTAGTCTGTTTTGATTGAGTGGAACTAGCAATCTATTTGTGCTATCTCAGTACTAAGAGCTAGTTCAAAACTGATGTTCCCTCATAGTTTACTCTGGGCTAATATTTGATAAAAAAATATAAATTTTGTTTCTTTTTAAATCAGAGTATTTAAATGGATCTTGTTTTCTTCCTTAGCTTCCCCTTACTTTTTTGTTCTTATGTAGAAGGAATATATCATAATGCTTTAACAATAAAAGTGTTTTACAGTAAGCAGAATTGACTTCATGCTAAGTAGGTTTTATACCCTTACATTAGCTTTTGGAAACTAAAACAAACACATCAGTGATTTTATGTCATTCTCTGCAAGACAGGAAAGAAATGCACAATTAACACTGCAAGCAGCTTTAAAAGCTTCTCTCCTAACAAGAAAAACAAGTAATAAAACCAACAGCTCGATTTCTTACAAACCTAAGCATTTTCAGCTTACATGTTAGCTGACATAATTTTTAATAATTAAAATAATTCTGAAGTTGTTTCCATGACCAACTCCGGAATATGATATTGTGATACAACTGTATCTCTCATGCTTTGTACAGTAATAAGAAGGGAGATAGCCCAATTTTTTTTTTTTTACAGTCACAGATGCATCTTATTTGCTTTATGCCTTGCCTCCTTCAAAAGTCAGTATATCCTAGTTAAATGTGAATAGGACACAGAAGCCTTGGTCAGATTTTCTGTTAATGAACTTGCACTGAGAAAGATTTTCAGAATGTTTTTAGTGAAGACTTGAGATATGAAATAATTATTGCATGATGTCAAAACTGCAACCTAAAATAAAAAAAAAACAAACCACCAACCAACCTCAGAAACAATTTCTTTAGCAGAAACATTTCTTTTAGCATCCCTATTGTCATGCATAAATATGACGTTTGAAATGAATACTAGAATTCAAGGTGGCTCCTTATACAGATGTTCCCTTTTAAGAACATCATAAAAGTGAAACTTTGCCTTTTTTTCATGACTGTGAGCTCTGTTTAACAATTACAAATGCTTCAGTGAAATATAGTGACATGTTCCACATGCACTAGGGGAACACCATGCTGACAATGCGTGTTTTCCTCTTGTGAAAAGAGGAAAAAATACCAATACTTGTAAGTAAAAGCGACAGCGATAATGCTGCAGGCGACAGAAAACATGGCGTAACAATCAAAGTTTTGTTGGGACCAAGGCTCTGTGCAGAAAGGAGGAGACCAATAGACTTTCAGAAAATGATCAGGAAGGTTTGAACATCAGATGGTCTGTATGAAAAGTAGGTTGAGAAAAAGGCAGAGGGACATTAAGCAAGCCATGGCCATAGTTCCGTGATTGCTGGCTGTCCTGTGGGTATTCTCACAGCACCTGGGTGGTGACAGGTATCTTCTAGAGAAGACATGTTCCAGGAGGAATGGGATTCCCACAAGAAAAAGGGAACCTGAATACATCGAAGTAATGTAATGCGAAGATTCACCAAAGGAAATTATGTAGAATTCATCCGTGGGGCTAAACAGGCTTACCGCTTTTCTTATATGACCAAAAACTACTTGCCAAGAAGATATACCACTGCTATGTTAATTTCTTATGTGCTGAGTTAAGGACCTTTGAATCAAAGGAAGAGAGCTCTGCATATTCTAAGACACTTAGGGTTTGTCTGCAGAGGCTTTATTATACATTTCTCTGCATTTTAAGAATCAAATATGCCCTTTTTTATTTCGACCAGCTAAACTTTCAGCTGAGCTAAAGTAATAGCTGAAAAATTTATGAACAAAATGGTTTCATCTACAAATACTGCAATAAAATCTCTTATAAGTAAGTTGAATATTCCTATTTTTCTACCTTACTATAAGGAAAAAAATGAAAATGAAACAAACCCACCAGTTTAGATCTGTATAAAAACACATTTTAGGGGTTCCTTTGAGAAAGGAAAATGCAAACAATTTTTTTTTTTTTTTTATAAAAAGGCCAAAATTAGTTTTACAAATTGCACTCTAAGAATTAGAAAAATTATGAATAAAAAACCACAAAGGGTTTTCAAAATTATTTAAACAAAATATTTGGGCATTTTTTACTTTCCTCCTCAATATATGAGAAAGGTGGGCTTCTGTTTCTTTCTTCATTTCTGAAAATGAGCCTAGATTGCCAATAGTGTTTTTAAAATTATTGAACCATTGTGTATAAATTTACTACTTATTATCTGGGGAAAAAAAATATAACTCACCTTAGTAGAACTATGACTGGAATGATACTCCAGAGCACTAACTCAAATGAAAATGTGAGAAAGGACAGATTAGGACCTGTATGATCTCTCACTGCAACTCACCATGACGAGGCAGTGGTGTCTGATGGACATGTAATCCAGACAAGAAGTGCATGTCATGAAGCAGGCAAATTATCACAACCATAAATGCACAATGTGCTGGAACTGCATTTCCTAATGGCTTGTAATTTCGGTTTCACATTTTCATTTTTAGGGACCACTCCCTTATTTTGCAACCATCTTTATTGCATATGCATATTTGTATGAACACTTGATCAAGCAAAGAATGTTTCAAATTGAAACGTCTTTTAGCCTGAATGTGACAATTTCCATGTTTTACTTTTACAAAATATTTATGATTGACTTTGAAATAAACTTTGAGTCACTGAAATATTAATTAAAATGTTAATTAAATGACAGAGCAAAACAATTTTTCATAATTACTTCAAGTGTTTTACTCTGCTGAAACATTTCAGTGAGGTTAATACAAGTTTAGTAAACATTTTAGCCAGACCAAAGCTGTTCTTTGCTGGTGAAAAAATCTGAGGCTGAAACATTTATTTCTAAGTATATTCCATTGCTCTTCCATGGTGCGCAGCCGGCCGAGACTGCTGGCTCGCTCTCAAACGTGAGGTCTGCTGGCAGCGAGGAAGTCCAGCCGGGCTCTCGTGGAACCGCCTTTGCTCTACAGAAGCCAGTGCAAGGCCTGCCTGTAAAGGAAAGTCTGGTGGAGCAGCAGTAAACAAATTGGCTGATGCACAGACAATCTGCGAGGTCTAGGGAGTCTCCTGATTGAGAAGAGGTGTGCCACCTCCTCCATGCTTGAATATGGGACCAAGAGATGTGCTCCTTCCTCCATGCTTGAATATAGGACCATTTAAAAATGTTGTTGAACCTTTTTTTTTTTTTTTTAATGAGCTTTGAAAAGGAATATTTCTCCATGATGGTGAAAAAGAAAGTAACAAATTGTCATCAAGTCAATCAAACCTAGAGAAAGCAATGAGGAACTGAAAATAACCCTCATGTGTAGATATGAGTGTTGAAACAAATGGTTGGTTGGTGCTTTACGAGAAAAGCAAAGAAATGCCCCCATACGTGGACTGTAGGCTTAGAAGATAGTGGAAAGAATGCTCCACAGCGTTGCTATGTTTCAGATTAGTCTACCAGGGATTGCTACGGCTAGAAGAGTTTGGTTACAGAGAAGTGACCTGGAGTATCGTTCCCACGCTTAGCACCATGCTTAGATGCTTGAGGTTATAGCTGGAATGGCTATAGCCACCCAGTCCTGGCCCTAAGGGCAGGAGAGATGTCAGCAACCAGTGAGGCAAGAGGCAAATAATAGTAAACCCCAGGTATCCATATATTGATGCATCAAAGCATGTTTAAAATACCATCCTAGTAGTGATTAGAAACAAATCCTCTTCCCAAGCACAGTACAAGCCTTCACAAGGAACACTAACCCAAACAAAACCTTTAAACCAGTCTAGGAAAGGAACTGCTAGAAAGGATCATAAAATTTATCAAACAGCTCAGAAAAATTCCAGTTGGTTGTTTCACAGTAGCCACACCTTGTGCTGCCTTGTCAGGCAGGTTATTTGAATAGTTGAAGGCATTTGTATGAACAAAACTATGAAGAGTAATCAAATATGCCAAGAAGAATAAAGTTACACACATAAATGCCTCAAATTTATAAATCCTCTTCTTTGAAATCGGTGCTTTCAACATCATCTGCTCTTTGTTTTGTTTTGGTTTTTGTTTGTTTGTTTGTTAAGGCATGAGAAATCTGAAGTATAGTTATTTCCAGACTCTAAACTGAATATGGTGAACAAGCTAATTACTACCCAAATGACAGTGGTTACTGCTGCTTATTTCCCTCCAATATACTTTTCAAAATCTTGTTGAAAATCAGATGTATAACAGTAACCTAACACTGTATTTTTTAACAGCTTAGCCTCCTCATGTTATTTCATAAGGAGTCCTTTGCCCATATGAAATACCAAGAAAGTAATGTGAGATGCATCTTTACTCGAATATTATCTTTCTCAAAGATAGTAAACTTACTAAAACAGGTTACCACAAACTGCAGTTTACCCAGAGATGGTAATATACCTCTTTATTTTTGTGGAAGTCGGAATAAGCTACAAAATTCTTATTTCATTGAACCAAGTGTGCAGTTAGTTTAAACTATCTGTCTATGTTTTCCTTTTTTTCCCCTTGCTCTGCAGTCCTCCCCCCGTGTCTCACAGGACAGTACTTCCTTTATAATATATATTCCCTGATACTGTTCACATGTCCTTATGTCAGCATCCATCCCCGCAGATTGCTGTTCCCCCTGACAGAATACTACACATGCTGTGGAAGATTTGTTCCCTATTTGTTTGAGCTGTTTTAGCCGTCAGTGCTAGAGTACAATGGCTTCTAGTTGTCTGTAAATAGCTTTGTCCTGAGGGCTTGGAGGGTGGCTTATTTTTCCCGAAGCACAGAACAAATATGATGCAGTTGAATAGACATTGTAATGTACCCGGAATGCTATGGGGCTTTCGCTGTGCCAAAATGAGGACCATGAAATTTTCCTATTTCTTTTCTGCATAAATTGAGCTGATTTTTAATCTTCGGAAGAAAAACTGACTAGAGCAAAGGGAATTATATTGATATTTTCAACAGTCTGAAGACTAATAGCTTTGAGGAATAACATCATTCATCTGTAGATTTTTATGAAACTGGCTTTCTTCCATAATCAGGCTGATAGACTTTTTGATAGCTACTGTGTAACTATGTAAGTGAAACTTTTAAATGTAACACAGAAACTGAACACAGTCCTTCTTAAATGTAGTTTGCTAAGTTGCTAAATGCTTCACATGTAGTTAAGTAATGTTCAAAGGTGAGTGGTAATTCCACTTTTAAAATGTTTTAATTATACTTCGTGTATTCATCAGTTAATATCATCATGCTTGCTCTCTTCCCTTGTGACTTTCTTCATAAGATAATTTGATTTTACAGTTTTAGTGGCATTTGTACACTTGTTTAACCAGAAGCCCTTGGGTCTCTGAGGGCACACTGCACAAAAACGTTCTGAGTAAATAATCAAGGATGTAATGTGGATTCAGGCTTTAAGCTGAGCAATGTTCTATTGCTTGTTGTGGTGTAGGTATCTTGTTTTACATTATGCTCCCATTCATCATATATGAACAACTTCACAGCTGTTATTTCCTTTCAGCTTAAGCAAATCATGCCTGTGGTAGCCAAGGACAAAATTAGCTCAGTAGAAAGCAAAAAGTTATTTTTAAACATAAAATTATTTATTTTGCTAAAGAAAAAAAAAATCTTTGTATACAACCAGCATATTTTTGTCTCTGAAATGTATTTCCCTCTGCAAGTGTTCCAAACTAACCATTTGTTGCTATGCTCAGTTAGCCTGAAATACTCCATAATTTTGTGTAGGAGAATTTGTGTTGCTCTGTACTGTTTTGTCCTCTCAGATATTTTTTATTAAGTTATTCAGGTGTTATTTTTGTGTACTTTTCTTACTGTTTTTTATGGGATTTTTGTCAGTCCTGAAGATAAAATAAATAAAATCCCAAAACTTATTATAAATGTGATCTGTTTTATGCAAGTTGAGGTGTTAAACACTACAAGGGATTGCTTTTTAGTAACTCATTATAAGAATAACTTTTTTTTTTTTTTTTTTTTTTTTAGTACTGTTCATCAGAGGATCTCAAACCACTTTACAAATAGCATTTGGTTAAACCTTTTGGTTCCTGAAAGAGCACCACAGTCCTGAATCATTTAGCATTAGAGAGTACCTCAATATTCTGTATAATCAGACAATGAAAACTTCATAGATGTAACTGAATAACAAAATAGGGAAAACTGGAATGAAAAGCAATGGAAAATTTATAGGGCAAAGGTAACATTCCTGATTTTCTTCCTTTAAAATTCATTGGGTCTTAGTTCCATTATTTATGACTCTATATAACTCAGATACAGTAGAAACTGAAAACCATGTGTACTACCTATTTACAGAACTGTAAATGAAAAAATCAACACTTTAAATCATACTCATATTAAAAGAGTAACATAACAACATCTAGCAATGGACACCTCTACCTTTGTGTTTGTGAATATAAGAAATTACATTTCCATATTTATTTTTCCATGGCTGTTTGCAATTTGTGCTCATTGAGGCTGAAATGTGGATATTCCCATGTACAAACAGCGGTGGGAAGCCGTTGAAGAGCCTTTGCTGCAAACTTGTCCTGCTAGTGCTGTTTTTAGCCTTTGTCTTCATACCCCCAAAAGCCTTCTCAATAGAGACCTCCTCCCAACTCTTTTCTCATCCTGTTAGGTAACCGCTGGAGAAGTCTTTCCTCTGAGTGGTGAGGAAAGCCCATCCTGTGGTTCTTACACCAGGTGTCCACCTAACATGCTGCAGGACCTGTAGCTGGCTTACAGCAGGACACCAGATTTAATAATAAATGTGATTTAAGGATTTTCCCATTATACCAATGAGTATGCCAAGTCCTGGAGGACATCCCTGTGATGAACACACACGTCACTTAAAGGTCTTAAACTTTTTCCTGCCCTAGGTAATGCCATCAACTCACTGCCTCTTGCCTCTTAGCTCCCAGAACTCCTTCACATAAATCTCTGCAGGAACCTGAGTCCTCTGATGTGAAAACACCGAGGTGCCACAGCACATGCTCACCTGCATGCTTTATGTTGCCATGCTGAAGCATAGTGCTCAAGAGAAAAAGAGTCCTTTCTCAAATGGTCTTAAAACACTAGTTAATGTATTGTGTGTGACTTACCATGGAAACACTCTTTAATATGTATTTTACATTATTCCTTCTTCTCTAATATCAGAAAGAAGAAATAGTAGAGACATAGAAACAGGGAAGCATTAGCTTGTATCCAAGGATGAATTTGAAAATAATTACTTCTGCCATAAATCTTGCAGTCCATATGGATAAGGTACGATACTGGCACTGATATCTACAGGTCCATCTGCACAGAGCCTCATTTTACTGCATAAGGTAAAGCTTTGTAAATCCAGCCATCTGTTTTCAGTACTGTTTATTCCCCAGAACTTCTAAGTAAGGCTGGGCAATAAAGATAAAATGTAAAGAATTCCTCTATATTATATGATTGCATTAAAAAATAATATTAAAGGATTCAAATTAATATTTGAATATTTTATATTATAATTTCTGTCCCTAAATTATTTAAAATAATAAATACATCATTTGGCTATGGTAATGGCATCTGCTAAATGCTATGTAGTCATAAAGACCTAATCCCACTTCACCTTGCTGTAGAACACAGTTTCTCCACCAAAGCCAATGGAGAGACAGCACTGAAGAATCAGTCTCCTTATGTATTTTTTCCCCATGGATTTGTTGTCCATGATAATAACAAGGAGAAAATTTGTTTTGACTCTCCCAGTGATTTCTTTTTGGCTTTTGGAGCACCAATGGATGATTTTAAAAATATTATCCCTCCTTCCTTTGTTGGGGAACACAGGATTATAAACACATTTGGTAATACCTACTTAGTGGCTTGAGTACTTTTGATTAGTCCCAGACATATATATATATATATACACACACACATATGAAAAAATCCATTTTGTGAGATGACTCATGGATCAATAACAGGTTCAGTGCATTTCATAAATCCAGTACACTCACACTCTGAGACTATGAGGAGCTGGAAAATGCTGGAAGGTACTTCTGCTTTGTGTAGCCTGGGATGAAGTGTTCAAAGCTGATATGATTTTCCATGTGAAGAAGTAGTAATAACATAATCACAGAAGTTCCTCAGGTAGTACTGCACCTTAATAATTTCTATTTAGAAAATATAAATCTGCATAGTGAGCCACATGTCCTGAGGCCAGTTTATCAGAAGTATCTGTATTGTTTGAAGAAAATGAAATGAAAGCCATATTCAGTCAAGCCTGAGCATTCAGTTCTGTTATTGATCCTGGAGAACCTGAAAAATTTCATCAGAAGAAGCAAGACCTCAAGGCACCTTGGAGATCATTGAGAGAATATGAGGATCTGCTATCTCTTCATTTTTAGGTTTTTTGTTTTGATTGCTTCTTTTCTCCATATAAAAGAAGCAGGAAGATTTTAATCTGGAGTCAGATCAGACTTGTCAGACTGAAATGTAGTAAATAATATGTTACTGGAGAACAGGTAACATGTCCTAAACATTTATCCTCATCATTATTTTAGAATCAGGTTTTCCCAAAATTTTAATTTCGTACTGTCTCCACGGCTGCTAGTGATCACTAGGTACCCTGCTTGGACAAAAATTTGTATTTATTCTTTGACATATTTAACACCTTAAGGGTCTTTTCCAACCTAAATGATTTTATGATTCTATATGGAGTTGAGGGGGTTGGAACTAGATGATCTTTAAGGTTCCTTCCAACCCAAACCATTCTATGATTCTATGATTCTATATGTAATTTAGGAGCATAAACAGACTTTGTGTTTTCATACAAACTCCCAAACTACTGACAGTTTAAGTTAGAAGCTAAAATCTATGGCCATCTTTTTAATTCAGTAAACACATATTCAAAATAGTTGGCTCCCAACCAGTGACTTAGGCACTGGTGATGTACTAGTTAAATGTTTAAACTAATAAAGATCAATGCAGGTGCCCTGAATAGACGTGTGCCCTCAATTATTTTAACTTAAATTACTATAAATGCAAGACTGATGGATGGTTCTTCCATTTAAGTTGTGTGTATGTGTTTCTCTTGATAAATCTTTGTAAACTGTTGTTTATTTTCAATTTAGTAAATAAACAATTCTTTTTGCTTTCACCTTACCCTGATGTTTGTTAAATGTGACTTTAATTTGTCTATCTAATGTCGGGAGTTAAACTCTATTTCTGTGGGTATGATAATCCTTAACAAGTTCATGGGACCCTACAAGAGAAGCTTGGCTCCTCTAGCTAGCTCACCTAACATGCAGGAACACATACATCTACATAAAATCTGTAGTCTTGTTTTGTGAATTGGTGATAAAAGGATCTTCAAGCAACTAGCAGAAACCAGCAAATCTTCTGGATGTGTCGCAAGATATTTGGGAATAATTTTGAAGCTCCTGGTGTCACAAGGGGTTGTGTGTGATACACCTGAAAACTTTTGCTTCACGATTTGAAGCAAAAGTGACTATCAGCCTGGTCTAAGCCTCTCTTCCACAGAAGATAGAGGACTCCATAAAGAAATGTGTTTAAAATAGTGGCTTTATGTCCTGACTTCCAGTTTTGGAAGGTGTAGGTCCAGGGTTTCTTCTGTGTTCCAAGTGTTCATTTCACACAAGATGCTCTATGACACAAGTTCCCTTATAAGCAAATGCAAAATTCCATTTTTTTTTAATTTGAAATTACGATGTGTGGAGTAAAATTTGGAACATCTAATCCTCTGAAACTTACAAGTACTTTCATGCCAGAGATCAGTCTTGTATAAATAAATGGGTGTCCATGCTGAAGAGCTATGTGCCTGTTTTTATGATGTTCCTAAAATTATAGCTTGTAACATTTCTGCATAAGTATTTACAAATTTACCATCTATTATCTTTTGTTTATAGAAATACTAGTTTTTTGAATTTTAATAAATACTGTTTGATGATCAAGAAACTGGAGAGGAACTAGTCATTCTTTTTCAGTTAGCCTTATCTGGCATCTCATCTCAACAGCTACCACTTCAATCAGCTTCTAAGAATTCTCACGCCTACAAAACGTGCCACTCATATCCAGAAACTAAATAAAGTGTTTCATACTGGAAGAAGAACAGGCAAATATCTTTGTAGGTAAATATTGTTAATAGGTTTTCAAGTCAGTCCACTCCTGCAGCATGAAAAAATTGAATGTGGCAGAGCTGGATGCAGCATGTAAGAATGTTGGACTGCGGTTTAGAGTGCAAAGGTTAATCTTTAATTCAGCAGGTGGCAGGTCAAAAGGCATGAAACTTACTTGTAAAGTCAATGATGTTGTTAGCTTTAAATAGAAGTTATCAGAAACTCAGAATCTCTACAACTGTTCATTAATCACTACGCACCGAGGTGTAATTTCCATATAAAGACCTCTCACATCTGTCCCCTCATCTGCTCTATATATGAATCATTGGTTTTTCAGATTTATGAAATGAAGAAAATCCATTAATATTCTGCAATCAGACAAAAAGTAAATGCTAAAGTCCTTTAAAAATGGTCTGAAGTACTTTGACTACTATATTCCCATTATTTACAGGTTATTTAAGTGAAGTTGCTGCAGGAGACTGCTCAAACTTCTGTCAGCTAAAAACCAATTGTTATGTCAATGGAAAGAGATGAAATTTCCCTAAGGGACTAAGACAATTTAGAAATAGAGTTGCAATGAATACCATGAGTGACAAATGAAAAGAAACATCTTCTGTTTTGGCCAATTTCTATGGATAATAGCATTCCAGAATCAATGTCACATTTAATCAATTAGCACTGATTTTGTCAGCGAGATAATAAGAACAAAACACTATCTCCTAGAGCTTTATCTACCGAAAAAGCCATTACAAAACCATTATTAAACTCTAATATTCAGTGACTACTAGAAGAATAGATTTTAAATCAACATCAATAAAATCGATATCTTGCATTATGCATATAAATAAAAATTATCTATTTGAGGGTTTCACATATTGACTGTATATTGTTTAATAATATAATATTTTTTGCGGGGTTAAATTTCCTAGAAAAATCTATTTTAAAAGATTTGGAAATACATTTTCTAGAATCATGGGTAAACAGTAGAATTTAAAGAATGCATTGGAGCAATTAGTAGCAAGTTCAATCAAATCTTGTACTATATCAAATCGCTCCTCCCGCCAAATTACGTGAATGTTTCAAACTACCCTACTTTAAAAAGACCTTGCTAGCACAGTCCTAGGAGTACAGCATCAAACTAAAATAAATAAATGAGAAATGTGCAATAAAAATATTTAAAAATGCATTTTTCTTCTTCTTGCTTTTTTTCTAAAGCATAGGATTTTTAAACTAGTTGCTTCCTCAAAATCTGTATCCATTGACTATTGGTGTGTTGTAGAGTAGGAAATGGACTTAAAATCTTGATCATCCTTTTTGGCTCAGAAATGCTTGAAATGAATTCAAGCAAATCTTTCACAGTCCTTGGGATATATAAATTAGAATATTTTTAACAAACATTTTTTTATAAATTGAAGATACCTCTATAATTTTTAAAGTTATTGATACTAAAGTAGAGAAACTGTATCATGCATGTAGTTTAGGTCATCTATAGTCAACTATGTTTGGAATCTAAAATCTATCTTTCTATATTTTTCATCTATCTAAAATCTGATATCAGATACCTAATCTAATACCTAATAGGTAGTATCTACCTAATATGTGTAAGGATGTGGATATTTGAATACTAGGAAATAGAGGGCAAAGTATCTAAAAATACTCTTGAATTAGTTATCATGCCTATGATACTGTGTAGCATTCATATAATGAATTGATATTGTTTTCCAATATTCAGATTTTTGATGATAAAAATATTGTATACACATGGCAAATCCCATGTGCGTTTGGGAAACAGGCACCATTAGCTATTGCTTAACCTTTTTTTTGGTTTTTTTTTTTTTTTTTTGGAGAGGGAGGCAAAATGACGTATTATGCTATATTCGAAGACTAAATTTTTTTTTCTAATCTATGTCTTGGACCCTCAATACTTGTAAATATGGATTTTTATCTACTCAACACATAGAAGATAGAATATGCTGGGTTATTGTGCACTGGGGAAACTGTCATCTACAGACTTCAAGATGTGAAATTGTAATGGCTTCATGGTATAAATTGCCATCTGGGGATGAAGGGTCAAGTCTTTATAACATGAAATGTGATCTTTCATAGTTTCCTCATAGCATGAGTGATTTAATGCATATGAACAAAAGGTTGGGTGTTCTTTTTTTTCCTTTTGGGGGGGATGATTAGAGAGTGAATCTAGTGAATCCGTGTTGATGAAAAGTTGGCTTATACTGAAAGCGCAGATTCTCTTCCCTTAAAATGATCCTCAGACTTAAATATCATGTTTTCTTCTTTATGCACAAAATGTTAAACAACACACTTTTGCTAATAACTGTAGCAAGTTCTTTGACTTTACTAATGAATCAAACCTTACTATTTTGGTAACTTGGGAGGATCCAAAGTAAAGGAAAATGTGGATGATGTTTGGCTGGGAACACTTATAGATCTTAAAGGGCTTTCTGCAGAGCTCAGGATCTGTCATGTCAGATATACGTATATCAAGTATTTGCATATTTTGTCAGACTAGCTAGGAAAAATGTAAACATTTGTAACAAAAAAAAGTGTTAAAAATTGAATCTAATCTACTTGTGTATCTATTTTGGGGAAAGTTGAACCCACTTTCCAGATCACATTGATTGTAGTGACTTGAGCTCCATTGACTACGCCTCAGTGCACGAGGAGCCTGCATGTGGACATCTATCTGTCACAAGCTGTCCTCAGTTCCCATCCTGCTCCACACTAGTGGTATTAGTAAGGAGAGGAAAAACATTTAACTGTGTTGTAAACTTACAGCAAAGTATGCTTCCTTTCAGCATACCTATCCTGACGGCTTGAATCCATGGTAAGCACAGATCTGAGACTCTACTCCTTTACCCAAACACTTCAGTGGAAAAGGAAAATACTGAGTGCAGTTATTTTTACTTCCTACATGGAAAACTAGACAAAACCATAACCTAGTCTATTGTGAATTACTATAATGATGGGATATTCTGCTCCTGTCTAAGGTATATTACTAAATTAAATTGATACAATAATGATATTCACTTTGAAGCAACATGAAATGGACTCCTCAGTTTTATTTAGGCATAATTTATGTCTATTTTATTTAATCTTTATCATTTCAATAATATATATAAAGTATAAGTTGCAAGATACCAGAAGTAATTTTACACAAGATATCCAGCAAGCAAAGCAATAATGATCAGCTATTTAAAAAAAAAAAAAAAAAAGTTTTTGATCTTGGAAAATCATCATTTAGAAAACTAAGTATAGGAAAAGAAGTTACATCCTGAATAATCTGCTTTGCTGGGAATCCTGCAGTAAAGAAAATAATGTTGGTTCTATGTACTTGGTTATAATTCCCAAATTAACCTTCAGCTGAGTGATTATATTTATTGCAGTCCTATTTTGGAAAGATATAATTTGAATTCAGCAAATATATGCAAAAAACCCCGCTGTTTATTTATTTGTTATGACAGGACCACTTGATTTTATACCTACAGAAATATTTCCAATAAGCAGCTTTAAGTACCAAAGAAAAACACTATTTTCTCAGAGGTGCATCAAGCTTCGTGTTTTTGTCTCAATAGCTAGTTAACACAGACTGGGAGTTCTTAAAACCAAACATCAGTATTGAACCAAAATCCAGTATATAAATCTTTCATACTTTAGGTAGAGTGCTAGTACTCAGTGCAGGGGTCTGTGGGTGAAATTCCATGTTCTTTCCTACATAAGAAATTAAGCAAATAATTCTTTGCTTCCAAACACATAGATATTCAAAAGCAATAGTTAATTTTTCACTAAATGTTCCTTTTTTAATGATTACTTTTATTAGTTTATAAAATACTTTTTAAAATCTTTATCTTTCAAGCAGAAATTATAACTTTTGAGCACTAAGTGAAGTTTCCACATTCTTGAACAACCAAACAAGAGCTAACCCAATATCTGATAATCTTTTATTGATGTCTATGGAGGCTGAGATTTGGCAAGAAATTGGTATCTCTTGAATAGGTGAGGTTTTTTAATTTTTCTTGCTTTTTTATTTATTTATTTGCAAATTTATCCATCTATTAAAATAATGTTTCATATGTCTGGTGCAGTTGACAGAATTGTAGCAATGTTCAGAAAGAAGGTTGTCTATATGCCTTGTTAAAGCTTCTTTTTAGTATAAAATTACATTCTGATTCAATAATATTTTTTACTAGGAGGTAGTAACAGCTCTATAGCTTCTTGGTGATGAGTATACTGTATTGCCTGCTCTGGTGTGTGCTTCCCTTTCCTGTTTATGCATCCTGTTCCAGTATGTTCTGGAGTCATGCTTGGAGATGCAGTTAGCATCTCCACAAAGGAAAACCTATTAAACACTTGCACTGCTGCATACATGAAGGAAAAAGGTCACAGTATCACAGAATGGCTGAGGTTGGAAGGAACCTCTTGAGGTCATCTTGTTCAAGTCCTCTGCTCAAGCAGGGTTATGTAGAGCCAGTTGCCCATGACTCCGTCTAGACAGCTGTTTAATATCTTCAAGGAAGGAGGCTCCACAGCCTCCATGGACAACCTGTGCCAGTGCTTGGTCACCCTCACAGTAAAAAAGCATTTCCTGATGTTAAGACGGATCCTCACATCTTTCAGTTTGTGCCCATTGCCTCTTGCCCTGTCACTGAGCTCTGCTGAAAAGACCCTGGCTCCATCCTCTTTTCATCCTCCCTTCAGATATTTGCACACATTGATGAGATTTTCCCTGAGCCTTTTCTCCAGGCTTAACAGTCCCAGCTCTCTGATCTCAGAGAGGAGATGCTTCAGTCCATTAGTCAGCAGCCCTCCGCCGGACTTTCTCCAGTAGCTCCACATCTCTCTTGTACTGGGGTGCCCAGAACTGGACACAGTAATCCAGGTGTGGCCTCACCGGCGCTGAGTAGAGGGGAAGGATCCCCTCTCTTGACCTGCTGGCAGCAATCCTCCTAATGCAACCCAGGCTACCATTAACCCATTTCATGTCAAGGTTACATTGCCCTGAGATAAATAGTCAAGGCTGGCTGCGTATGTACTCACTTCAGAGAACTTTTCTCTGGGTCCTCCTCCAGTCCTGAAATATCAGTATTCCTCAGCCTGTGTTTTCAGATCAGAGACAAATAAATCAACAGCATTAGAGTGAGGACATAAGACTGAGTATTTTCAAGGTTTCCATTGAAGGAGACTATGCTTCTGGAAACATCTCATCTCAGTGAAGTAAACCAAAACTTAATCAGGGTGCTTTGTGTAAGAGCACAGGGTCTGATAAATTGATTCAGTAGAAATCTTTGCTTCAGTCTCTGAGCTCTTGTAGGGCAAAATCTGCCCATCCCACAAGAGCAAGAGAGGAGAAGCCTCCTGGGGAGGGAGGGCAGCTGTGGCTGGGCAGCTGGTGGTGACTGCTCCGGGGCACTGACAACACACGTGGTGTGAGCTGTGTGCTGACACACCTGCAAGCATCTTGGCATGTGTCCTGTCCACTCACTGTGTGCTGGAGTCCAGGAGTTTGCCTCTAGCTTACCTGGAAAATAGAAAACTTGAATGGTGGCATTCTGCCTCCTGCTGTGTAAACATAAAAAACCCCACAAACAAACAACAAAACCAAATCAAAACTAAACAAAAAAACCCCAGCATCCAATGAAAAAGGATTATTAATTTCTTTAAGATAATTATTGTGAGATTAGATCATAGTATCAGGTTTGGAAATAAAAGATTTTATTGTTATACTGGCCTGTGTTTCTTTTTCTACCCTCCTTAATCAAAATTAAAATTCTAAGCTTCATCCCTTAGAATGGTTCAGTGAAATACATGACTCAGATCTAAAATTTAAAAGGTTGCCATGCCAAGCTTCTACAAAAAGGTTTTTCTAATTGATCAGAACTTCTGAATTATTCTACAGTCCAGCATTGCAGAGTCCTGCAAATTTCAAGTTTTCTATAAGCTGCCTTAGCAGTGGATGCCAGTAAAAATTAAAACAAAAGAACAGCCATTTCATCAGTGCTTTATTCTATTCAGACAGTTTTCATTTATTTTTATGGGTGGCACAACTATTCATACATTTGAATTGATCATGGTAATGACTCTGTGCACTGACAATTGATACAAATGAGATAAAAAAGAACATTTAGTCATCAGATGATAACTTCTCTATTTAAAATTCTCTCCTAAATTAAATGGGACAATAACTGTCAGGAATTAATACTGAAGGGGACTAAATCTGTAGCTGTCATTATGTGTTAAAAATACCCTGCCATTGACATTTTCACTATACATGTTAACTAAATCCACAATTAGTATTAGCTTTGAGAAATGATCTGACATGTGAATGGGCCACAGTATCAGGAAACACACCCCAAAAAAATTTAACAAGCTTCATAATGTGAATACACTATCAAATAGAATTAAAAAAAAAATAATGGGAAATACAACAAAATGTCAGGTGTGAACACCAGTGCAGAGCTTTCTGCTGAACAATAAACCTGCAAATTGTGTCAGCAGATACAGTTTAACACAGTCAGAAGACAATATTCTCTTCTCTGACTTCCACCAAGTAGTCACACACTCTTTCAGCAGCAGACAGAAATCTGTGAGTTTGGAGATTAATTGCATTGCCCAGGGAAATACATCAATATAATTTCTGAGAAATATGTTCTGGACAAATAGTTGAATGTCATATGAGCATTTCTTGAGTTTTGAGTGTATAATACCATTTAATTATTTTTAATGATGAAATTAATTATTAATGTAATGATTCTGTGATGCAGAATATTGAATTTCACATGAGATATTATTTATTTCCAGTGGCATGTTTTTACAGACATGTCCTCTGTAACATTTGCATTGTGATTCATCGAGGTCTTTAATGAAGATACTGAAAGAGGTAACTGATCTAAACTAACTCAGCAAAAAAGGCCGGGGGTGGGGTGGGGGGAGTTTAGTTTAACTCATTCCAGTTTGTTGCATGTCTCCATAAGTGCTTTGCTGGCTTAAGGGAGGGGGAGCAAGGGACTGCTGAGGAATGAAGTAAGGGTAAGGTTTGAGACTACACAAGTTTATGCAAGCTTGAAGTGTTCACAGAGCCATAGTGTTTGCCTTGGAAATCTGTTCTGAGTCCATCACTGCTATGCAGTTGCACAACAAAAAATGCTTTTAAAACTTCACACTTTAATTAGAAAATTGCTAGAAGGAAATACAGCATAGAATGAATCACAATGTGACAATGAAGTTTTGTCTGCTATTGTGTATGGGTTTTTTTATCCAGCTATGTTAGCTTACATTAGCTAACTACATCTTCATCTTCTTAAGAGAAATAATCATGTCCAAACCATCTCAGGAAAAAAGGCAGTCATCAGTAAAAGGAAATTTATTTCTTTTAATGCAAAGTATTACGGTTTTATGATAAGAGCTATAGCATTTAGCTCATTATATATAATATAACCCTTAGAAATAAAATAGTGGCATTCTTTTTGAGATAGACTGTTCACATATAATTTGAAACATAAATGACTGGGTAATACTGAAAGATGAATCAAAGACAAAATACTGTTCCTACTATTTAAGGTTGTATTCATGCTGCAGGGGGAGACTGGGCATTTTTTTTCTACAGTGGCATAAAAGTGCATTTTTAAAAGCAGGAAAAAAGAACATGGGTCTAAGAGAGATCTCTTTGATCCTGAAGTCCCAATGCCTTGTTGCAGCAAGCATCATCATCATATAATCCTATCTGAAAAGGTATCCTACATCAGCTCCCTGCCCTCCTGCTTGAAAACCTTTACCAGAATCTCACTCTTTTAATTGTCAAAAACTTCCAAATTTTCAACTCAAGTTAATTCAAGTGACCAATTAACTTATATGACTGGAGAATCCACATTTGTTTGTCAAAGTCTGGATTGTCTTGGATCTTGGAAATCTCATTTTATCCCTGTTTTGCTATGTCCAAGACATATTCTGAGTAAAGACAGGCAATATAACATGCCATGATAGCATTAATTGCAAATTCTGGCTTTCCAAAACCAGGCTTTGCTTGGCAAGCTGAAGTAGCAGTCTAAAATGACTAAAAATTCCCTTCCTTTCACATAGCTTGGTGGGATATTCAGGGAGTTCAGTGGAGACAGGCATGGGTGTATTTTGTTTTTCCCCAGCAGAGGCACCTGCAGTTGGCTCTGACAGTAGACTTGCTTCTTTCTATGTCATTTATGTCTTCTGTGTTCAAGTGGCAGATGAGTTGCTGACACAAAGATATCAGAGACTCACCTTTGATTTTTGCTAATTTTTGAATCCATAAGAATCGCTTACCAGGAGCATTCTCAAAGTCAGTAAAGATGAGGCCACATTGTTTTGGTGGGGGGTGAGAGTAGAGCCATGAGGGCAGGAGCTGTGGTGTGCCACTTGCCCTCCAGCCCAGCCAATAGTCCATGGTCCATTTTATTACCAGCTATAAATAATCATAGTCAGAATGACTTGCCTGTATAGTTTGCTCCTATTCCCAGACTGGTGAAACAGCTCACCTAGCTTTTGTCTTCTAGACCATACGCACTACTCCTCTTTGTCTCGGTTTGATAGGAACTCACACGAGCGCATGTCAGTGGTGTATATAATGTTGCACAGTTGCAATACCTGTCGCAATGAGAATCGGTCGATGCAGTGGTGTGCTTGGTGAAAAATAAGCATCTTTTTTAGCTATGACATCACAGCTGTATTTTCTCAAACAGTGCACAATACTTCATGCATTCTGTGCCTGTGGAATGCCATGTAGGTATCATAGTGTCTTTAGAAAAGTTAGTTACTCAAAAGGGATATGATTTCAAAAAAACACATCTATAGTTACTTGAGTATTTTTTATAAATTTCCTAGTAGCTTTTCCAGTTATTGGCTACTAGTCTGATAAATCATCTAGAATTACTTCTGTCACTTGACTGGATAAAATGTTCAAAATTCTGTAGTCTAAAGATTTACAAAAGTGTATAATAACTTCTGTTTATCAAGATGAAAGTTAAAACCTCTCTTTCTGTGAACACTCCTGACAAAAAGAGTACTGTACTGATGTTTGTGAAGAGCAAAGTTGTGGATGTATTGCAAGTTCTATTTACATACAAAATTTATCCTGTATTTCCAAAATTATCCTTAAATAAAAAGTATGTTGCTCATAGGACCTCCTTACATTTCAGGGGCAGCCATATCTTCTTTTTCTTATTCAATGGTCTTTTTTTTGTGTTTAGGTGTGACAGTAATCTTCTAGAAACATACTACCTACAGCTGCTAAAGCATTTAATCTAGATTGAGGAGGATGATAGAATTCTCTCCCCTTGGAACAAGCAGTATTTGGTACATTCAAAATATAGTGCTTTGAACTAGATTAAATGCTACTTGCTGTGCAAGCAGCACCATCACCGTGAGATGAAAAAAACTTCCTTTATCTTCTATATTTATGTCAGAAGTGGAATTAACAGCAGTAATAGCAGGCCTACTCATGATACTGAGAATTTGATTAAAATTCTGTGGCAGAAAGAGAGTATAACACATAGCCGAGTTTAGCCAACTGATACTGACTCACTAGTTCACACTTCAGCACTCTTCTTCACTTCTGAGATAGACATATTTAATTTCAAAGTGGTTTGAAATGTTCAATCAGAATAATCAGAAATTCTCAAGTAAAACTATTCCAGATTTTATATTGTAGAATGCAGCAAGAAAAAAAAAGTGCCCAACTTCCACTGTCACTTTTTTCTTTGTAAAGTCCCAATTTACCTTTTTTCTTTTTTTTTCTTTTTTTTTCTTTTTCTTTTTCTTTTTTTTTTTTCCTCTTCTAGACACAGGAAAGCAGAAATGTCCTCCATTTGATTAGTATATAGAAAGTGCATGAGCTGGATGTACGTTGACATTGTCTTGACTTTCTGATTGCAGCCTGGAGCTAACTAAAGTGGAGTTACAAAAATGGTGGAGTCAAACTCTTCTTGGTAGTGGTGGTGGTAGATAGTGCAGCAGCCACAGGTAGTAGCTTGGGAGGTTCAGGATGCAGATTAGGAAAAAAAAATCTTCACTATGAGACTACTTCATCTTTAGAAAAGGTCTTTTAGAGGGTCAGGGTCTCCATCCTTGGGACTCTTAAGACTTCACTACACAAATCCATGACTGAACCAACCTAGTTCTGTCAATAGTTCTAGTTCTCCAAGCAGGAGCAGCAGATGAACTTTTACTCGATTATGGTCCAAAGTAGGCTGTCTTCAGAGAATTTCCAACTAATGTTTCTATGATTTTACAGAATAGTTGAAATTCCACAGCACAACATGCTATACATAAAGGATTTGTTTAGTCCTAATAAATGCCCATCTTAGCCTTTCCAACTCAGTCCATCTAAAGTAAGATTTTGGAATTTCAAAAAGTACTTGAATGTTGCAGGCACATTTTTGTTCTTGGTTATTGTTTGTTTTAACTATGTTTAGATAAATTTTAGCAGATATGTTACCGAACATTTTAGATGTTTCAGAAAGGTACACAGAGAGGATAATTTATCATACTGGGAAGACAATGGGTGGATATTAATTTCCACCTAATTTTAGACTTACAAGAATTAGACTTTCATGTTTAAGACAGCTAGAGCCGTATGTTAATCAGTCAAGAGAAAAGAGCAGCTTGTGATGGTGTGATGGGTTTCCTAAGATAGTTGTCTAAGATAGGGCACATGAATCACCTTCGGAAAATGCCAATTTCTCTTCATTATGGAGTTTCCAGGATGACGCAGGCATAAAGCTTTTAAATGTCTAAACTAGGGCACATGAACACAGGGCTTGACACTGTGTGACTGAAAATATTTTTATTTTATACAACAAAGCATTAGAGGAAATCAAGTAAGCTTACAGCTTAATATCCTAATTCAAACCTTCATAACCTCAATATTATGTTTTGGGATATCTGATGCCAGTGCATTACTTTTAAACACATCAGAAAGGGGCTTTAAATTATTACTATATTTGGAGGTATAAACACTTCAAATAATTTCAGCTGCTTTTATCCTGGTTTTTTTTTCTTCCTATGACATATAGAACAGAAATTGTAAAAAAAAAATAGAAGGTGAAAACTTAATGGATTAAACTGGCATTATACTATTTAAGCATATATTGTATAATAATAGCAACAGTCAAAAAGAAGAATGCTGATAATAACAGTTTTGTGATAAAACATCTTGCACGTTTCTTTGGCTAAGTCCAAGTTAAATATTTCCTTGATCAATTATTCAACAGATTTCATGAAAGGAAGAATTCTTTAGATATTCTCATTCAGCTGAAATGTAAGTAACCTTGATCTTCATAGTTGTCATTTGGTGACTTGGTCAGAGGCATGGCAATGCATTTCAATTTTGTCAGATGTTAACATAAGCAGTTTAGTCCTACAATTTTCATTGTTGTTACGCCCACCAGACCTCTGAGATACAAAAGATGACATGATAATATCTTGGCTGAAGCATACATCATGGAGGCAATGTTGAGTTATATGAGAAACAATGCACATTTGATCTTCATGAAGACAACAACTTGACAGGTCAAGAAGAATTGTGAAAATGAGAGTCAGCCGGCCATTTATGTTGTGCTCTAATAAATCCATTCACTGCACTGGAATCAATCACTCTCTTTAAACCATTGACCTGTGTCTTAGTACTCAAGTGATGCACATCTGTAATACAACTATAGAATAGCCAATCTTGGTCTAGCTATTTTCACTTTACAAGTGAAAAACAAGTTTAAATAGTATCTGCTAATTCCTGTGGAGTTAAAGTTTAGTAAGTTATGGCAGTGAAGGCATATCTGAAACTGAAACAAGTTTCTGGGTATTCTTGCATGGTCAGTATTGAAAAGACTTATTAATATTCTACAGGGTCCAACTCCAGTTATTTTTCCATGTGTATTATAGAAGTCTATTGGAATTTTTCAGGGATCTTCAGGATTATAAATCCAAACCTGAAGTGAAGAATGTATAGGCCTAATGAAATCTGTGTTCAGGCTGTAAGCACAGGTTTTAGTTCCATTAAGAAAATTTTATTGCAGATCTCAGTGTATTGTACTGGCATATCTCATATGTGTTAGATAGACATTTGGCATATATATGCAAGTGTTGCAAAGTAGGCAGTTGACAGAGCAAAAGCACCAGAAGAAGGCAGTTTGTTTTGATTTGCTGTATATCTCAGCCATCTGGGGAGTGAGGTACTACTAATAGAAGAAATACAACTAAGGCTATTTAAAGAATCTTACAGCAACTAGTGTAAAAGTATAAACCTGTGAGGCACAGCTATTACTGTTTATTGATTCCTTACAGAAAGATTTACTCCCAGTGCTTCTGAATTGAACTTCTGATTAATATAAAATGCCTCAGTCGCATTTTCTGAACATTTTCTCATTTCCTTTTGAAGAGTTTGGCTCTCACAGTTTTGGCATTTAGGTCCATAATCATAGATTTGAGGACAATGGGTTTATTATTATCTGGATTATGTTATGTTGTTGTTGTTATTGTCATAGTTATGGTATGTATGTATATTATTGAATTAGTATTACTTAGTATTTTTGTTGTATGCAGAATCCTATCTAGGTGAGCAGTTCATTCTAAGAGGGACAGTAGGGGTTGCTCATAAGCAAAAGATAAATCCCAGTGGAGTTACAGTGCCATAAAAGAAGCAAGAAGCAGAACTTTCTCTACCAATTCATTCAGGAACATGCTGTAAATTTTTGATAAAAAGAGAGAAAAGTAAGAGCAGGAAAATAAAACTAGACGCAATGTGTCTGATCTGTTCGTAATAAAGACTTCTGTTGAAGTCCTCAGTATTTTTGAGATGGGGTCAGCGCTGCGCTGCACAGAGCAGTGCATAAGAGTACGCAAAAGTATAGCCTTGTCTGGAAACCTCTGTGACTACGCCCTCAGTCAGAACAGCATATTAAGCTCTTTGAAGATTCAGAGTTGGATTAAATAAGAGGAAAACTAGTCTGAAGAGTAGGAAGGTAAAAGAAGTGGCAACTGGCTAAATGGTGCTCTTCAGAAAGGGAATGGTGCACAAATCAAAACAGGCCTAGTAACCTTTTTAAGATGTGAAATAACCTGCAAGTCTACAGGATGGAGCAGGTAGGGCCCAAGAAAGTGAATTTTATCCCCCCTCCCCCCAAACCAGCCTTTTTTTTTCACAAGGAGGAGACTGTTTCTGAACATTTTCTCATAAAAGAAAGGAAGAAGTCAAGGCCTGCTGCAAGAAAGAGATTTAATGTGGCTCTATGAACAAAAGCTAGCTCATTCCCCACGGAAAAAAAAATTAGTGACCAAGGACCATACCTTCCTAAATAAGGAAAACAAGGTTAGTGTTTCTTTGTTTCATCAATTCAATCATACAAACACAGAATTCAATAGAAAATGCATTTTTTTTCATTCTCTGTCTCGCCCAAATAAAAAGGTGCCATATGCCTTAACTGCAGTCCTTGTTAGTATATATATCTGCCCTTGTTATAACAGGTAGATATATACACAGATGAGAAAGGTTAATGAACAGATTTTAGCAAGTGAGAACATTTGCCCTTCCTGCCTTGCAGCTAGCAGAAAGATTTCCTTTACGAAACTTAGTCAACCTCCAAGCTTGTGGCTGTGGAGTTTCAATCTATGTCTAGTGATCTTACCACATACTCTAAATTAAAAAATATCAAGGATTTTCATTCAAAAATGCTTAGTGGAAGGTACTTGTAAGGGCTATTTTTACCTTATCTCACTACTTATTATTATTTTAGCAAATAACTGGTGCAAACAGGAGGGAAAAGAGATGTGCAGATTGGCAAGGTCGTTTACACTTCCTGTTCCCATAGCTTCCTGCTCCCATGACTTCCAGCCATGACAAACACCATCACTGTGTTGCCTGAGCTTTGCCTTCACCTTTCCGATGAAAAAGAATTACGTATGTTGCTCTTGCTCACCTGCTGTGCTATGTGTCCCTGATAAGTGAGAGAAGTACTGGTGGTGGCAGAACACCCCTTGCATCTCTGTGATGGCATGCGAGTCTCACTTTTAATTCAACTCCTAACTAAAACTGTAATCTGCTGCCTATCTGCACAGTGAAAGAGAAAGTGAAGGACCTGCAAATCTCCTGCTTGCATTCAGCACAGGGGTGTCCCGTCACACTGGCAACTCACCGTGTCCTCAGGAAAACACCTTGCTTTGGAAAAAGGTTGGACGACAGTTCCTTCTTCTTTAGAGTTAGCTTAACTTGTAGTGTAATAAAAAGCTTCATTTCCTTAATAATATGGAAGGAAGGACACTCCCAGAAATTCTAGGAAATTCTGTGCCCTCTGGTATGGTGATTAGTCTGTGTTTTCCTGAATGTGAGCTAGTGTCCTGAGGGGACAGTTGTAGTGTCAGTGTGTTCAAGGAACTTGTACCATGTTGTTGGTATAGAGCTCTGTTAAGGGCTTGAAATCACAAGTTCAATCATAAGTATTTGAAAACATAAGTTTGATCAGAAACGTCTATGTCCTGAAAACACACATGAAAAAGAGTCAAATGAGAATGTAGAGAAAATTTTACTATGGTTTACATTTACATTAATATTTGTGTTACTGTTTTATGTCAATCTACCTTTATGTTAAAAAGTCAATTTATCCTCCTCAAAGAGGTAATTTAATTTTATCTAACAAGTTTCCTTCTCGGGGAGAAGCTTTGCAAGAGTTCCCCCTTGATAAAACTAATAATCAACCTGGAATGAAAGTCAAGAGTCACGTTTAAAAAAGACAGCTTGAGCAATAAATAGAGAAAATAATAGAATATAGATTTCATAGTTAAAGGATCATCTCTTTAATTAGGAAGACTTAGCACTGTTAGATAATGGGTGGCAAAGAGAAAGTGAACAAAACACGTATTACTCAGAAGTAGCCTATAAATCTCTACGGCCAAGCTGTTTGGCTGATTAATTTCTTCCCCAGCACTCACAGATTTTCTGCAAACTACAAGCTTTCTTGGAAGCTTGTTTTAGTACTGTTCTATGTTTTTACTTTTGTATTACTTCTCAGATATCCTTTAAAAAATTGACTGTATAACATGTGCACTCTGTTGCCAGACTGGGCTACTGGAATCACAAATTACTCAGTGTTGTGGTACCATCAAAGTCATCCAGCACTCAAAGGAAAATGTAAATACTTTAAGACTGCATGTAAGCAGGATGTTAAAACAAAAAGTAATTCTACTGTTTAGTATAGATGTGTCAAATTGTAATGATTTAATATTTTTTGGACAATTAGTATTGGAATACAGTTATGTGACAAAAAACCAACAACCCTGTTGTGTCTGAGGTTGTCTGTAAGTCTGGCTCATTTCAGCATAGCCACGTTGTATCATTAATATGACTAAAAAGGACAGTATCTTGTGAAATGTGTGACTGATCGTTCACTTTGCATACCCCTTCAGTGAGTATTTGAACATTTCAGTGAAAACAGATTTGCCGTGATCATTTGTGTCATCCAAATGCTTAATGAAAATAAATAAGAAAAGTCTAAGAATACCATCGCATTCAAATTCACATTAATTTTGAATGAATATTCTTGCCACATATTCTCTGTGCTTCAGATGTTAATCTCATCAACACATGCAAAAGCTGTTTACATGGGAAGATATTCCAGTTACAGGTGGTGTGCAGCATGTGTATGCTCCATCGTGCTCAGCTGGTTTTACATGTTAACGCTCATGTCTATAATAGTTATCGTTTCTCTTGTTTAAATAGCCCAAATGCTGCACACCATTGTGGCTTAATAATTATCATTGACACACAACTAATTCAGTTTCCCAGTCCTCTTCAGCTACTCCTCTGGCACATTTTCTGTGTTAAACTTGCTGCTCTTTGACAGTCATAGCTCAAGCGCAAACTGCTGTGACTGAATAATTATATACTAATTTATAATTTTGATGTTGTAGGAGGAGCAATTCAAGACTTTTTAAAAAATATGTGAAACACAATGGATTTCTTTTTCTTTTTGTTTATTGTAGAGTTTCCATCAGATAATGCTATATCTAGTTTTACTTCTTTATTAAGGTTTTTTTTTTAAACTAAGTATCTCTCTAACAGGTTTTTAATATGACATATGGATAGACACTAATGGTGTGAAGTGGTGATAAATAAGGAAACTCTTGCATTTTCAGAGTGAAATTGGGATTCTCAAAGCTCCTCTGTATTGTTCTGATGTAGGCGGAAGAGACTTAAAAACTGGTAATGTACACCAATCTGCATATGAAGAAGTTTACTACTCTTTATGCATAATTCTACACCACATGTTCAGAAGGAGAGACTGATGAAAGGCTGCTCTTTTCCAGTCTTGAATAGCAATATAGGTAGCAGACCTACAAGAGAAAGAGAATATGTTACTTGGGGGAAAGTGACAAACTTCAGCATCTCTGGTAGAGTTAAAAAAATCTTTGGAAGAGATTATTCATTATTCTTTGTTATGTGCTATGGTTAATGTGTATGAGTAAATATAGCCTCTCATCTTCTCTCTAAAAGAGCAAAGCCTGAAAAAAAAACCCCCGCCAACAACAAACAAAAGCTCAGGTCAATGCAATTTTTTGATCAGGGAGCAAAATTGTGAATCTACTTTAATTGCATGATATTGCATTTAACTGCAACAGCAACAGAACCCAGCCATACTGAAGGGGAAGGCAAATGTGTTTGGGATGCTGAGTCTGTGTGTACTGTTGTTAGGTAGTAGATTCATTCTCAAACACTGTATACATCGAGCTGTACTGCACATCATTTGTTTATTACTAGCTTTGGAGATAACTAAGTAGTTGAACAACCTTGCACCTCAGATCTCATAAAGGGAGATATATTTACAGGGGCCACTAAGCTTAAAAGAATAGCAAAGCACAGTCAGTATACAGTGAATGATGATCACTGAGGGGAAGCACGAAAAGGGTAGGGCATTTATACTCTTTTGGCACCATTAATTTTAATTTGAAGGTTGGGTTTGAAAGGCAAAGTCAAATGAGCACATAGGACTTGGCAAAAAGTTCCCTTGGAGTCTGAACCTACTCAGAACAATGAAGAAGGCTGAAATGCTGAACGTTAAATAACTTGGAGATTTGAGCTGATACGATCCCCCATCATTCACCTGTATCCTGGCTTGCCCCTTCCATTAAGTGCTTGGGGATACCATTGCTTGATGTGGTGCTTTAGGAGAAATGAAAGACATTCTGTGCCATATGAGCAGGAAGCTCTGGGGCCTGGAATGTCACCACCCTTTTTTAGAAGCACTGCATGAGAGTATATGAGTGTATTAGTGTGTGAATTCAATTATTGGACTTTGCTAGGTGTAGCTCCTACAGCTGATGAAGCTGTGCTTATGTGTTCCTCATCAGTTGCTTCCTGACTTCGATGCTCGCTTGTTGCACATTGCTTGCATGGACAGGAACAAAGTGTTTGTTCGAAAAAGGGAGTAGGACAGTGGAAAAACAACATCTGTAGAATAGCACCTAGATGTTCAAGTGAATGAAATAATGGTCAGTTAACAGCTTCTGTGGATGGTAACGATCCAACTACTTATTCAGCCCTATAATAATCCATGTGGATAATTTAATGTATCTGGACATTACCAGATGCATTATCTCAACTGCTAGCATATGACAGTAAGGTAATTTATATACCACCACTTTTATAACAAGAAGTTAGACTTCTAGCATTTCATTTTCCTGCCCTGTGAAAGAAGAGAGATGAATCTCGACAGTTTTGACTGATGAGTCAAATAACTGTAATGAATCAAACTATATTTCTAGCTGCCAGATATAATGTGCTAACTATAATGTTACTGAACAAAACTGTTTTGGTAAAATACCAGCAAATGAAGGAACTGGAGCCACTCTTTTTACCTATTTGGATTTACCATCATGAAGAAAGAAAAGCCTAATATGTTTATACTAATGCAATTCTTAGCATCTTGACATGTGTATATAGATGGTTTTTGACTAGCCATAAAAATATTAATTCAAGAGGAGGCATCTAACTTCCCACTTATCTCACTGGGAACTGCCAGCTAAACAATTTTCAATTTTGAACAATGCTTTGTTATGAAATTCATGTGAGTTTGTAATAGATGAGAATAAAATCTTCATGAAGACAAGCACCTATTTAATGTGACATCATTTTTAGTATTTAATTTTTCCTGAAAAAGTAAAGGAATTTAATTTTATATCAAAGAAAATACAGTTTTTCTGATTTTATTGACTAATTTTGTTTGGTGCATGAACAAAAGAATTATTAATATTAATATTCTTCTTCAGTTGTGTTTTAATTTCATATTGTGTTGTACAGTGTAGGGAGAGAACAGCATCCTGTACCATTCAAAGGATTGCAAGTCCATATTGCCATTAGAGTAGAGCTGAGGCAGATGTGTATATGAACAGTCAATTCTGACCCATAATTACATCTCTGTTGATACATAACTGTTGAATACTGTAAATAATCCACATAATAGCAACAAGAGTCAACGCAAGTTTTTCTTTGCTCACTAGAAGACCCAACACTTCACATGAGGCTTCATATTCTGGTCCAAAAGGCAGTGTGGAAAATAGAAGCGTCTGATGAGGTACATATGGGTGTGGGGAAACACCAAGGTCAGAGGAGGAGGAGGGGAGAAGGAGGAGGGGATGCTCCAGGCATCGGATTAGAGACTACCCACAGCCTGGGGAAGAGGCCACGCAGAACAGAGGGAAAGTGTGAGGAAGGAGGGGTAGCAGGGCGAAAACTCTACGAACTGACCATAAGCCCCGTGCCCAAACTCCCGGTGCTGCTTAGGATGGGGAGTGGAATCAGGAGTGAAGTTAGGTCTGGAAAAGGGGAGAGGAAAGGTGTTGGTTTAATATTTGTCTTTTTGTTTCTCACTACCTAAATTAGTAATTACCTTTTTGTTTTAACAGGCAATAAATTAATTTTCCCAAGCTGAGTCTTTTTTTCCTGTGATGGTAATTGATAACTGATCTCCTTGTCTTTGCCTCAACCCATAAACTTTCTTACTCCTGTTCTTCCTATTTTCTCCCCCTATCCTGCTAGTAAGAGAGTGAGTGAGCAGCTGTGTCAGCATTTAGCTGATAGCCAAGGATAACCCACCACAGCAATATTCTCTAAAACACAATTTAATAGAACTAATGCAAGATGGGGAAAAAAAATAGGACAGATAATCTTACATAGCTTCACATGCTGGGAATCCCAACTAGGGCAGCATCAGATGGGCCTTCCATCAGGGCATGGTGCCAAGTGAGAGCTGCCTACAGGTTCCTCCGTTACAGTGAACCTTCTGAGTTTATCCTGTGGCCAGGGGTTTTGTACAGCACAGCACAGGCCTGAAGGCACAGCTCTATCTGCAGGACAGCACAGCACAAGCCTGCAACTTCTCAGATTAATTGTGATGTGGATCACAAACTCTGTGGTGTATGATGGTCTGGATCGCTACCGCTGGTCACTCAAAAAGGGCTGTGGTGGATTCAGGATGCGCTTGGGGGATGGAGTGTGGTGGGTCAGCCTTGGCTGACAGCCTAACCCAGCCAGCCACTTGCTCACTCCCCCTCCTCAGTGGGAAAGGGGGAGAAAACAGGATGAGAAAATTCATGGCTTGAGAGAAGACAGGGAGAATGCTTAATAACTACTGTCATGGGCAAAACTGACTCAGATTGGGGAAAACTAATTTATTGCCAATCAAAGTAGATTTGGGTAGTCAGCAACAAAGGCAAACATAAACCCAACACCTTTCCTCTCCCTCTCCCAGGCTCAGCTCCACTCCCTCGCTCTCCTCTCTCCTCTCCCCCCATGAGTGGCACAGGAGGAGTGAGGGATGTGGGTGGTCAGTATGCAGCGGCTTCTCCCTGCCATTCTGTTCTTCTCACACTTTTCCTCTCCTCCAGCATGATTCCCCACTGGAGCCAGCTGGAAACGACTGTGTCCAGCCCAGGGCAGCCCCTGGCCTCTTCACAGAGGCCACTGGTCTCAACAGCTGGGTATCATCACCCCAGTACACAGATAGACCCTGAAGATGCATCTGGCTGCTCCATCACATGTGCTGCAGCACATTTCTCCTGTGCCTGTCCATGGGTATGTCAGGACAGACAGTTCTTTCCAGTGCATGGGATTGCAGCATGGGAGAAAGGCTCTAGTTCAGCCTTGCCAATGGTGAAGAGCCAACACACAGACAATTGGTTGCTGTTTGGTTTTTCTGTTGCTGCTTGCTACTCTCTGTCGTGGTTAAACACCAGCCGGCAATTAAGCACCACGCAGCCGCTTGCTTACTGCCCGCCCCTCCTGGTGGGATGGGGAGGAGAATCAGGAAAAAAAAAAAGTGTAACTCATGGGTTGAGATGAAGATAGTTTAATAGCATGGTAAAAGAAGAAGAAGCAGCAGAAGCAGAAGATGATCGCGATAAGAATATACAAAACAAGCGATGCACAATGAAATTGCTCACCACCTGCTGACCGATGCCCAGCCAGTTCCCGAGCAGCAGCCCCACAGCCTGCTTTCCCCCTAGTTTATATGCTGAGCATGACATCATATGGTATGGAATGTCCCTTTGACCACTTTGGGTCAGCTGTCCTGGCTGTGTCCCCTCCCAGCTTCTTGTGCACCCCCAGCCTCCTCGCTGGCAGGGCTGTGTGAGAAGCTGAAAAGTTGATTTAGTGTAAACACTGCTCAGTAACAACTAAAACTTCAGTGTGTTATCAACATTATTCTCATCCTAAATCGAAAACACAGCACTATACCAGCTGCTAGGAAGAAAATTAACTCTATCCTAGCTGAAACCAGGACACTGGATTATACTTCAGCTCTGAATTTCTCTTTGCATTTATTGTGAAGAATATTTTTTTCTTGATTTGTCAAAAGTCTAGATCAAAATAACTTATGATCCTAGCCCTTTTCCATTCACCATCTGCTTGTAATGTTATTTATTTTCTGAGAAAATGTGTGAACACACATCAGATTGTTTTCTGAAACAAAAAGCTTTTCTCAGTTCACATCATGCATAGACTTAATACACTTTCCAGCAATAAAGTAGCTGTTGATTATTGCCCTGCACAGTTGCAGCAGCCTCATTAGTTTCACTATGTAGCTTGAAGTAGTTTCATGCCAAATTAAAAATACAGGTCATTCAGAGGACTAATGTGAGATCAGCCTGCAGAAATTTGAAGCTCACCTGAATCCAGCAATTTATAAAAATACAAAGCCTCTTCATACTCCATCCAAAAGCAAAAATTCACAATGGGTATAATTAGGAGTGTTGTTCTGTCTTAGTAATTAGGCTGTGGCTGATATGTACATGAGTATGAAAATGAGAAAGATTTTTTCTATTGTTCACATGCCATTTAAATATTGAATGCTTATCCAGGGTTACCCTGGTCATGGGAAATGTTAAACAGCTGACACGACTTATACTTTTAAAGATATTACTTACTGGGCAATGAGCCTGATTCGAAGATCACTGAAGTCAAGTTCTTTTCAATGTGTAGAATACATTATTGGCCATGCTTGATGTCTAGCTTTGAGTGGGATGGTACAAACAGGCAAGCTCACTGTGATGATATTTTGGTGGAATAAAACAGGTTCTTCCTATACCCAGAACATGTTAGGACACTGTTAAAAGCATGGTATCAGGTGCTGATGAGCCTCCCTTTGGAGAACAAATATGGTGATGAGGAATGGAGAGACTCTTGTGCAAGGAGATTGAAAGAGCTTGGACTGCTTAGCCTAGTGAAGGTTCTCAGAGGACATTATTCTTCTCTACAGATAAAAGTATAAATCAGGTAGGTGGCCACTTATGAATACCACTGAGGTCTCCTTCCACATGAGTCGTGCTATGGGGAGGTGGAGGGAGGACGCATGAGCAGAAGTGATAATAAGCCCCATCTCCTCCCTCCTTAGCATGATAGAGTTGCCTGCATGTCAGCACCACAACTTCTCCCTGGCTTGTAAACCTGGCATATGGGATTAGGGAGATGAGAAGAAGCATCCTGGAGACAGGAGCTAACAGAAAGCTAAAGTTCCCATAATCTTTCCTGATAAATCATCACCTGGGTAAACACCAAGGAGGGAGACCATCTGCTTATGAAAAAGAGAAATACTGGCTGTGGAAAATGTGTGAGAACTCATGAGAAATGTTGAAAATCAGAATAAGGTTTCTAGTAAGCTGAAAAATAAAGTTTCTGAGCACTCTGTTGTTAACACAGTTTTATGTTTAACTGGTTTAACAAGGGAACTTAATGAAATTATGAAGAGGATTGTATGGCTTGGCTGCTGGCGACTGGTTTCTATTGCCCAAGATGTTCTTTCTAAGCTTTCACAATCTGTTTCTAAGTAATTTTTCTTTTGATGATTGAAGATTGCCAGTTTTCAAAATTATACCCTAGTTGATGCAACTACAAGCTATTTTTGCATAGCTGTTTACAGATTTCTTCTCAGTGTTATGCGCTTTACTCTTTATCTTCTTTTCTCTGACTGAACCTCTTTTTTCCTCTGTCATTTATACGTAGAATTTTCTTTAGCATGCCATCACCTACCATCAAAAGGCTTAAAGAAGCTGTTTTTCCAGTGATTGCCTACTACTGGAAAACTCTCTGTAGATGTCAAAAGCTTAAGGACATTCAAATAGTTAAATAATTTAACAATACTATTAATACAGTGCAGTATTTTTTTGACTCGCAGACAATAATAGGTTTTCAAGAAATTCACAAGTCCTTTGTATGGTCGAATGTCTCAGAATGCATTCTCTTCCTATGATTTTGGTGCCTTTAAAAGAAAGTGATTTTTTCCCCATTTGACATCCATGTATAAATAGTCTGCTCCACGGAACAACTAAAATGCTAGAACACAAAGGAGTTATTTAGGTTTTAATTATTTCGGATATATGCAGACAATACACCTGCCTTACTATCAAGGAATATTAATAGAAATAAAGGCAAATTTGCATCAAAATCATGATGAATAAATTGTAAACAATAGTTGCACAGTAGTTAATTAGCAAATTCATAATAAAAGATTTTAATGGATACTACATTTCTGAAGCTATGTGAAATAGAAAGTACTTACCAGAGGTAATAACTAGTTTAATTTCCTTCCATAAGTGTAACAGCCATTCTTTGCAAATTATTGTACTTAGGAGCTGTGAACTGAGACCATTGAGCTGAAGTCTCTCTTCAGTTTGGACAGCACGTATATGAAAATGTAATTCTGTCCAGGTGTGACTCCAAATCATTGAGATTAACAAGGATGTCCTCATTGACCTTTGTTGCAATGGTGCTCTCCATGAATATATGTAGTTTATAGCACAATATTAAAAGTGGTAATAATGCTCGACACCACCACTGTAAAATAGTAAAGTACTGAAATAAAGCAGTATAAGACTCATAAAAAAATCTAAGAATCCAACATTTCAATAATGTTATCATATTCATATACATCAGTCCTCTTCAATAGCATTGCATGAAGGGTGTCCACAGTGTCATAAGACAGAAACATAAATTTTTCCCCTGTTATAGAGGGTATGATTCAACAGGTGTTAAAGATTTTAATGGGGATACACAAATTTACTTGAGGCCATTATACATTTGAAACCTCAAGCAATAGTGAATGTATTGTTAATTACTGGAGCAAATTAAAAAAAAAAAAAACCAACCCCAACTACTTCACAACTTCACAAACCCCCTTTAATAAGTTTTAAACAGCTAGATTTAATAAGCACATATTCATGAGATTAAATTACTACATATTAACAAGAAGGCAAAACCTTCTTAAATTAGAGGAAAATGACTGATTTCTACATCAACGTCCATATTAGAGTTCCATGTAATCCCAATATGTACAAGGCTTTAAAACTGGAATAAAATTCACAGCACACATATGACACGTTATAAATCAAATGGACAGAGAAACACATTGTAAAAGATTTCTTCCTAAGAAATCTAGAAGTATTAAGGCAGTTACAGTGTAATGGGAACACCAGATAAAACTTTGGGACAGATATTTGAAGTTTTGCTCTAGTGGAGAGAGTTTAGCAAAGAAGAATTTCAACTTCTCCAAACATCTTTAAACATGACATTCTAATAAGCAAACGGTGTGATTCAGGTCTTTGTAAACACAGTTTCCTTCCTCAAGTAATAGATAACTAGTTTAACTGCCTCAACACCTAGATGAAAGGGGATATGAGAGTGAAGGATTTAGCAGCTTGTTTCTATGTTGCAAGAAAACGATAATTGGGATCTAAAGGATACAGGAACCTTCACATGCAGACTGCTGACAACAATCCCAATTTCAGGTAATAAAAGGGAATCAAGAAGTCTGCCAGGTGCTGAAAGAATGGAGCAGTCCTTAACTGGACTGGAAAGACTGGATGAAGAAACCCTGGAGGTTTGTTCAGGCTAAAACGCTGCTGCCACTCAGCCGTGTGCTTAAAATGCCCACCACATCTCTCCTGCTTTAATTCTGCCCTCAGGATCTTCTCTTTCTAGGCAAGGGGACAGGATGCAGATATCACTTTCTGTGACTGCAGGCTAGGATTGGCTAGATCAAGACTTCTCTCATTTTTAATAATGCCCACAGAAATCCTGAGATACCATGGTAAGGAATTCAATATAAGAACATAGATAAGAGAAAGCTTTGGGAAAGAATATGTCAATGTGCAGATGAACTAAAAATAGCCCACAGCCCTCCAAACATCCTTCACTCACCACACTTTTCCATATCTCGTTCAGCTGAGCACTAGAATATTTCTTACTTACATTGTAAATGATGTGAGAAGCTGAGGTGGTAAGTTTGTTGTTGATAAGCAGCTTGAATATTCAGAGGCAAGAGGCCAGTGAGAACTGGAACTTCAACAGAACAAACTAGTTTGGATGCAGCAGAGGGGCTAGTGACAGCTCTCTTCACCACGAATTTCAGATTCCTCTACTACTACTAATGAACTGTTCACCAGTCCTGAGGACAGCAAATTCCATTCCATCAGAGTATTAAAAAAATATGTAAATGAGATATGGAGACCTAATTAGAGTGCAGGAATTGCATGGTTCAAGGAAAAGTTCAGTTATGTATCAGTAATTACACAACAGCCCTTTTTCCTAACAGGCTAAAACAAGTCCATTTCAGCATAATAACTATTATAATTAAAACAGCTTTTCAAACTAATGATGCATGAAATATATAATAAAAAATGTAAAGTCCCAACATCTATAGGATTTGTTTAAAGACCTGGGAAGCATGCAAAACAGAAAAAGCATTATTTTGATACAGATAATATATTAGCCTTTTATTTTTAGCATTGGAATGTTAATGGTGAGTGCAAAATATTCAATGTCAAGGAAGATTCATACTCAGCTACAATACAAATTTAAAATTTTAACTTTGTTCTTGTTCTTAGAAGTAAGGCAGAATGAATTGCATAGATATGGATGCTGAAGGAGGGGCCCGGGTAGTTGCAATGGATGTTCAGAATGAAAGGTTTGCAACGATGAATTAAATTTAATGGGCCAATTCAGTCTTTTCAATCATCATATTAAAGCTAAGTATTGAAATGCACATTTTCTCTTAGGAATTATTGTTCATTTTATATCTTCCTGACTTTTGCTTCACTTATCGGAAGATTTTTTTTCTTCTCTAAAAGATGAAATTGCGGCAGCCTAACAAATTGTAACAAAGCAAAAAGAATTGTGCTTCCTAAAAAGGAAAAATGACTGAACAGCAGGGATATAAACTTCTGGGTGTTGAATTATTTTTACATATATTTAAATGATACTTTTGGATCACAGGAGTTCAGTATTGTCCACTCAGAACCTAATGAAAGCTTGATTCTGGGATGTTAAAAAAATGAAGTTTTTGTTTCTTAGCTTCAATGCACCTGGCAGGACTAGACCCTGAAGCTATACCACATTTTCTTTCTGATTTTGTGGGAGGTTGTTTTTTTGTTTGTTTGGGTTGGGTTTTTTTGGGTTTTGTTTTTGTTTGGGGTTTTTTTTGTTTTTTTTTTTTTTGCAAAGCTCTCTTTGGTGATCAGACCACTGATATTGATGAGCTAAAATGTATTATGTTGTATTAATTCTTTTTCAGAGACAATGCTCTCTGACACAGGAAAAGCTGAAGGAAAACAAAAATTCCAAGGAAAATGCATATAATATCCTTTTCTTCATGCTGGTACATACTGGGAAAGAAAACAGAGAGTAGTTAAAAGTCCAAGATAGCGTACATATTACCAGATGTTGGTGGAATTTTTGTGTTTGTTTTTTTAATTTTTTTTCCCCATAAAGTTTGTTTCGGCTTCCTTGGAGCTTTCACTGCAAATCTGAAAAGTTCAGGCTGTTATAACACACAGGGTAAATCTTTAGGGAAGGAAATAGGATTAAGCTTCAAGATAAATATTTGCTCTCTAAGGTTGGTGTAAATAATGTGCCCAACACATCAGCTTTCTGAGCTTTTTATACCTCTAAGATATCTTTAACTGTGCTGAGCAATTATTGGAATTATAATTTTTCAATTATTCCTATGTCTAGGATTGTGTATATAAGCCTTAAAGGAGTAAAAAGGTCTGTTTTCTTCCCCTAACACCAATTTAATTGTGTTGGTGTTGAAGATATGCACAATTGAATTATATTTGCTATGAGATGATGAAAGAAACATGTAAACTAAATTGCTTATAGATCATAACAGATGAAGCCAAATAATTCTATACGTAATTTAGCCTTTTTTTTCCTCTGAGCTGTTTATTGTGGGAACTGAACCTTAATGTTACATATTGCATTCCTTTCCATTTTATTCCTCTTTTAAAGAAATTTGTACTTTGAGCTTCCAAGAGTCCACTAGCTGTGTAATGCAACACATCATTCTGCTGTAATTGTATCCCATCACATCTTTACAGCACATAAATAAGAAAACCTAACCCGAGTTTTCTTATAAAATTAGTGCTTTTAGGATACTGTATGATGATAATTTCCACTCCCCAAATGACTTTGAACTGGAAGCTTAGGATAGCCGAAGACAGAATTTATTTCAGTAATGCCATGAGTGATGTTTGAGACCATGCCATTTCCCTAATGATTCTATGTGGCTGGACTTGGCAGTGCTAGGTGAACGGCTGGACTTGATGGTCTTAAAGGTTTTTTCCACCCAAAACAATCTTATGATTCTAACACTTCTGACATCAAAAGTCAGTTTTGCTCCAGGAGTGTTATAGAATTTGGCATAATGGAGTTTGTTTTTCCAGGACTATTAACTCTCCTGGTACCAGACTTGGAAGAAGGAGCAAAGAAGACTATCACACATTTTTCACCGGGCTTATTTGTACTTCAGCTATGAAATATATCTGTAAAGTTCCCTTTGGAATATTTTCAAATAAAATGTTTGACAATAAATATATTCCATTTCAATAGAAAATGAAAATACATGTTAATGTTTCACAAAAATCTGTATTTCTATATGCACTAATATATCAATGCCCATTTAAAGGAGTGCCCATCCAGGGGTCTTCCTGAAGATAAGGTGTTAAAAATTCAACAGAAATGTGTGACTGGATTTCAAGAAAATGAATCTACGCTTTTGTTAGTGCTCTCTATGCTTTTTATATATGTGTGTGAAAGTGTCAGGTGCAAGCGACTGTCAGAAAAGTAAAGGATGTGTGGAACGATTTTAGAGCCAGTTATACTTTTGCACAAAGAAAAAGTGGTCCATGCCATGCTGTTAATGATTCTGTTTCTCAAATAGTGATTTTTCATCACTACTCGAACCTTTAATCCAATTCAGACTTTTGACATTAATAGAATCTCCTGTTATTTAACAGCATCATCTCATTGAAATCGGTGGTTATTTACATATTTTTCAAGATATTTATGTAAAGAAAATGCCAAAAATCTTTTTAGAGTAAGAAGCTGAAGAAGTAGGAGCTGTTGCCCAATACATATGATAGGTTATCTATAGACATGGTTTCTATTCCTGAAAACAATGGGAAACCATTGTTCTCTGCAATCTCTTAAAATTATTTTTGTCTCCATTAAGATTCTCACTGAAACATGATCTGCAGAGTAAATTTCTCAAACGACTTGTTTTTTTCTATCTGATCTTTCCTGGTCATCCATGAAATTAGGATGGCACAATTTTCTTTCTCCTACCCTCCAGCTATCTTGTCTTTTCAGGTCAAAGGGATTGTTTTATATTTTAAATCTTGTAGTAACTTCTATGTAGTTTTGTGTTTAACCCCTTCATCTCCAGATCTCACAAATTTACTTCTGTGAAATAAATCTTCAATTTTTCTTTTGTGAGAGGACCATTTTCAGATGCCTCACATCTCAAGTGTTTTCTTTCTTAAGTCAAAACATTTCTTTGCTGATATGGTGTAATCTTTGGCTTTACCTTTTTGTTTACTTTTCCTGTATAACTGCTATCAAGAAATGTTAGTATATTATTCCAACTTTCCTCATCTTTATCCTCAATTTTGTCTTTTTTCAATTTCTCCTTCTCACATTGTAACATTTTATCTTCAGCAGATGAATGTTATAGGTGAAAATTTCTTAAGCAAAAATAGGCAACTGGTCATGCCTTACATCCTAAAGTTCCATTCTGAACTGCATCCTTTGATTTTTAAAGTTCTTATGTGATTGTTTGATCATATCTATTACACTTGCTATGTTTTTCTGTCTTTCTTTCTTCTCTCCGCTCATGGTCACCAGCCTTCTCACACACACACAGCACTGCCAACACATTTCTCAGCTGCACCTTCCTAAATACAGTGGGATTTTTTTTTCCCTTCTGTAACAAAGCACACTTCACCATTCTCTTCCATTATTTACTGTTTCCCTAAAACCTATCCAGACCCATAGTCTGTGTGAGGGATGTGCAGAAATAAAGGCAAATCACATTTCATTTTAACCCCACTGGAAATGTACTTGTCAAATACAGCACAGGCTTTTTCCTAGGCTGTTCAACCACAGGGATATATTATAAATTGTCAAATACAAGCAGGAAAGCCAAGGAAATAGTTTTGAGTGAGAAGTGACTGGTTTTCTATTCTTCGGAATGAATGTTTTTAGTGGTTTTCTTCAAATCTTGCAGTGAGATTATAAACTGAAGCCCAGCATAAGAAAGGCATAGTGCATGGCTGTGTTAGTCTAAGAGCAAGGCAAGAACCAGAATAGGATTTTAGGTCAACAGCCTGGATCCACCTCCTGCCTTGCCCATGGCAGGAAACTAGCTGCAAACCCCAAAGCTAGTCCAGGTAACATCTTCACCCAACTGGTGGCTGCTACAGAGTGACTATTTCCATGTCTTATCACAGGCCAGTCAGCTTTACCTTGCTCCCTGGGTAGCTTGGAGCAAATCTTGCTGGAAGCTGTTTCCAAAGGTGTTTAGGACAAGAAGGTGACTGGGGGTAGTCAGCATAGATTTATGAAGGGCAAAAAATACTTAGCCAGCCTGATATCCTTTTACAATGAGATGATTGGCTTGGTGGATCAGGGGAGAGCAGTGGCTGTTTTCAGTCTTGACTTTAGCAGGGCTATCAAACTGTTTCCCATAATGTACTTATAGACAAACTCATGTAGTACAGGCTAGATAAGCATACATTGAGGTGGACTGAAAAGTGGCTGAACTCCTCAACTTGAAGGGTTGTGATCAGCAGAGCACAGTCTGCTTAGAGGCCAGTCACTAGTGGTGCACCCTGGGGGTTGATAATGAAGCCAATACTGCTTAACATCTGCATTAATGACCTGGATGATGGGATAGAGTGCATCCTCAGCAAGTTTTCAGACCACACAAACTCAGGAGAAGTGGTTGATACACCAGAGGAGGCTGGACAAATGGGCAAACAGGAATTTCATGAAGTTCAACAAAGAGAAAAGCCAGGTACTGCATTTGGGAAGGAATAATTGCATGCACTGGTACAGGCTGACTGGAAGACAGCTTTGCAGAGAAGGATCTGGGGGTCCTGGTGGACAAGAAGTTGAATGCGAATGAGCAATGTCCACTAGAGACAAAGTTGAGTAACTTCGTGTCCCTGGAAGTGTTTAAGACCAGGTTAGATGAGGCTTTGGGCAATGTGGTCTAGTGGAGGGTGTCCCTGCCCACAACAGGGGGGTTGGAACTAGATGGTCTTTGAGGTCCCTTCCAACCCTAACCATTCTGTGATTCTATGGTTCTATGAAGGACTTGGAGCATGTGATTTCCCTGATTGCCTGAAGAGGCTGTGGAGTCTCCATCCTTGGAGATACTTATAACCTGGCTGAACACAGCCCTGAGTGAGTTGCTCTTGGTGACCCTGCTTTGAGCAGGGGCGGAGTGGGCTAGACAATCTCCAGATGTCCTTTCCAGCTGCAACGGCTCTGTGATTTTCTGACAAATACTTAAGTCCCGATGAAGCACTGGTAGGTTTGCGTTGTGTGTCTGTGTGTGTGTTTTCAATGGGAGAGAGTGAGAAAGCGTGTGTGTGTGTATCGATATGGGAGAAGAGATAAAGCAAGCAACACACATCTATTGCTTAAATATCACCTAATTCTTCCAGGACTGTTCTCCTCTGCTCTGGAAAGTGGCAGCAACCACTCAGTTTAATGTCAAATTTCCACTTCTGTCCCACACTTGTGGGTAACTGAGATTAAAAGAACTCTGCGAAGCAAAACAGAATAAATCTGTGCAGGATATTTTAGCATGCTGAGCAGCTGCTACTTAAAATACAGATCAGAACTTGTTCTTTTGGGAGACTACCCAGTGACAGTTTTCCAGAAGCCCAAGCAATATGTTTACTAATCTCTCCTGGCTAGCAGCAGTATGTTTAGCTTCCATAAGCCTGGAGGCCAGTAGTCCTGTGAGAACCTACAGTTGCAGCAGTTCAAGCATAATAATTTTGACTTCGAATGACACAGTAATTCCTCAGCCTTTATACAGTTCCAGCTGCACACTTCAGCTCCACAAGGAATACAAAAGAAGTGACATCATGACTACCTACATAATATTTTTAGCTCGTGCTGGAATCTAGTACTGTTAAGAGACTAAAAAAAGAATCCAGGTTCTAAATCCTTCAAAATATCAGACATGCGGCAATCAGATCTGCAGCGTCCCATTAACTTATGCTGGATTTCAATGAAATTTGAGATGGCATTTGTGTATCTGACAGTCTTTTTTAACATCTTCTGACTATAAAGAGTACAAGCATCAGAAAAAAAATGCTTTGAAGGCAAGATTTTTCAGTTCCTTTTGCTTTTTCTGGCAGCTTTTTGACCAGTATCGTTTGACTTGAATTTTTTTTATTTAGGGTGTTACTTTTCTGTGGACACAAATATATATAAAATGCATCATCATGTATTATATATTCATAAATGCACAGACAGACTTTCCTGACCACACTAACACACCACTCATATTTCTGAATTTGCACTGGGCATCCATGGTAAGATGCTGGCAGTGGGGGCTGCGGGGCAGCCTCTGTGAGGAGAGGCCAGGGCTGCTGCACGCTGAACATGGACAATTCCAGCCGGCTCCACTGAAGGGACTCACTGCAGGGACTGAGAGTAACCTGCAGCAATAATAAGTGGGGGAGGAGAGGAGTTTGGGGTGAAGTCGAGGTGAGCAATGGGTGTTTTCCCCAAGTTTGTTTTCCCCAGATATTTTAATGTTGAGGGTTTTGTTGGTTTCTGTTTCCCAATACCTGAATCAGTAATTAAATATATATGTCTTCACTGGTAATAAATTAATGTCCCAAGTTGAGTTTATTTTGCCCATGAGAGAAATTAGTGAGGGATCTCCCTGTCTTTATATTGACGCATGAGCTTTCTTGCTCCTGTTCTTTCTATTTTCTCCCCTGTCCTACTGAGGGGGTGGCAAGTGCGCGAGTGGCTGCATGGGAGTTTGGCTGCTGGCTGGGGCCAACCCACCACGTAATTTTGTGTTAATACTCACATACGTATTTTTAAATTTTGGCTAGAAGTTTCACGCAGTTTCCTGGAGTACTTTAGAGTATTTTGATTAACATGGATACTATCTTAAAAGAGCAATCCCCACAAATAACTTATCAAAAATGTTACCTTTTTCTTTTGTGTGTGTGATTAACTTTGTAATATTTCAAATGGAGGAGTTAGTATGCACTCACCAGACAGATTTCCAAATGAACTTAATTCTAGCCAGGCACCTCCAGTCACCCCACATTCCTTAGCCCTCCCACTCCTTTTCCCAGCTTCAGTGTGGTCCCCAGCAGTAATTCCTGACCCAGGTTTTAGCTGTGAAATTTGGGTTGGTTTTTTTTGTCTTTCCTAACCTCCTACATGCCTCATGTTTGATTTTTATCCTAAGCTTTTTTTTTTTCTTCTTGTCAGTCTATCTACATTGTCTTTTTCACCTTACATGCATCTGCTTTTCAGTTCCTTGTCTCCAGACAGATACAGCACAGCAGAGGGAGGTATTGTGATGGCTGATGATCAGAAGTGTTCATTAATATTTCTTGGATCTATCAGTTTCTTTTTGGTATCATTGTGAAACAATGACAGGTTTTTTTTCTGGGTCTAGTTAGGGAACTCTTGTTGGCTAAGAAACTCATGGTGCTTTTCTCTGACAGAGAAGTGATGGGATGGTATGTAGTTATTTTAATTTTACCTACAGACATTTCAAGTTGATTTTTACATGGTTCCATCTTTTCTCCATGTTTTATATGTAGTCCAGGACTTCTTGAAAGAACAGTGAGATATAGTGAACTATGATCATAGCAACCATGTGGTGCAGTCAAATGTCCTACTAAAGAATGAGGCATCTATTAAAACTTGTATTTAACTTGGAAAATATTTCTCTGAAGCTATTGGGCTGTGAAATGTGTTTGGAGTTTTTATTCTGTTTTCCTTGTGAACATAGTATATTATCTGAGTTTCAACCTACAGTTTCAAGTATTTCATTAGTGCTTGTCACTAACTGAAAGTAAAGTCAGTGAAGACTGGGTTTTAGTGCCAGGAGACTCTGGGAGTTTACTTTGGGTGAGGATCTTGTCTCTGTGAACTCCACTCTCAAGTCAGGGCTGAACTCATGATTGTCTGAAGGTATATCCGTGTGAATAATTTTGGAAACAAAGGCTGTTAAATAATACAGCACCCTATATATTAAATGACTGTCCTGGTTTCGGCTGTGATAGAGTTAATTTTCTTCCTAGCAGCTGGTATAGTGCTGTGTTTTCGATTTAGGATGAGAATAATGTTGATAACACACTGAAGTTTTAGTTGTTACTGAGCAGTGTTTACACTAAATCAAGGACTTTTCAGCTTCTCATACTGCCCTGCCAGCGAGGAGGCTGGGGGTGCACAAGAAGCTGGGAGGGGACACAGCCGGGACAGCTGACCCAAAGTGGTCAAAGGGACATTCCATACCATATGATGTCATGGTCAGCATATAAACTAGGGGGAAAGCAGGCTGTGGGGCTGCTGCTTGGGAACTGGCTGGGCATCGGTCAGCAGGTGCATTGCATTGCATAAGTTGTATATTCGATCATAATAATAATAATAATAACTACAGTAGTAGTAGTAATAATTCCCCCTTCCTTTTCTGTCCTATTAAACTGTCTTTATCTCAACCCATGAGTTTTACCTTTTTTCCCTAATTCTCTTCCCCATCCCACTGGGGAGGAGGAGAGTGAGTAAATGGCTGTGTTGTGTTTAGCTGCCTGCTGGATTAAACCACAACAATCCTTTTTGGCACCCAACGTGGTGCGCAAAGGGCTGAGATAACAACAGATCTGACCAGAGCATATTAAAACAAATTTTTGTTGTAAGCATTCATTATATTGGTTTAATCGTCGCTGGTCACAGTGTTGATTTTTTTGTCGTGCTTGTTCTCAGACTTGTGTTACATAACACCTTACTTGTATATATTCCCTGTGATGCTCTTTATCACCTCTGGGGCCTGGATTAAGGTTATCATCTTGCTGTACTATGTAGTACTGGCTTATGATATGATAAAATTACTGATTGTGAGACTAATCTGGTATTTGTACACAGCATTGCCGTCATCTCCCTACTTCGGGAACTGTCTCTTGGAACTATTAATAATTACACTCTACGTTTCTCCTTGAAGAGCCAATCTATGGAGGAGACAGGAGACAAGACTTTCCCCCACTCCTTCACCTTCCACTTCTCCTCCAGGCTAGTTACAACAGCTTTTGAAAATGTTGAATACCCTTGGGATGTTCAAACCAGCATACTCCTATTACTATGTCTCCTGATTGTGTTTCAGGTCTTGTTTGAGACTAAATAACCTTTTATGAATACCACCCAGAGATTTGCCCTGAGGCTGGGTAGTTATGAGTGGCAGTGTGTGTGGGATAGTGTGGGCTAATATCTATGACAGTGGGCACCTCCAGTGTTTGGGAACTTCACCCCTGAACATAGACAGAAACCTGAAAAACTAGTGAAATATTTGGAAAAAATATGCTGTCACCCTGGAGAATCCAGAGAGACACAAATCACTGCATTGTGCTGGGGCCTGGCCCATGCCTACAGAGCCCTGTTCAACACTATTCAGTACCCTCATGGGGAAGACAAGGTCTCTGGATCTGACGACCAAATGACAGGCACTGTGGCTACTCCACTGCCTCGTGACAGGCACTGCAGCTGAACCAGAGAACCAGCCTGTGCCGGTATCAGACACCCTTCTACACAAGAAATATTGAATGCAAAAGTTGGCTCTTTTACTAAGGAATGAAGAAGCAGGGCCATCATGAGAACAGGAGGAGGAAGAGGCAGAACCAGAAAATGAGATGGTAACCACCCGATCCTTATCCCTCTGTCCTGGTTCTGGCAGGGACAGAGTTAATTTCACAAAGAGCCAGGACAGGTGAGCCAAGCTGGCTGGGGGCTATTCCATACCATGTGACATCATGCTCACCATAAAAGGGGGCTAGTCGGGCAGGGACGGGTTCGGCATGGCTCCGGGACGGGTTGAGTGTCTGGTCAGTTGGTCGGTCCTGGGATCAGTAAATTGTTCTTTGTTATCAGCCATTGTGAATATCTGTTATCAGTACTGTTGTTGATTGTTTCCCTCTCCCTTGCTGTCCCAGTAAACTGCCCTTATCCCAACCCTGGAGGCTTTGCCGTTGTTTTTCTGTTCTCCTCCTCAGCCCGCTGTGGAGGGCTGAGTGAGCGGCGCGTGGCACCCAGCTGCCGGCTGGGCCTAAACCACGTCAGTGCTTTTTGGCGCCCAACGTGGGGCTCGAAGGGTTTTGATAACGACAAGTTTGACCCAAGTGTGTTAAAACAAAGTTGTTATAAGCATTTATAATGTTGTTGAAACAGTCGCTGGTCATAATGATGTTCTGTTTGGTCACATGATTCTGTTTTGTAAACCCGTGTTTAGTCTATGTAATCCCTGCAGGCACGAGTACATGAGCTACAAGGCAAGACAGCTGTAAAAAGGGACTCTTTCAGAAAGAATGCTGCTCCAGTTTCCACCGGGCAGCCCCCCAGACCAAGTGAAAGGCCCGATCGCACTTATGATCCTCTTGAAGGGACTTCTAAGTCCTTTTTGCAAGAGGTGAGTAGTAACTATGATGAGCAGGATTAGAGGGGCCCTGCCTCCAGCCAGGTGGAGGAAAGGGACAATAGGGTTTATTGGACTGTGTGGATCCGATGGCCTGGCACATCGGACCCACAAGAGTACAAAGCCCTAGTGGACACTGGTGCACAGCGTACCCTAATGCCATCAAACTATGAAGGGGTGGAACCGATATCTATTTCTGGTGTGACGGGGGGATCCCAACAGTTGACTCTGTTGGAGGCTGCAGTAAGTCTAACTGGGAATGAGTGGCAAAAGCACCCCATTGTGACTGGGCCAGAGGCTCCGTGCATCCTGGGCATAGACTACCTCCAGAAAGGGTATTTCAAAGATCCAAAAGGCTACCGGTGGGCTTTTGGAATAGCTGCCTTGGAAGCGGAGGAAATTGAACCATTGTCTAGTTTGCCCGGTCTCTCGGAGGAACCTTCTGTTGTAGGGTTGCTGAGGGTTGAAGAGCAACAGGTGCCGATTGCTACCACAACTGTGCACCGGCGGCAATACCGCACCAACAGAGACTCCCTGGTTCCCATCCACGAGCTGATTTGTCAACTGGAGGGTCAGGGAGTGATCAGCAGAACCCACTTACCCTTTAACAGTCCCATATGGCCAGTGCGGAAGTCCAATGGAGAGTGGAGGCTGACGGTAGACTATCGTGGCCTGAATGAAGTCACACCACCGATGAGTGCTGCTGTGCCAGACATGCTGGAGCTTCAATATGAACTGGAGTCAAAGGCAGCCAAATGGTATGCCACAATTGATATAGCTACTGCATTCTTCTCGATCCCTTTGGCAGCAGAGTGCAGGCCACAGTTTGCCTTCACTTGGAGGGGTGTCCAGTACACCTGGAATCGACTGCCCCAGGGGTGGAAACACAGCCCCACCATTTGCCATGGACTGATCCAGACTGCACTGGAAAAGGGTGAAGCCCCAGAGCACCTGCAATACATTGATGACATCATTGTATGGGGCAGCACGGCAGAAGAAGTTTCTGAGAAAGGGAAGAAAATAATCCAAATCCTGCTGCAGGCTGGCTTTGCCATAAAACGAAGTAAGGTGAAGGGGCCTGCGCAGGAAATCCAGTTTTTAGGAATAAGGTGGCATGATGGGCGGCGTCAGATCCCAATGGATATTATCAACAAAATAGCAGCCATGTCTCCACCAACCAACAAAAAGGAGACACAGGCCTTCTTAGGTGTTGTGGGTTTCTGGAGAATGCACATTCTGAGTTACAGTCTAATAGTAAGCCCTCTCTACCACGTAACCCGGAAGAAGAATGATTTCAAATGGGGCCCTGAGCAACGACAAGCTTTTGAACAAATTAAACAGGAAATAGTTCATGCCGTAGCTCTTGGGCCAGTCTGGGCAGGACCAGATGTAAAAAATGTGTTGTACACTGCAGCCGGGGAGAATGGCCCTACCTGGAGTCTCTGGCAGAAAGCACCAGGGGAGACTGGGGTTTTGGAGTCGGGTATACAGAGGATCTGAGGCCTGCTACACTCCAACAGAAAAGGAGATATTGTCAGCCTATGAAGGGGTTTGAGCTGCTTCAGAGGTGATTGGCACTGAAGGACAGCTCCTCTTGGCACCCCGACTGCCAGTGCTGGGCTGGATGTTCAAAGAGAGGGCTCCTTCTACACATCATGCAGCCGATGCTACGTGGAGTAAGTGGGTTGCACTGATTACACATCGGGCTCAAATAGGAAGCCCCAGTCGTCCAGGACTTCTGGAAGTGATCACAGACTGGCCAGAAGGGAAAGATTTTGGAATGTCGCCAGAGGAGGAGGTGACACATGCTGAAGAAGCCCCACCGTATAATAAACTAACAGAAGATGAGAAACCATATGCCCTGTTCACTGATGGGTCCTGTTGCATCGTGGGAAAGCATCGAAGGTGGAAGGCCGCTGTATGGAGTCCTACACGACGAGTTGCAGAAGCTGCTGATGGACAAGGTGAATCGAGCCAGTTTGCAGAGGTGAAAGCCATCCAGCTAGCTTTAGATATTGCTAAAAGAGAAAAGTGGCCAACACTGTACCTCTATACTGACTCATGGATGGTGGCCAATGCCCTGTGGGGGTGGTTACAGCAGTGGAAGCAGAATAACTGGCAATGCAGAGGCAAACCCATCTGGGCTGCCCCATTGTGGCAAGATATCGCTGCCCGGCTAGAGAAGCTAGTTGTAAAGGTACGTCATGTAGATGCCCACGTACCCAAGAGTCGGGCCACTGAGGAACATCAGAACAACCAGCAGGTGGATCAGGCTGCCAAGACTGAAGTGGCTCAGGTGGATTTGGACTGGCAGCGTAAGGGTGAATTGTTCATAGCTCGGTGGGCCCATGACACCTCAGGCCATCAAGGAAGAGATGCGACATATAGATGGGCCCGTGATCGAGGGGTGGACTTGAGCATGGACGCCATCTCACAGGTCATCCATCAATGTGAAACATGCGCCACCATCAAGCAAGGCAAGCGGGTAAAGCCTCTGTGGTACGGAGGCCGATGGTTGAAATATAAATATGGGGAAGCATGGCAAATCGACTACATCACGCTCCCACAAACCCGCCAAGGCAAGCGTTATGTTCTTACAATGGTGGAAGCAACCACTGGATGGCTGGAAACATATCCTGTGCCCCATGCCACTGCCCGGAACACCATCCTGGGTCTTGAAAAGCAAGTCCTGTGGCGACATGGCACCCCAGAGAGAACTGAGTCAGACAATGGGACTCATTTTCGGAACAACCTCATAGACACCTGGGCCAAAGAGCATGGTATTGAGTGGGTGTATCACATCCCCTACCATGCACCAGCCTCTGGGAAAATTGAAAGGTACAATGGACTGCTAAAAACTACCCTGAGAGCAATGGGTGTTGGGACCCTCAAACACTGGGACACCCATTTAGCAAAGGCCACCTGGTTAGTTAACACTAGGGGATCTGCCAATCAAGCTGGCCTTGCCCAATCAAAATTTCCACGCCCAGTAGAAGGGGATAAAGTTCCTGTAGTGCGCATGAAAAATATGTTGGGTAAAACAGTTTGGGTTATCTCCGCTTCAGGCAAAGGCAAGCCCATCTGTGGGATTGCTTTTGCTCAGGGACCAGGGTGCACTTGGTGGGTGATGAGAAAAGATGGGGAAGTCCGGTGTGTACCCCAAGAGGATTTGATTTTAGGTGAAAATAGCCAATAAATTAAATTGTATGATATTAATAGCTATATACTGTATCGATGGTATGACCATAAGAATCACCCAAAACTAATGAAGGATGGACTTTGGAACTGAACAAAGTGCCATGATGATGGAACTAGAACTGACTTCAACTGGTGCCCAGGAACTTCATCAAAATCACATCTTTGACATCCAGACTGTGATCATGGACCACACCAGATACACCGGCCGTGAAAACTCTGGATGTAGCGCGCAACAATCCAGTAGCACGCACCATTGCTCCTTCTCTGAGAGACTGTAATGGCAGATGGAACCCAAAGCCATGGACTAAATGAACTTGACAGGCATTTTAGAGCGATAGCCCGTAGAGTTAAGGGAATGAGATCTGTGAAATAATCTGGGCATGACGTAGATGGTATGGAATAAGGGGTGGATAATGTCCTGGTTCTGGCAAGGATAGAGTTAATTTCACAAAGAGCCAGGACAGGTGAGCCAAGCTGGCTGGGGGCTATTCCATACCATGTGACATCATGCTCACCATAAAAGGGGGCTAGTCGGGCAGGGAGGGGTTCGGCATGGCTCCGGGACAGGTTGAGTGTCTGGTCAGTTGGTCGGTCCTGGGATCAGTAAATTGTTCTTTGTTATCAGCCATTGTGAGTATCTGTTATCAGTACTGTTGTTGATTGTTTCCCTCTCCCTTGCTGTCCCAGTAAACTGCCCTTATCCCAACCCTGGAGGCTTTGCTGTTGTTTTTCTGTTCTCCTCCCCAGCCCGCTGTGGGAGGGGTGAGTGAGCGGCGCGTGGCACCCAGCTGCCGGCTGGGGCTAAACCACGTCACCCTCGATGACCTGCAAGCTATTTGATAAGATTTCAGGGTTTCAGCTGTCATCCAGGCGAGCACATTGTCACCTGGCTGCTCTGATGCTGGGATAATGGGGACAGTAGCCTGGAATTAGAGGCTAGGGAAGCCAAGAAGCTGGGATACCTGTCTAGGGAAGGGGACATTGACACAACAATTTGAAAAGGAACACAAGCCCTCAGCCTCTGGAGGCGATTCCTGTGAGGTATGAAGGAAAGATATCCCTTCAGTGAAGATGTTATATGTCACTGTAAGGCCCTGATAACAAGTGAATGTTGCAAATATCCGTCTTGACCCAAGCAGGAATAAACTGATAATGAGGGAATGTCAAGGGAATGGCACAGACATCCGCCTCAGCCAAGGACAGAACCTGTGAAGGCAGGATACTGTCTTGTGAGCCTCTTTCCCTATTCCTGAAACATGTAGACAAAAGACCATCTATGTTCTGTGCGTGCATGCCCGTGAAAGGCCATCACTCAGTCAGCCCTGAAGGGGGGGGCACAGTAAGACCTCTAAGACCCCCACAACCCACCAACTCATTTCTGGAACATTCCTGAGCACATACTGCACCTGCTCAGTGATGACAGACCCCTGCCTATGTGGGTTATAAAAAGGGGAAACACAAGCTCTCGGTGCGTGCCCACCACCTGCGGACTACAACTACAAACAGAGAACATAGCTGGATCCAAGGGTGGTGATATCTTTTCTCTCTCTCTCTCTCTCTCTCTTTCTTTCTCTCTCTCTTTCTTTTCCTCTCTACCACTCTTTTTGTCTAACTTCATTTTCGTCACCTTAAGATATCGTCGCAAATTTTGCTAAGCCATTACCTTTCGTAGTTCTGCTAAGTTTGTAAAAGAAATCTACCAGACGTGAATTACCCTAGGTTTGCTTTATTACAGTGCTGGATGCACGGGGGAAACAGCTACACCAAACGTGCATGCTAGGTCATCACCAACACACAGGTTATGTAGAATCAAAATATACATATTCATTATTTTTCCAAGAAAAGGCAGTCCTATGATAATAATTTCTTAGAATCCATTTCCATATTCTCCTCCCCATCATGCATGCTCAGTGATTTGAGTTGGTGGTCCTCAGGGGTCTCTGGTGGTCGTCAGTGGTCTCGCACCCATGTTCGCTGAATCACCGTCTTCTTGCAGGCATGCGCAGTATCCTCACTGTGGATACACCTGTCCATAACAACTTACTTCATAAGATTAATATTCCCGGGCCTATTGTCCAGTTGGGTAGGGACTGTACATGGAACATAGCAGCATTGTACATTGCCATGGTCAGTTAGCTTCATTACCTATTACCTTGGTTACAAACTCCTTTCCCACGATTTTAGGCTTTAAAACAGTTCTAGGCCTTAAGCAGCTTTCTAGTTAACATAAGTTTTCTTACAGCTAAGCTTCTATATTTTCTACAAGTTTTAAGTATTGTCATAACTTTTGCCAAGCCACTATCTTTAGTAGTTCTGCTGAGTTTTAAGTAAATTTGTGATTTGTCTGAACCTCTAGAGTAATTGTCGTTACTCCTGAGTACCGTGCAGAGAATTAAAAAGTTAACCTCACCCTACCCCACCGAGTGGGACGGAAGAGTCACCCAGACAAGTGGACCACCATGGAGAGAGGTATCCAGTGCCTGAGGGAATTAGCCATGCTGGAGGTGATTTATGATGACCTGGACAATGAGCAGTTATCTAAAGATCCTTTTGGCAGTAATGGACTGGAAAGGCGAAGAGGCACCAACGGTGGATGAATTGGCTGGCCGACTGGTGATGTAAAGAAACTCTTTTTTCCTCCTTACGGGCCTGTGTCTCAGCTATTGAGAAACTGTCCTGAGAGTTCCAGCTATTCAATGACAATATGTCCTGCTCCCTACCTGTATGGAGCAGTATCTTAGCTATTAGGAGTAAGCGCTCCTCTGCTCAAGAGAGAGGATATAGAGGGTACAGACCACGGGCTACCCTGTGGTTTTACCTATGTGACCTCAGAGAGGATATGAGGAAGTGGAAAATCTACCTTGACAATAGAAGCATGGATACATGAGTAGCGAGGAAAAACAATCACAAAAGGGAGTTCTTTCAGGAAAATCACAGTTCCAGTTCCCAGTGAGCAGTTCCCCAGAGAGAGTAGAAAGGCTGATCTTACTTCAGATATTAATGAAGGGACTTATGACTCACATTTTCAAGAACTGAGTAACGAATACAATGACCAGGATTAGAGTGGCCCTGCCTCCAGCCAGGTGGAGGAAAGAGACAACCAGGTTTATTGGACTGTGTGGATCCGATGGCCTGGCACGTGAGATAGACAAGAGTTCAAGGCTCTAGTGGACACCGGTGCACAGAAACCATATGTATTTCTGGAGTGACAGGTGGATCCCAACAGCTAACTGTACGGGAGGCTGAAGTCAGCCTAACTGGAAATGACTGGCAAAAGCACACCATTGTGACTGGCACAGAGGCTCCATGCATCCTTGGCATAGACTACCTCCGGAGAGGGTATTTCAAGGACCCAAAAGGGTACCAGTGGGCTTTTGGTGTAGCTGCCTTGGAGTTAGAGGAAATTAAACAGCTGTCTACCTTGCCTGGTCTCTCGGAGGAACCTTCTGTTGTGGGTTTGCTGAAGGTCAAATAACAACACGTGCCAATCACTACCACAACGGTGCACCGGCAGCAATACTGCACCAGCGGAGACTCCCTGTTTCCCATCCATAAGCTGATTTGTCAACTGGAGGGTCAGTGAGTGATCAGCAGAACCCACTTACCCTTTAACAGTCCCATATGGCCAGTGCGGAAGTCCAATGGAGAGTGGAGGCTGACAGTAGACTATCGTGGCCTGAATGAAGTCACACCACCGATGAGTGCTGCTGTGCCAGACATGCTGGAACTTCAATATGAACTGGAGTCAAAGGCAGCCAAGTGGTATGCTACAATTGATATAGCTACTGCATTCTTCTCGATCCCTTTGGTGGCAGAGTGCAGGCCACAGTTTGCCTTCACTTGGAGGGGCGTCCAGTACACCTGGAATCGACTGCCCCAGGGGTGGAAACACAGCCCCACCATTTGCCATGGACTGATCCAGAGTGTATTGGAACAGGGTGAAGCTCGCAGACACCTGGGGACAGGGGGAGTGAGTGAAGGGCTGTGTGGTGTTTAGCTGCCTGCCGGTTTAATCCACAGCAATAGCTTATCTGCATAAAGGAAAATTTCAACATATAGTTGTAACCTGCATTTACTGTTTGACCATTGTCAGGTTCTGTTCAAAACAGAAAATGTGACATTCTGAGTAACTTGGGGTTTACCTTTCTGGTGGGAACAAATGTTAACTCAATTCATAGGAGAAATAAAAATTTTAAGCAGAACTTTACTAGATTCTGGAAGGAGTTCTGCCCTATGTACAGTTTAAATAAACTTTGTGAAAGAATGAAATTAATTTACAAAGGTGTTAAGGATGGCAGAAGTGACTAAGCTGAAATGCTAAGCAAGATTATGCTTTTCAAATCAATATATGCAACTGGTTAAGTTATTACGCATGTGGGATGAATTGCTGAATTGTATTGCATTATGTATGGCATTATGTATTGTATTATGTATGGTACTGACAGAAAAGGATTTACAATTTTTCTCTTAATTATTTATGCACCTGAATACATAAAATGAACAAATAATGATATGTTATCAATGTTCCTTTATTAACATGTGGCTTTCAGTAGTTCAAGGAGCTCCATCAGTCATCATTTGCTTGCAATTAAGTGGCCACCTTCAACAGTAATGTTGGGCCTGATTGAATACCTATTTAAAATTTTAAAAATGCTGGTTTGCTTTGGGCGATAATAACCAACTCTTTGTTTGAAAGGAGAAGCTGACTTTGTATAATCTCCAGGCTTGACAGAGAGTCTAATTCCATGGATGTATATTTATTACTTACATATTTTTGTTAAGTTCTACTCAATATTTAAGTGAATTTAACCCACATGAAAGATACTAGGCTATGAACTCTGGATTGCAAAACCTCTTATATATACCAGAGCCACCAGCAGTCTAAATAACCTTGTCCTACATTTTAGTGCTGATTCGAAAAGTTAACTTTTAAGATTAATAATGAAAGTGTTCCATGCAAAGATGTACACAGATGAAACCATGTGCAGTGTACAACAGATTTTGTTGATCCTACCAAGACCAGAAACTGTGCTATGTACTTGTGTGCCATCTACTGCGCCTCACCTATCTGCTAACTCTAGACATATGTACAAATTACAGCTTTATAGAATGCTCTATAACATGGTAGCTTAAGGGAGTGCTTGTATTTTCTGCTGGACCTACAGGAAAGGTGACAGTAAAGGTGCAAATTATGATGCATGAAATCATACAGTGAACTGACCAGAAAACACAAGTTTTTTGTAAAGGTTATACAATCTTAAATTTACTGGCCACTGATCTGTATTGGAGCTATAACCATGCCAATATTATTACTATACTACTTGTTATTACCACCTCCATGACTAGCTATAAGATTTGCACAGAATGAATCTAAATAGAAGGTGTAAGTGAAAATGTGAATAAGAAACATTATTTTCTTCCTCTGTAAGTGTGGCATGGAAAGATAGTATGATTTTGTGGTGGGTTGACCCTGGCTGGGGGCCAGGTGCCCACCAGAGCCACTCTCTCACTCCCCTCATTCACTAAACAGGGGAGAAAAGGCATAACGAAACGCTTGTAGGTCGAGATAAGGACAGGGAGAGATCACTCACTAATTATTGTCACGAGCAAAACAGACCAAACTTAGAGAGGGAATTCATCTAATTTATTACTAAGCAAAACAGAGTAGAGGAATGAGAAATAAAATCAACTCTTAAAACACCTCCCCCCACCCCTCCCATCTTCCCGGGCTCAACTTCACTCCCGGCTTCAACCTTCCCCCCCCTCAGTGGCACAGGGGGACGGGGAATGGGGGTTACGGTCAGTTCAGCACACGTTGTTTCTGCCGCTTCTTCATCCTCAGGGGGAGGACTCCTCTCATCGTTCCCCTGCTCCAGCATGGAGTCCCTCTCATGGGGTGCAGACCTTCAGGAGCAAACTGCTCCAGCGTGGGGTCCCCCACGAGGTCACAAGTCCTGCCAGCAAACCTGCCCTGGCGTGGGCTCCTCTCTCCACGGGTCCACCGGTCCGGCCAGGAACTTGCTCCAGCGTGGGCTTCCCACAGGGCCACAGCCTCCTTCAGGTGCCTCCACCTGCTCCGGCGTGGGGTCCTCCACGGGCTGCAGGTGGAATCTCTACACCCCCTCATTAAAGGGAAATGTTCAGACTGGTAGTATTCCAGTAGGATAGGTAAATTGCTTTGCACAGGTATGAAGGACTACCCATGCTGAAAGGGAGGGTAATAAATATCGGATTCAGAGCATGGCTGGGCCAAGGGGAAAGCACAGCTCAACGTGCAGAAGAGTCTTTCCTAACGCCTGGGCACATCTGTACAGAGAAGGTCCTTCAATGCAAACTAGTCCAGCTGACCCTGTGCCAGCTGCCTCTGGATGTAGGCAAATGTCAGGGGAACTGGAGGTTATCAGGGTCCAAGGAAATTTAAATTGCATGTCCTACTCCAACATGTGTGGCACTGATGTTTAAGAAACCCTGCTACGACAGTCCAAAATTATCCCAAGATGCCTTTGTGTAGGGAGAAGCTCCCTGAACTTTGCACTGTCAAAGCAGAGTGAGGACAGAGAGCAAGGACCAAGACTTCTTCAGAAGAGAAAAAGAAGTGGCTGGTTATTTCTCTTAATCTATATTCAGTGTAAAGGTAAATAGATCTTGTCTAGTATTGCTTGGTATAGTGTAATGCTGGTAATGTAGGAGGCATTAACATGCTTTTTAGCCTGATCTTTTGGGCAAACAAGATCTCTGTTGATTGTATGCTGTGTTTCTTTGCTCATTTTTCTGTCTATAAATTACTCTCTTTCCTAAAAGGTTTTGAAACAATAGCCAATTTCAACCAAAGAGACAGAGATCTAGGACATATTGGCTTTCTACAAGCATGGTGAAAAACAGACACTGGCTAGAAGACAGAGACAGGAGAACTGAAAATCCCCAACAGAAATGCTGCAACATGAGTTGCCCATTCAAGTCATCCCAACATTCCCCCTCTCATCAGCCGGCTGTGCAAACCCTCAGTGGCCAGTCAGCCTGCGTGTGCGCCAGCTCCACCTCTCACCTAGCTGCACGGCCAGGCACACTCAGGAAAGAGAACTGCTGCTGGAGTAGTGACACAACGGGGGTAAGAGGGAACGCGAAATACGGAAGTGAAGTTACTGAGGATGCAGATGGCAGAACTCTTGTGGTGGCACAGGGTGTAGAACAGAAATCCATAGGAAAACAGGCTTTATTAATTCCATGTTTGCACAAGATGTTTTCTATTTGACCAAACATCTTTCTAATCAATAAGCATTTCATGTGGTTACAAATGGAACACAGTAGAGAAATCATCTGGGTAAAGCTGTTAAGATGATTTCTAGAGGTGAAGGATGTCTGTGTGTGTTTAAGCACTATTTATTTTTTATTTTCTCTGCTGGTAAATTTTTGCTGAATTATATTTAGGAAAAATATTTAAAAACATAACCACAGTCCTTGTGATACCTCAGATGTACCGTAGACTATTACTGTGAATTGTAAACATGCTATTTTTAACATCTGTGTATTTTATACATTTTCAAAATTAATGGGGGAAAAAAAACCAAAACCAAAACCAAAAACCAAACAACCACCTTGCAGCTAGACAGAAATCTGAAAAATCACAAGTGATCTTTACAAACTGGCAAGGATGTGCTTCTGGAGAGAAGACAACTTGCTGAGCAAAACTAGTGGTAGGTTCTTAAGTTACCCTTTCCGCTGGTGCATTTTACTGTAATAGTTCTAATTCTGATAAATGCTCAGGCCTACTTTATTTGAGGGAGAATAAGAATTCTTCTTTCAAATACTTACAGAAATGAGATTCTCTAGCCTGTAGCCCTTAGGAGCAGAGAACCACTCCAATTCCAGGCAGAGCTTTGTTATGGAAATCTCCAAAGTGAATGGAAAGCAACCCACACAGTATAATTGCTGCTTATGAGTTTCCTCTGTTGGATATTAAGATTAAAATGATTAGGTTACTGACTGTGTGCTAGGAACAATTGTTCATTTAACTATGCATAAATTGTTTTAAAGGTGTGAATAGGTCTTGTTGCAAAATCAAACATTTTGCATAAAAATGTCATTAGAAAGACACCCTGGTGTGGTGTTATGGGATAATAATTTCAGTAATAGAAATGCGAACTCTTATATACAACATAAAAGCTTGTTATCCTGTAGAGTCCACAGAAAGTGAAACTGCCACAACTCCCTTGTATATCGTTGCCCTTTTATTGATGGAGAAATACTGTAGCTAGAGGTAGGTACTAAATCATCCTGTTAGCTCTACCCCATTATCTTGTACACTTCACGTTGGAACTGAAAATATCTTGAAACATAAATTTATGCAGTAGCATTAAAAAACTTAAAACTCAATGTGTTTCCTCAAGGATGAACTAACTGTTCATATGTATTTTATATTTAATAGTCTGAAAAAATAGACTAAAAAGCAAAAGTGGGGTCTAGACTATTTACAGTTCCTGTATTTGAAATTAAAGTTCTTAAAACAACTGAAAAAAGTTCTGTTAAATGCACTGCATCTTATGATCTAATTTTTTGCAAGCTGTATTGATCAAAACTATTCTGGCAGCAGAAATGGAACAACAGAGTAATAGCCAAGCTCCTTCATGCAACCAAATAATAGCATGGAGTAGTAAATGGAAAGCAAGACAAAGAGGACCAGAGAGATAACATAAAATGTGGTATTGCAGAATATTAAATCCACTGCAGATAACCAGTGGCATATGAAAAAAATTAAAATAGACAGTCTGAAGCTGCAAGCTGGGAAACATAAATTTGTATTTCACTAATGTTTCCCTAATGGATAGCTCCAATGCATGATGGGGATTTATTTTTAAATAATGTTATTTCACTGCTAACTGACCTTCCTGTCCAGTTCAATTTGCATAAGGAATTGAGATGCTTAGAAGGTAAGATTTTTGGAGGAAAGAGAATTTTTTTGCAAGCCAGAATCAGAACAAGACTTGGTTTGTTTTGACTTACAGAAGTACTACGATAAATAAAATTCTTAAAATAGACACACAGAAACCCAATTCTATTTAAATGAAATTCTGAGACCATACTACATCCCCAAGCTTGGAGTAAACTGCATTTCATCTGCCCATGTGGAGCTTATTTCAAGTCAAGGGCCTAACACTAGATTAACTATATTGGACCATAAATAATGCACCTGCCAATTGCACAAAATAGAACTAAAGAACAGATAGCTCCTCGGAGTAAGTGACGTGGGGCATTGTGCTAGTAATGCCAAGGCTTTGGGCAGTGGTAAGGCTAGACCCTGATCTTGCTCAGGTGTAGGTAATAATTACATCGCAAGTAATTATTCATGTAATTATTACTTTGTGTTTGCTTTACAGTAGCTCTTGTTTCCTGCAGATGTAGTGCAGGACCCTCCTTGTTTAAAAAAACCCCATGTTTATAAGACTGTGGCATGTCATTGCAGTGTGTGACTGAACAAACTGTTAATTCTGTTTCATCCTGGTTATCGTGGTTAGTGCTTGATAACATGAAAACCTGTTCATATATTTGATATTTTAACATATATTAAGTCAGTCTGTACAGTCATACTATGTTTATACTAATAAATTAGTGTCAGGCAACATTCATCGTACCGGTATTCAGTTGCCTACATTGCTGAATTATTAGTACAATCCTTTTTTTTTCAGTTTTGTCCTGGGAAACTAGCTGACTCCTAAATAACTCTTGGGTAGAATTTGGGAGTTATCAGAGTCCAATGATTATTCCCAGCAGTAATTTTGGATGTTGTCAGTGTGTTCGGCACAGAAAGACTGTTTAACAGTATGGGTGCCAGCCTTTCTAGGTTAGCTGGCTTCAGTGCTGGAGAAAGGTCAGAAGCATATTTAATTTATTAGCATTGAAATTGCTTCACAGTCTGGTAGTACATCACAGCTGTAACTTAGCAATTAGTAGCTCTGGGGCTGGGAAAAGATACAGCTTCCAAGAAAGGTTTTGAGCTGTAAATGATCATGTATGGAGATTCTACTCTTTTAGGCCAGACTTAAACCAAATTATTCAGAAATGGTTTAATTTTGCCTTTTTGCTTTGCTTTGCAATAGTCTAGAAGATCTCACAGTCTGTAAGAGCTGAGAAGTATGTAGACAGCTGCTGTATGTCTTATTGTTGCTGTTAGTTAACCCATTGGGAGACAGCTTTTAGCTCCTAGACTTCCTCTTAGAGGTCTGGATGTCGATTCACACGGCATGAAGAACAGGCTTAGTCAGGCTCTACTTGGCTTCTACCGTGGCAATTTACTCATCCTCCACTATGGCCTGATTACATCAGAATTATTGTTCTGTGGACACAAAGCACAGACAATGACTGCATGGACATGCTCTACAGACATTTCAGAATTTTGGTTTGTGCTAAACCCTAGGTGGATGAACACAAAGTTGTAAAAAAGGTATATATATATAACAGGGTGACAGCAGTCCCAAAGGATGCCAGGAATGAGACTTCTGACCTTGAGAAGAGTGTGATAGTGGCCATCAGCGGGGCTTCAGACAAGGGAAGGCTTCAATATACCTGTGAATCCTCTGGTTCTCTCCTGCCACATCACTGCCAACATGTGTGTTCTGGGAGAGGGACCAAAGCTTCCTTCTGGCATGGACTCTGGCTGGAGGGCTGAGGGAGAGCCAGATTGGGAGACCATAGCAAAGGTGAGGAAAGTATGACCCAAGCCTTCTCTAGTAAATCCATGCTTGAGATGTATTCCTAGTCTCCTAATCACATATATGGCTTCTGCTTCTGTCCTTTTTCTTGGTCATTATGGAGTCTAGTTATTTTAGGATATGACGAGCAAAAATCTCAACAGAGAATAATCAATAGAGAAAAAAGACAGATGGCATGACTTTGTGTCTAGAGAAATTCTTAGCCCAGATACATATCTCTTTTCATATCGCTCCTGTATTTCACTACGAAATTGCTATTAAATAAGGCAATGGCTTCTTTCCCCATTAAACAAGAACAAATGGGAAAATATTTTCACAAGAGTGACCTACTGATTACCAATCTGAAATGTAGGTTCCAAGTCCATTTTCTAGATTTATTATTTTCTGCCAAAATTGATTTGGAGAAAAAACATTGTAATCACCTAATATGTGGTTAGCAATTTTCCATCTCATTACACAACCCTTGTATCTTATTACCCATTTAAATGAATACCTGTTAAATGAACAGACCTGTACAATGCAAACAATTTTTCGATCCATCAAGCCAAAACAAATAGAGCACTCCAATAAAGTCTTTACAACACTATACCACACCATAGAATGAAATAAAAATGGGATTTATCAGTGTAATACATCAGCTAAATGAATATAAAATTTTGTAACAGAATCAAAATTACTTTTTGGGATGTCACATGATTTGTACTATAACCCTAATCTTTCAAAATCCCAAGGAGCTTGGAGGAGGCATTCTGCATCATCCAGATGATCTTTGAATATTTGTCACTGTAGTGCTCATAAAAGTGACACTATTAATGCTGGCTGCAACTAAATTTGATACCAAATGTGCAACAATCTATCCTATTGACTTCTGTCACCACATCAGTCCTGATTTCCACTAGTGTGAATCAGCAGGCCTGAATCTCTTTTTTTTCAAGAGATAACCACAGCAAGCTGCAGTGAACCTGAAGATTGTGACGGACTATGTTCCAGTTCAGATCCTCCAGCTCTTTGAAAGCACTTCTGCTTCAGGAAGAACAGCCTTACAATTATGAGACTGAGCTGCAACCTGTCATTTCTGAACACTTCTTGCTCCTATCCAGCAGAGAAGGACTTCACGTAACCAAGATGTGGCAATATCTTGTCTCATCTGGATGGTAGCTGACACATTGGTTCTCTTCAGCTATGTTGCTCTCATCTGATACAGATGTTGCATCTCTCAGAAAAGACTCAAAGCCTACATATGGTCCATTTCCTGAACCTACTGACTTTTACCTACACCCCAGTTCTAAATTACATGCAATTTTTGCACTGTGAATGATGGAATGTTGAGCCTCAAGCATAAGATTAGTGAGGAAGTAACAAGACTATGACCTAAATATAGTTGGACTTCATGCACAAATCGTCTTAGCAGCTAAATAGCTCTGCCAGAGTTCTGTCCTGGAAGAAGAATCATATGGACTTAATTCCATGTCACTAATATTGCATATGAAGTGTGTAGATACTCTGGGAATAGCAAGGCAATGATGTCTCTGTTCAGACAAATACCCATTTTTGACATATATTATTTCCTCATTTACTGGCCAGCTCCTTCTAGCATGTGTGTGAGTTCTGACAGCAACAATACTGACACTTCTCTGTCTCAATAAAAAACCCTACCACATTTAAGTTATGAAGAATGAAAGATACATAGCATATAGAATGATAGAATTGTTTAGGTTGGAAAAGACCTTTAAGATCATCAAGTCCAACCATTAACCTAGCACTGCCAAGTCCACCACTAAACCATGTCCCTAAGCACCACATCTATGCGTCTTTTAAATACCTCCAGGGATGGTGACTCAACCACTTCCCTGGGCAGCCTGTTTCAATGACTGACAACCCTTATGGTGAAGAAAATTCTTCTTGTCCTATCACTTGCTACTTGGGAGAAGAGACCAACACTCACCTGGCTACAACCTCCTTTCAGGTAGTTGTAGAGAGCGATAAGGTCTCCCTCAGCCTCCTTTTCTCCAGGCTGAACAACCTCAGTTCCCTCAGCCGCTCCTCATAAGACTTGTGCTCCAGTCCCTTTACCCTTTGTTGCCCATCTTGGGACACTGTCCAGCACCTCAATGTCTTTCTCGTAGTGAAGGGCCCAAAACTGAACACAGTACTCGAGGTGTGGCCTCACCAGTGTTGAGTACAGGGGACAATCACTTCCCTAGCCCTGCTGGCCACACTATGCATATATCCTGCATAAGAAGAAACAAACCAGGGAGAAAGAATGATGTGCAAAACTCTCAGTAGAAGCTGAGTTGCACTCAAAAAAGTTGCAGCTTTTAAGAGGATCACCACCTTGAACTGTTCTAGAGGATGATCTGTATTTGCTACCCATGGGATTTCTATACTTATCTGAATTACCAGCAATTTTATGTGTAGGACAGACTTTTATATTATGATGACATTGACATTGTGTGTGGGTTTGTGGGTATTCTCTGATGGCCCCCTGCTGTGATAAAATCTGCTCTCTTCAGGGTGCTTACATATTCTCTAATGAATGGATTTCAGCCATGAGTGTCCGAAAGAGAATTTTAGTTCAGAAGAAAAATCCCCATTGCAACAGAGGTGTCAGAGTTTTCCCTTATGCTATTTCTCACTGTAATCATCGTGTAGCAGATACAAACCCAAGAACTCTTACCACTTCCCAGTGACCAAACAAAACAAGTGAGAACATAGTCAACAGAGAGGTGGAAAATGCAGATTCATGTCTTGGCTGCAATAAGTCCTTAACGGAATATACAGAGTAGCATAGTTGAATCTGAAAAGCCTAAGGACATTCATCTCATAAGAGACAATTAATAACCACTTCCTTTTGTGATATATTGGCATGTTAGATTCATGGTCCGCTTCAAGTTCCCAGCTAGGACTTGACGTTGGCTTTCTGTCATGCAAAATAATTATTCGCCTATTTGTTATTCCAATATGAAAAGAATACTCTTATCAAAGTTTGACTGTCCTCAGTTTCATGCTGATGCAGAAAAGGAATAATTTCAAAATAACACATTCTTCTTGATCTGTATTGATGTGTTTAGGTTCTTCAAACTCAACTCCTGAGCTTTCCTAAGTTACCATTACTTTTGACACACAGCTGTAGTACCATGCATTAAAATGTTGGAGAAAACAGAGACATAGGACACAGTTCATATAAACTTTATTTGAAGCCAAAAAACATAATGCTTGTAACAGGTCAAAAATTATATCCAACCTAGAAAAATGAGAGTATCTTGATTTAAAGCAAACCCCAAAAAGACGACTCTGTGCAACAATTAGAAGTATGTATTATAGATGTCACAAACCTTTTAAAGTGCATTTTCCCTTGGAAATATCTGAGCATTAATGTCCTTTGATAGTAAGTAATGGTCTGAAAAATTGATGTTGAAAAGACAAAAATAACACAGGCTCTGTGGGAAGTTTGTTCTTACTTTCTATCTTTCTCTCTTTATGTTACTTTCTATCTTTCTGTCTTTATGTCCTTACAATTTTATTACTGAAACAGAACTTTTTTTTTTTTCTGAATGAAATAAAGTACGTTAAAGCACAGAAGCCTTGTTTTCAGAGTTGAGCAAATTTTTATTGCCTTGCGATAAATCCAAAGCAAGGAATTGTGATGGAAACACTGAGATGTTCCTGGCTACATAATACAGTTACCAGGCACTGAGCCATGCATGTATGCATACACATACTTTAAAATAAATGTAGTCAAGCAGAGTAAAATAAATTTTCTAAGAGCAAAACTGAACTAAGCTTTTTAATACAAAAAGTCAGCTTGATTAAGGAATCAGACCACCCACTGCTGGAAGAAAAATGCTTGTACCATATATTATGCATCTTTGGTATCCACAGGCTGATATGAAGAATTGCAAGGTGGAACTCTACTGACTGGGTAATGAAAAAAAGATGCATTGAGACAGTAAAAGAAAGCAAAAAAAGATTTATTAATTCATGAATTTACATTCTCCATAGCCAAAAATTAAATCTTCCTGTACAAAAGCCTTCAGCATGTTCACATTAAGGGTTCAAATCATGAAGGTACTTGCATACATGCTTAACTCCTATTTATTAAAGCAATCTAAACATGTGCTTAATACTTAAAAATACTTAAAAGCCTTAGTGAATTAAGGCCTACATATATGATCTGAAGTCCTTTGTCATCAATATGAGTCTTTCTATTAACCAGAAAGACCATTGTGTTTACGCAGGGTTAATACTTAGCTAGAACATTAGAACATGCTCCTAAATACCCATCACACTGTAAAACTAAGATTAAAATTAACATTTTGAATCAGAAATTGCATTACTTTGGTTTTGTTTGTTAGCTCTTGTTTGCATTTATCTTTGTTACTAATAACATTGCTATATGCCAAGCTTAGTTTCTGATAGGAAATTGAAGTACTTGTCTGGTAGAATGATAAAATATTTGATTTGATTTCATGTCATGTTTTAGCCTCAGCTGGTAACTAAGCACCACACAGCCACCACTTGCTCAACCCTCCCCCTCAAGGGGTATGGGGAGGGGAATGGAAAAAAACTTGTGGGGTGAGATAAAGACAGTTTAATAGGATAACAAAGGAAGAGAACAACAACAACAACAACAACAATCATCATCATTAAAACAAGTGATACACTGATGCAATTGCTCACCACATGCAGAAGGAAAAAAAAAAAAACAACTCAATGGCAATCTGTTTCCGAGTAGCAAATCCGCCTCCCGGCTCACTTCCCCAGTTCCATAGGGAGCATGATGTTATATGGTAGGGAATATCCCTTTGGCCAGTCTGGGTCAGCTGTCCTGGCTGGGCTCTCCCAGCTTCTTGTGCACCTGGCAGGGCTTGAGAAGCCGAACAGTCCTTGACTTAGTGTAGGCACTACAACTACTTAGCAACAACTAAAAATGTCAGTGTGCATACAGGGACTGCAGAAGCTTTGGAAGGGTTGTTGCAGCAATGATATTCCCCAAGAACACCCAAAAAAAGAGCTTGCCTTTGTCATTTTTGTTCACAACTACCAGTTTTGACTGAATGAAACTGCTTGCTTCATAGATGCTGAAGCACCACATGGTCGCACTGTTCCTCCACTCACTATTGTTTCCAGCTCATTTCAACATTCATGGTGTCTTTCTAGTTTCCAGAGACCTGCTTTAGATTGCTACTCTCCTCTGTGGTATCAGACCACCAAACAGGCTGAGGTAATATATTTATCTGGGACCTTACTGTAATTGATAAAAAAGGGGCCCTTATCCATCCAACCTACTTCCTATTTACATAGCTCTGGCTGTGGACATTGAACAGCTATGCCACTGGTTTAGCCCTTGGCTTCATTCTGTGTTAGTAGTTAGAGGTCCCCACTGCATAAGTCTGCCCTGGGACAGGAAAATAATCAAGTGATTTGGAAGTTAGTCTGTAATTCTGAAGACCTGGGGTTGATTTCCTCCTCTGTCATGGACTTCAGTTACTGGGGAAGTCATTACTTGTGTTGATCAACTTGTGTGGAATCAATACAGGTTTTCTGTTGATTATTGGTCTAGGTGTCTTGTCAAACAGTAGTCCTTTTTCTTTTTTTCTAGCTTTATTGACTTATAGGAATTAGTATTATATCAAGATATTCAAATAATAGAAATGAAAAAATATTCTTGTCCAAACTTAAGTGGTCTTTTGCAAAACCAAAAAGCATACAGGAATACCATACATTAGGCAATATCCTCCTAGCATGAACATTACTTAGAAGAAGAACTGTTCTATTGGAATAGCTGATACCTTGTTGCTGTAGAAAGCTCCAAGGAAGAACCCTGGCTCTTCACTGAAACAGGAAAATTTTCCCGTTTCCTGGTTGCATAACGCTGTGTTCCAATTTTACCCTGGAAGCTCTTTGCAACTCACCTCCCTCAGCCTCAGATTGTTCCACTGATGACTGTAAACCAGATCCCCAGTTCCACAATTTTTGCTTTGTAAGCTTCCTGCATAGGAGCTTCTTCAGAAGCAGTGTTGTGGGCACTGCTGATATGTATACACAGGAAACACTTATCATCACCTAAGTCAATTGCTGTGAGAAAACTCTTTTTTGAGGCACACGCACAAAATAACTCCACTTTAATAGATGACTGAGTTACTTACCTCTCCTTTGTTACTGGACAGATACTTCAGAGCAGTTGATATGCGACATCCTGATGTAGGGAAGTGTTAGATTAGCTGTACCTCTGGGGTTACTTAAAAGCTTGGGGCTTCAAGCGCTCATTTGGACTACTTGTGCCTGAGGCTGTGACCTACACTGAGCAAAATGATCTATACCAACCAAATCATCCCATCTTATTAAAAGAGAGTTGCTGGCATAGCTGTCCATCAAAGGCAACATTATGCCTCTGGCTGATTTGCCAGTACAAGTTTTTTGAAACTAGCCAAAGTTTTAAAAGACAAAATGGCATAGAGGTGTTCACTAGGGACCCAATTAAAATTAAATTCATGTTCAATTATGTGCATTTTTGGAATAGAACAAATACAACTATTTTAAAGTAAAAAATGTATAGTTAATGAGTATTTTTTATGTTACTTCTTCAGGCCATTTTTAAATTAACAATCAACAATTATCTTTGCAACCCCTCTTCCAGTCCTGAGAGGAGTATATTTAATCATCAAGTGTCAGATCCTCTTTTTTTCTTTCTTTTTGATAAATTTCCTGCTTATGAATTCAGTTTCATATTTACAGAACATAATTCTACAACAAGAAAGCCCACTGAAACCTTTCAAATTGAATACAAAACAAACTGTGTCATGTACAGCACCGTGGACCTGAATACAAAGTAAGAGTTTAATGTCTTAATAGGGTACAGGATGTTCTTTGTGACATTTAATTTATTCTAGCAGCATTTTAGCAAATGTATAGCAAATAGTCCAAACCTCAAATAGAGAATTCATCTAAGGCTGTTAAGAGAGCAAAGCCTTCCTATGTCAAACACTGATGTAACTGTGACTCTGACCTGTTCCCACCATGTAATCTCTTGTGCTCCCAGCTATACTCCTAGGTATCTTGCCTACTTGAATTGTTTATTTTATGAAAGGATCATAGGATAACAAGGCCTATGAAAGTCAGAGAATAGATTTGGAGACAATAGAGGCATCTCTAATCCCTATTCAATACCATAAAACATTTAAATATTCCCATAAGGAAAAGTGTCCATATGGTGATTCTGTGTTGTGTGAGGCTAAATAAATTGGACAAAAAAGAAAATTATTGCCTTACAGGAATTTTACAGCAAAATTTGCCTTATTCTAAGTTTTCCTACTCTATAGTCAGAGTATCATAGTAATTTAACTCAGAATAATATAACAGATAACTTCTGGTATTTGAAATGAGAAAGTATAACTTCTGAAAAAATAGATTTTTTTTCAGTTTCCTTTCATGAGTTTATATGAGAAAAGACTAGGCTATCACAAAGAAACTGGATATTATATTAAGGTTCCCATAGAACAATGGAATTACAGCATAACAATTTAAGTGGAAAATACCCTTTAAAGTGCATGAAGAAACACAAATAATTTATTTTTATCTCATCCTTAAAGTGAAAATGGTTTCTACAAGGGCCAAAACCAAAGCAAATTTAATCCAATGTGAGTTTTTTCAATGCATTCAATGGTTCTTGGGTCTAACTCTTTTGAGAAATCCAGGTTTTTCTCCTTTATGGTAATATTATTAGAAAAAATATTACTGCTTCTCTCAGCAGCTGGGGGGGGGGGGGGGGGGGGAAGGAAAAAAAAAAAAAAGGCAAGTGAAATAATAGACACTTGACCTAACAGTTATTTTCAAATAGCATTCATCCTTGCACAATATACCCGGAGCCTGAAATGTTACAAATCAAAGTTCAGTCTTGCAGTACAAATTTAGAAAGTGTAAAATATTAAAATGCAGAATGACCATTACTTAAGAAGACATTTCCCTACTTAAGAAGATATTTGCTTAAACTACAGTGAGTTTATTATTCTCTCTGTGCAAATAACACTACTCTTTCTATCATTTATGTATGATAGTTGCATAGACAATATACTTAGAAAGGTAAAAAGAAATAAAGGACAGTCCCTGAACAACAGAAATCTTAAAATTTATCAGACAAAAATGTACAGTGAGATGCATGTTGCTGAATAATGAAACTCTTATTCATATTTAATACTAGCTTGGTTTCAGTGGGATCAGTATGAGATATTTTTATCACAAATAAAAGACTCAATTAGTTGTGTAAAAGGAGTAGGAATTTATGCTGTTATATCTCATTTAAATTAATTACTTACAGCTAAATGGCAGGTAAGAATCCATTTTCCTAATTTTGTTTCAAATTTTTATCATGGTTTCCCTCAGACGCTTATGTAGCAGTGCCAGCTGTATGTGTGTCTATTGGTCTTTCCCTAATAACTTTTAAATCTATGAGGTTATTCAGTCAAGTCTGCCAAGGAAGGTTTCAAAAGGGTGGGATGGTTTCAGAGATGACCACATTCCCACCAGTTCTATGAATAAGTAAGGGTTGAATGTCTGCTTAAGTGCCACAGCACTTAAGGTTACAGCATGAGTTCAATCCTGTAGAAGACATAGTGGTATCCACTTTGCAGAGAAACTCTAGAAATGATCCAGCTTTGGAGTTGGGAAAAAAAATCTGTTGGAATTCATCCCTCCTTGACTGTCCAAGTCAGTTCATCATAAATCACATAGAGTGGAATTTATCACCTACCTGTAAATGTCTACAGTGTAGACGTGTGCATCTGAGCTAGTCATGCTTTTTATAGTCAGTGGAGAGTAAAAGGCATTGCAAGGGCACAATTTGTCTGACCTGCTTTAGACATCTATTTTAAGATGAGATAAATTGTGCCCTAGAAATGCCAACCTCTCTCCATTGACTGCAAAGGCAGTCTAAGGCAACTTGCTCAAATATAGATGGTTGTTTAAATTCCAGTCAAAATGCATGGGAAATCAAGGTACTTATTCCTCAGCTACTTAATAGAATTTTAACTCTGAAAAAATGTTTCCCATGCTCATGAATCATCTGAAAAATAATGTGACATTTTTAAATTAACTGAAGTTTTTGAAGAAAGCTCAGTCAATTGTGTATTTCTTACATGGGAATGAGTACACTGTCTTTCCGTTATCTGTTTAGATGTTCGTTATATATGTGCATATGCACACACACGGACAGTGCAGTTTTCTAGACCTCTCACTGCCTTATTCTTTGGTTGTGTGACCATGTAATGGAGAATCTCAGCCTGGGGTATGTGTCAGGTAATAGAGCTAAAGTGAGGGAATAAAGAACCATAGCTCAAGCTCGCAGGTAGGAGTCATTCCCTTTACTGACACTCTGTAAAGCCTGAAACCTTGCCTTCCCTAACAGCAGTGAAACTCTCTAGCAATGAGTCCTCTCCCATATGGGCTCAATAGTGGTGGATGAGTCTAACTGGAGATTAAAGGATACGTGACTAGCTGCCTGTAGTCAGTCAGGCCATGGAAAGAAGAGTTACTCTGGCTCTGCAAGTATGGGAGTTACAGCTCCCAGGGAAACGTAAGGGTATTCTCAATCTCAGTGCATTGAACTGAACTTTCAAATCCACAGAGACTGCAATTATGTACATAAGTATACGTAATATCTATGCATTATATACAAATGTATAGCTCCATTCCATTTTGCATATATATCTACCTAGGTCTACTAAGTGCATATTTGTGAGATTATTGTAATATTAGCCAGGATCAGACTAGGGAAATAATCTAGCAGTCAGTACTCTTTTTATCAAAAATAGTATAAAAAATTAATCTAATATGCTCCCCTTCCAAATAATTTCAGCATATGATCTCATGTCGCTGCTGCTTGCTTACATGGAAGACCTCAGAAGAAAGCAATGGAATATCTGAAGCAATCTTCCTGTTTTCTGTGCGCTTTCTTAGTCTGTTAGCTCTAACACACTGAAAGAATGGAAGGGATTGGACTTGGAAACCTATAGTAATAGGCTTATAAGAAATGCATATATAAAATTATATTCACAATTTAAAAACTTCTGCAATTCTGAATTGGTTTCTCTATCCACTTTTCTTGATCCTCACCTCAGTTTTTCTTTTGCCCCAGTTACCTTTTCATCCCTGCTTTATTAACTTTGCACTGTTTCCCTTCGCATTTCATTTGGTTTAGCTTCTCGCAGAATTCATGGGGATTATTTTTCCAAGGATTACAGACTTCAAACTTCAAACTTCAAACTCTGAAGTGTTGTGATGTGACTGCTATCATTCTGTTCTGGTTTTACTCCTGGCAACTATCTTGTTCAATTAGATTAGAGAGAACATACATCATTTTGGGCTCTAACAGTGCCTTCTGCAGTTGAATGAGTGAATCTTTTTTTTTTTTTTGTGTGGACCCTTAGACACTGAAGTAATAGGTGTGACTGATAATACTAATGGTGATAAAAACACGAACTTCCAGGAGAAAGCTGGAAGCTCTTACTCTTCAGCAAAATAAGTCATTGAAAGGATTTTAAGTACTATGCCTGAACAATGCTTTTTTTCACTGGCATTTGTCTTTATGTATGTTGAAACTCCATGCTTGGCAATTAATTATATGGTCTAGTTTCCAGCTGTAGTGGTCAGAATATTTATCACCACGAGCTAGGCAAAGAACTATAGCATTTCAAAGCCAGAATAAGAGAGTTTGCAATAGACATCTGAAAAAATTGATTTTTTTAAATGGCCAAGGACTATTTAGGAAGGTTCCATGACCTTAGTTAAGTTTCCTCTGCACACTCAAGTCAATTTTTTTTGCACATTCTCAATTTCTATATAGATCCTCCCAGCAAAATAATGTTATTGGGTTTATCAGCAAGGCAAGAAGAGACAAACCTTGGAAGAGGCTGTGATAACATGATCTGGTTGGCACACTTTTGTTAGTTCAGGAAATTACAGACGTGACTAATGTCACTAAATGATGGGTTTTGTTACTTTATTGTTTCACATTATATGTGAGAAAGGCTCCTGATTTTAAAACCTAATGGAAACTTTTAAGGACTTAAAATCTTTTGTTTAATCTAAAGAGTTTTTTAATTTAACTTTTAATATTTATTAAAAAATTGCTTTTAGATATTAGGTAAATTTCAAAATCATTGAAATTTACCAAGAGTATTGGAAAAAACCCCAATATTTCAGTTACGTCTGAGTGTCTTCTTTAGTTCTAAGCGCAAAATTTTGGTGAACAGTGTAAATGCAACACAGAGAGACAAGTTTTATGTGAAAAAAGTGGACAGGATACAATTAATGATTAAACCATGGCACTTGTTATCCACATGTCTTACTTCCCACATTTATTTATGTTGTGGTTTAACCCCAGCCAGTAACTAAGCACCACACAGCTGCTTGCTCAACCCTCTCCTCCCCCAAAGGGATGGGAAGGAGAATGAAAAGAAACCCTTGTGGGTTGAGATAAAAAAAACAGTGTAATAGGATAACGAAGGAAGAGAACAATAACAAATAATAACAATAATACAAGTGGTGCACTAATGCAATTGCTCACCACATGAGGAAGGAAAATAAAACCACCCAATGCCCAGTCTGTTTTCCAAGCAGCCAATCTGCCTCCCAGCTCGCTTCCCCAGTTATATCCGCAGCATGACATTATACGGTAGGGAACATCCCTTTGGCCAGTCTAGGTCAGCTGTCCTGGCTGTGCTCTCCCAGCTTCTGCTGCACCTGGCAGGGTGTGGGAAGCTCAACAGTCCTTGACTTAGTGTAGGCACTACAACTACTTAGCAACAACTATAAACATAAGTGTGTTATCAACATTATTCTCATACTAAATCCAAAACACAGCACTGTACCAACTACTAGAAAGAAAATTAACTCTATCTCAGCCAAAACCAGGGAAATTTAGAACTAAAAATACTTTTCTCATGGTTTTTGTGAGGAGGAGAGGAGAAGGAAAAGAAGCATACAAAAATCTAAAGATTAAAATAATTTTTTTTTTAAATAATGTTTAGATTTTTTATTTACTGTAATAGTCAGGAAACACCCTGTTCATAGCAGGGAGCTGACTCTGTTATACATAAACACAGCCTCTTCGACTACTTTTGCTGTACTTCAGGAACAAATGAAATCATGACTACAGTTTCTGTTAGGCAGAAACCCCAGGAAATTAGTAGTTACAGATTCTAGCAACTAAACTGGTGGAGTGTTAATGATTAGTCAGTTTTTATTGTGTATTATTCTGATAAAAACCATTTTCTCCAGGATTAGTGGCTAAGGTAAGCATTTGTCTTTTTTTCTTTTTAAAGTGTTATTGAAATTATAAAACCAAACTCCAGCAGAACTGCAAATTTAGTTGCTTTTTTGCTGTTGTAATTATATGTTATATTTCTCTAGCAAATGCTTGTAGATAATTGCTGCATTCGTACTTTTATAGGTGGGCTGAAAATGAAATATAGAGTACTATTGCTGAAGAAGGTATAACAAAAGATATGAGCAATAAATTACTGTGTTTGCTTCAAGCATGTAAAAGGCAATGCCTTTTCCAATGGCTTTGTTCATTCAGCGGTTTTCCTGTGGACAAAAGACATTTTTACACAGTCAAAAGAATAGTCATCGATCTGTTAAACAAAGACTCCGTGGCAATGTGCTATCATGACCCTTATATCCCATAGAATGGAAGTGTTCCTCTCATGTAGGAAAAAAGAAAAGGATTTCTTATTTTATTTATTTTTGCACAATATGTGTTGTAGTTTTTGGATCTCCAGTTCAGTGCCAGATTCCTGTTTGGGGAATGAGGAATGGCTTGCCATTTCTGCAGCTCTAACTTGCTTCCTCAGCAAGTTCTCAAGCATCCACCAGCAGAATCATTACCAGAGGTCACTGAAGAGGCTGCTCCTGACAGTATGTATTATAACAGAGAGTCATCATTGTTGCAGCTGTAATTTTTATTAACATTACTCACAACCTGTAAAAGCCAAGAGTAATGCAGGCCCAAATGCCTTTCTCGCTCTCTTCTCCACAGCTACTTGTCTCATTTTCCTGCCAGCTTGTTTATCTCCAGGGTTTCTTTGAAATACTGACCTGCTAAATTAGAACAGCAAACGCAAGTAGATTTATTTAACTTTGAAAGCCTTGTTGGCAGAGTCTTTTCACTTTGTTGTGAAGTAATTTCTGCATTGGAAGAGCATCTTAACGTGATATTATTATGTTCATTCTTTTTTATCACAAGCACAGCTTGCTTTCCCATAAACTCCAGAGCTTTATTTCATTAATTGTCAATGTGATAACTTACTCTACAGTGTAATGAACATTATCTGAAGTATTTGATGTACTTTTCTGCTTGGAGCTCAAAATGTATTACTGTAAGTGATGAAGAAATAATATTTTGTATGTTAGTGTTTTCTTACGAGTTGCATGAAAAAGTCTTGCTTTGCTAAGTGTATTTACACTGGTCAGGAATGGCAAGGGGAAGACTTATCTCAAAGGAGTACTCCTCATGTATTTTGCTCATTGGCAGCAGCTAGTTGTGGCACCCTACTCCCAGTTCATCACTGTGTGAGACTCCAGATGTCACTGGGCACATCTACGTGGGTGCACTGCCTGCACCTCCCCTCCACAGCAGCTCTGTCCTTACGGGAAGCTGGGGCAGAAGGCAGCACGACAGGGTGGAGCAGGGCTATGAAGTGCACTGATACAGAGGGTTTCTTTGCATGGGTAAGAGAGGACAAACACAAGGCACTGTATGCACTATGAATTTACTGCAGAAAATTTTGGATCAGTTGGGAAGACATATAGGTGCATTAATGCAAACCTGTGACCCAAATAATAGGCTGATACCTCTCTAAAGACTTCAGTAGCTTCAGCGTGGTACAGTGAGAATGTGTGACTGAGCTGGCTTGTTTCTGGCAGATCAATGCATGGGTAGGAACATACTTATATCTCTCACCACCTGCCTATATAGAAATAACCAAAGACATCAGTGGACTTTAAATCAATGGTAGATTAAAGCTAAATCCCTTAGGTGAGACAGCAAAGTGTTCAGGATTACTGGGTACTCAATGCCCCTCACCAATAGTGAAGAGACAAATCCTAATTCAAAATAGAAAGTGTAAAGAATTAATCCAAACACAAATGAAAGGTGTTGTCAGGTAGACCCCAAAACACCTTTTATGGTTAACCTCTTAGCTTTACTTGACAATATGTGAATTTCAGTATTTTGTTTTCATGACAGTAAATTTGCATTCACAAGCACATGTCTACAGCAGAAAACGCAAATCATCCTTGAGATAAAATCAGACTGCTGGATTCAATTCTAATAGCTAGTTGGTAACTGAAAGCTTCCACTATGAATGCTTTTTATTTTAAAATGAATGGATTTTTTCCTACCTCTTTTACTGCTACAGACATTTCACATGCCCTGTTTTGGGACAGAAATGATTCCACCCTTCATGATGGCACAACTTCAATCTTCATCAGGTACATTAAGCTTGTGATGATGGGTTTTATCAATTACGAATTACAACATAATGTAACTTTTGACCAGAAGGGATTGAGGTAATTAAAGCCTGATCTTTTGACCGCATTATAGCATTAAATTTGCTCTGGCACAAAAATATTTATTGAGGGCATAAAAAGCAAAGATAAACACTCAGCCTTTTTGTCATTATTATTTAACTACTCCAGTCACTGAACCTGTCTGGTTCCATTTCTGTAAATACTACACTATATGACCTACCTTGACCAATACGTTTTACAAGCTGGAGTCATCCATTAAACGTGTGAAATGACTTTGCCAATACAGCTTGTACAAAAAGTCAATAAGTAAAAAATGGTTCTCCTATGGGCTGTCTTAGCATTTCTTGCCATGATTAATATAAGCAATTGTCTCAGTTTGACTCTTCAAGGAACTGATAGCTAAACAGAAGTAATGATGCTAATTGAAGGCAAAGACAAATCTGTATGTTATACCATTGCCTGGAGTTTACATGCAAATGTTTAATATGTACCAGATTTACTGCATTACTAAAAGACATGGGAAGGTGATGGTGGGGATACAAATATTAATGTCACTTAATGAAAATGCCAAATGCAGAGTATGCTGGCAGTGCATGATATAGCAATGATGAATTTTCTTTGCCAAATATGATGAATAACGGTAGCCTAGCCTTTTAAGGCTTCTATTCCAGCAGCTATGCCTCTACATATAAGTAGCTCAGACTAATAAAAAAACTAGTCTGCCTTCAGAATTAGCTTAACCATTATAATATTCACTAACTATACATAAGAAATCAATATGAATGCCACAAACTCTGTTGCCTAAAATTGTCCAAGCAATTGTTTTCTGTGTTACTCTACATATTGAAAAGTCTCCCACTGGTCTTTAGTAGCCTCAAAACTTTTTGAAAGGACACCTTTCAGTAGTATTCAGATGATGATGCTGGCCAGCATCTAGCTTCATTTAGACCTGTTATTAGAGAGAGATTAATTATTTTTAAAAAAATTGAGGATCATGGGAGAGAAAAGGAGTCTAATAATTAAAACAGTCTCCAGTAGAACATCATGCCTATTCTCTGCTAAAAATGGTCTTCCTATTATTAAATACAAACTATTCTGTCCTTCTAATCTAGAATTAATTTGTGCAATGTTTCTATTATTTATAATTTTCTGTGTCATCAGCTGCTCAGCAGATTAACAATACTTCTTTTCTTTCTGAGAGTAATTATAATGGGAGAGCTTTTGTATTCATCAGACTTTTTAATGAGGTTATTAATACTTACATCTCATTACATCTGTTGAATCATAATTTAATTTTTAATTACTACATGCATTTGTGTGTTTTGTATATCTGTATATGTACATGCTGATTATTGGAGTTTTTTATATCACAAAGGCTAAGAATAATTCATTTTAGACAAGAAAACAGTTATGCCATTTTTTTTCCAGTAGAATTAATACATTATAGACATTCTGATCTTTTGACTATTGATCAGATAACACTTTAATTGCTATTCCCTAAATTTAACATTTTAGAACCCAGTTCAAAACCTGTTGAAGCCAATGGAGAAACCCCCACTGATTTCAATGGCTGTTATGTCAGGTCATTAACATATTTTATTACTACACCCCTTTATTTCTTAAGAAAAAGAAAATGTCTTTTAGTACTGTTGGCAACGAAGGACAAAAATGAAGGACAGTAAGAACGATATGTGGCTACTTCAAGTGAACTTCTCTCAGAAGATGCAAAATTTGCATTTGATGAAGAGAAATGAAATGTGACCTTTTTTTCCCCCCTAAACCTAAATGTCCATTCAGCAAAGCTGGGGTAAAGATAAAGAAGCCACCAGGAAAACTGGAGAATATTTTGGCCTTGATCCAGCAAAGCACTCAGGCACGTGCTTATCTTTAAGCATGCAAATACTCCCACTTGAGCCAATGGAGAACTCCACCCCACATGTCTGGCTGGCTGCTGCCTGGGTAGAGGAATTTAATAGCGTGTTCATGATTGCAGTCATGATTAGGGTCATAATTAGGACCATCCTCTGGTCACAGGTACAGCCTAATTTATATCAATTTTAAATTTCTATTGCCTAAACTTGAAGACTTAATCTGACACCTCACTTCTTACAGCACTCTGTTGAACCACTCAAAGACCAAATTTGTATGTTCTGAAACTGAAGAGGTGACTTGGGATGGTATTTGTTTTCACTAACTTCAGCCTTCTGACATCTAGCCTATGTTAGTCACGAGAAAGAAGCTCTTCTAGAGGAATTCATATCACCTGTAACTATTTTACTTTTGAATGGGATGAATTATCCTTTCATATTCCCTAATTCTCTCCAGAATTTACAAAAGGGGCTTAGAAAAGTAGCTTACTATGATGTCATCATTTTTAGATATCTAAAATTAATGGAGCTGATGAAGCTGAACCTACATTTATACCTTTAACAGGTGTTCCACTAGCCCAGCTGAACCTGTAGTGAACTAAAAATACATCAAGCAATGAATTACCTGCTATGGGTATTTAGTGAATCCCATTTATCCATATTTATATGCACATAACTCCAACTGATTGTTCAATTAAGTGCCTTTATTTGCATTACTTGTACAGAATTCCTCTGTCTTCTCCCCACTAAAATGAAATATCAATGAATGCACAAATACCCCGTGAATCTATGTGCGATCATGGTACTTAGCTCATGTGTGAATTGATGCCATTTTAAAAACATGGAACTATATAATAAATCAATTCTTCAATGACAAGGGGAAACAAATTAAAGTTAGATGATTATAGGTCCGTAATAACTGAAATGCCCATCAACGAACACAGCCTGAAGGTGGACAAAGCCTCCTGTTGAAATCAATGCCATGAGAAAGCATGAAGAAGCACAACAATAAATGAGATGAGATAAATTTGAATAAAACTTCACCAATTATAAATGAACTGTAGGTTACACCAAGATAAGTTCCTTGATAAATAGTGGAATTATGCAATAATAATGACTCTATTCAAGATATGTAGCTTAAAATACTTCCCAGATATCAAACCCAAATTGTATATCTTTTTACTAATGTAATATTTTAATTTAAATTTAAACTTTAAAAATTACTAATTTTTCCCTTTATAAACAGTTTCCTTGGTTTTAAGGTAAGTTATGCACTTGGTTTTAAGGTTATAATCTCTTACTCCGGTTTTTATCATTGATAAAATTTTCAGCTACCAGTCAGCTGTGTCCCCTCCCAGCCTCTTGCCCACCCCCAGCCTACTCGCTGAGGGAACAAAGTGGGAAATAGAGAATGCATTGATACTGTGCAAGCACTGTTCAGTCATAGATAAAACATTGCTGTGTTATCAATGGTGTTTCAGTCACACATGCAAAACGCAGCACTGTACGGGCTGCTATGAATAAAATTAACTCCTTTCCAACCAGACTCAGTATAGTGTGTACCTTTAAAATAAAGTTGCTTTTGACAGCTAGGTGTCCCATTTTTGCCCTGTACTCTTGAAAGGTCTTATAAAAAAATAAAATTTTAATTACAAGGTAAGATTATCTAATCTCTTAGGGAGCTCTTATGAAATTATAATGTAGTAGTTTAGCCATCTGAGAAGGCAAATAAGATTTAGAAGGGTACAGAAATGAGAAATTAAGTAAAAGGGAAGGTCTATCAACAGGAAATATAGAAAAATAACGGTGAGATTCATATTTTAAGTAAAGCAATTGTGACCAGAAAAGAAATATTTTTATTAGTGCACTGTCTTGTAAGTAATGTTATAAAATTCTCTGTAAGTAATATCAGTTCAAGTTAGAGTGTCTCCTAAGCAATTCCGTTTAGTGTAAAATGTTACCTTAAAGGGAGTGGAAAGCAAAGTCACAAATAATTAATCTGGTAGTACTGTAAGTAGTGTTTAGATCAAATAACTGCCAGATAAGCTTTTAAACAATAATGTGTATTAAGTGATTGCTGTGGTTTTTAAACTATAATTTTATGCAAAATGGAAAGAAATTAACAGCCAGAGTAAAAGTCACAACCAACTTAATAAGCAGAAGGCAGCGAGGTTCCAACCTTCAACCCTTAGGTGTAAGTGTCTAATGCTAATTAAAGCTTCCTGATCCACAGTTAGCTATGTATTTATAGGATCTAGGAACTCCAAAACTCTCCTAGCATTTACTAGGAATAATGCTTCTGCAATTTCTCTAAATTTCTGCCTTTGCTAGCTGCACGACAAAATTAAGCTTGCCAATTATAATCCTGCAATTGGTTTGACAGTACTCTGTTTAAGTGAGTGTCCAGTTGGGTGATATCTTTTTATGAGACAGTTGGTGGCTTGGCCAGTATTTTAGTGTGGAGGCAAAATATGAATTGACACGAATAATGATGATATTGGAGCCTTTTTCCTTTTTAGTTGGGGTAGAAAGGTGATCCTGCAAATCTCACTCTTGCATAGTCTTACTTATTCTTACCAAACTGCTCTGTTAGAGAGCTTCTCCAGATATTTTTCTAGCACAGGAATAAAAAGTTTAGTGAATGTGAGCTATGTAATTTTTGAATTAATTGACAGGAAGGCATTTTTTTACCTGCAAGAAAATACAGATCTCTTTATCTTCATATGGGAAAAAAAAAATATATAGCCTGTCTATCAGTCAACCTAACAAGCTACAGCCCGCACTCTGACAGTACTGTCACACACCAAATCTTTTGGGCTTCATTTCTAACGTTGCTCACTGACTTCATACAGTGCAATGCACCTGCAGCTGCTGCTGTTCCCTTGCTGCTTGACTGCTCCCACATTTTGCTCTTCAGCACAGAACGGCTGCTTGTGCACGACAGGCCGAGGCAGACAATGAGTGAGGAAGAACCTTGTTGAGTCTGTCTACATGGTGTTTTGCAGACACCTGATCGTGAGCCTTACTTTTCACTCACTTGAACCTGAGGGAATGGTATTATTGTTGCTGAGCCTGAACTAGTATGTTGAAATGCAAATGTTACCTCAATATTACATTATGTAGAGTTATCTCACATCTGTCTAAAAACAGTGCAGATAACAAGGTTTTGAAGAATAGGATCTTACATTGTCTCTAGAAGACCCCTTGATTGCAAATGTTTTTCCTCAAATACGAGTCGTTCCTTAGTTGTGTATGTAGCAACGCTATGGAAAAACTTGTATCCTGTTCTCAAAGAGAAAATCCCCCAGTACAGATTACATAGCAATAGAAAGATTGGTTTATACCAACCTTTCTGAAGAAAAGTCAATTTATAAAATTAGATTTTTTCGTGTTGTTATTAAAATACTGGGGTTTACCTTTCAGTTTCATTCAGGAGACAGAAAAAAGCATATTAAAGAAAAATGACAAGAAATATTTTCTGGCCAGAATACCTTATTTTCCCATGTTAGCACATTTTAATTAGCTTAAAGATAAACCACATGGAGAAAATTGTGTGACTGCTATTTAGAGTGACACATTTACCAAGAATTTTAGTGCTTGTCCAGCTGGTGGTTTTTTCTGTGACTGTGTGTAAAGAACTTGTCTTTTCTAGGTTATATTCTACAGTGTTTATGAACACATAACTTGATTTCCCAGATGAAAAAAAATGTAATGTAAATCCAAGTAAGTGGATCCATGAAGCAACAGTGGACCATAGTTGCTTTCCCCACCCCCCACTCCCCCAAATTGAAGGTAATTAAAAGGACCTTTCTTGTTTTGTAGTATAACTCTTGTTTTTACTATGCTGCAAAGTTGAACAAGTATTATCCCCATATTAGCTGGATTCTGATTTGTTTTATTTTGTAAATTTGTCCAAAAAGGCTAGATTTGGAATTATCTTCTGAGCTCCCTTAGATTAGCTTCCTTTCTTTTTCAACTAAGACCAGCAGTATCTTTAACTCCCAGAGACAAGAATGCTCATAGAGAAAGAAGGATCATTTCTTCTGTAAGATATTTTTGGAGAGGTTCAACACAGATTCTGAAGAAAAGGATGCAATAACTAGCAGAGGGCACCAGAAACCTCTTCAGTCCAGTCCATTCTCCTGATAATTTTCTGGTTTAGGGTCTGGGGTTGCCTATTTATGGAAGACTTTCTCCCATAATGTTTTCAAATTTTGGCAGTTCTGCACAAGAGAAAGGTGAGGTTCATCTCACCAGTCATAACCGTTGCGAGGTAAGGTAGGTGGTTTTCAGACACCATTTTCTAGGGTTACTCCCCAGGTGGGACAGAGTGGTAGGCAACTCTAAAGTTGCCTCCATCCCACCAGCCATTAAGAGTGATGAATCTCCTGCCATGAACTGTAGAGGACACCTCACACCACACCACTACCTTGGAGAAGATGTAGATGCGTGCCTTTTACGCAGCTAAAAGTGGAAAGGCCAATGCACATCCAAGCTGCTCCTAATATTTAAGAACATCCAATTTTATAGTGTGTGAGGACCCAGTGAGTTTGTAATCTGCCATGTAAGTGTGACTCTGTGCAGCGCTACTGCAGAAGAGACCTGGTTTTGACTTCCTGTTGTCAATCAGCCCTGCAGCTAGCAAGAGATCAATATCGGTGTTAAGTGAAGTTCTTTGTGTATACTCAGAAACAATGAGCTCCGACGCATTCTCTAGAAAAGAGAGTGATAAATATAACCACAACTAGCATCTGATACTCCCAGGTCAGTATCTTTTGGTGTGTATGGAATGAGGGAAGTTTCAGGGAAGTTTTCTACTTAAAGATAGAAAGATACGATCAGTGTCCTGCCACTGAAAGTCCTCAGAAAGGACTACGCAAATGATACAGATATGATATCTTCTGAACTTTAGTCTGAATTTTATCTCCTAAGACCTAGGTAATCTAAATTTTTTGGTACTATTTTATCTGAGGTTATCATATTATCTAATAATCATTGTTTGAGGCTCAAATCTATGAAAGTGAAAGCTGTGACAAACTGTTATTCCTGATTTCTCAGTGGGAAAAATGTTTTAGGAAACAGTAATTTTTGGTATTAACATAAATATAAGTCAGACATTTGCCTTCTAATTCGTTCATCTGTATTTAATCCAGTAAGATGTTATTGCTTAAATTGGGAAGGAGTGGAGGGGAAGATGACAGAGAAAAATAGGACATTTCTGCACATAAGATGTGCACATTTCTATCATGTATGTTTTTCAAAGTCAAAGGACAGCGTTTAGGGGTCCTGCTATAATGTTTTATTTTCTGAGAATAAGATCCAAGGAAAAAATATGGAAAAATACAGCATAGGCTACACCACCCTCCAGCAAGCTTTTTGTGCAAAGCAACTAGATTACTTGACTGTCTCTCAGGATCCTGAGAATTAATTAATATTTGACTGGCTCTTTGAAGGAATAAAGTATGGAGTCCTTCCATAGTTAATGCTGTAACTAAGTTTCCTTTTAAAGCATATTACAGGTTTCTGTGTCCCTTTCTAATTATGTATCATAAATGCCAGATGTTCTGGGTGCACAAAGTGGCACTGATGTGGGGATAGAAGTAATGTTGTTTCAGTGACTTTAATTGTGCATTCCTATCCTGACAGCAATGCTGGGGATTTGGTAAGTGCTTTAAATTAGAAGTTTGGCACTGGAATACTGTAGTATAAAAGTTACCATTAAGGGAATTTTCACTAAAGCTGTTGTAATTTTGTACTTAAACGTGTCTGGGTTTGATTATGATTCAGAGCACTAGAAGTGCAGCAATCGATATCTTTGTGTTTTACCACTCACAGGCCCTTAACTGCAGCAAAACTTAAAAGATCAAGCTTTTATTTGTAAGGGTTTTGTTTGTTTGTTTTCAACTCTCAGTCTCACTTTTCTGCTTCATTATTTGGGCTACATAGCCTGAAAAGATTCCTTTGAGGTGACTGTCTTCATTGTTGTCATTAAAAGTGGAAGAAACTCCTGCAGAAGATGAGGTGAGCCCCTCTGGGTAGCAGAGACATCAATGCCTAAAATAGTAAATCTGCTAGAGAGACTTATGCTGAGGGACCTTTTCTCCTCACTTTGGTTTGCATTAACGATGCTGTTGTATCACCCACCCCCATGTTGTACAATACCTTTGTTTCTGTTTCTGTGTCTTCTCATCTCACTTCTTCCAGCCTGTTGAAATTCCTGTAGTAGTTTGCATTAAAGGTCATGTTCTTTGATGGTAAGCATCACTCCTTTTCCCATGTGTGCATACTGTGCTTAGCATAAAGGAATCTTAAAAATAAATAGATGCACACAGATGTTACTGCAATACAAGTAATAACAGCCCATTGGGTTTTCTACTCAGCTTCATTCCCAGTAACATATTTGAGTCTGTAGGAGATGAATTTTTATTGCTCCTTTTTTTCTGATGTCCTTAGGAAAGTAATAATTGCTTTCCTTTTTTGCAACAGTTGGGGACAGCATACTTTCCCCCCCACCCCCCCCACCCCCACCCCGGACTGCTGATAGGGTAAAGAATTTTCAGAAATTAGGTTTATACTGTAGTGGATGAAGCACAGCCATGCCCAGACTAACTCAATTACATCTGATTTAGACCAAAGATGTGGATCTCCACATCATAGCACATGAAAAGTGGAAAAGTGCCTATGTAAGAATTACAAAACTTTACTGTTGATTAGCTGGCAAGTTTCATATTATAACATATTTTCCCTTTATAGTACAGGACTTATTTTTTAAAGAAAGAGGTAAATAGCTTTGACAGAGATAGTAACAACTGAAAAGTTGTTGCTTGTAGTTTATTAAAGAATGGGTTTTGTTAACTCTAGAGAATGCATGGGTATTCACAGAGCTGAATTTCCAGTTAATATTTAGTTGGTAGCCAGTAATGCAGCAATAAAATGAATTTGTTTTTCAAGTAAGTAAAAGGACAGAATAAATGCTCAGATTCTCCAGCAAAGCTATAATGCATCTTTTTTTTTCTGAGAAGGAATCTTAAAGAAATCAGATAGGATTATACAAAGGATAGTAATTAGCACTTACTAAACCTGTCCTGTAAAACTATTAAAGATTCCCAGCAAAATACCAACTATTTGTTTTAAGTGGGAGAAAGCAATTACTGCTTCTTCATGGGGACTGTTTCAGGGCTGAAGTTTATGCATTTCTTCATTGCATTCCAAGTAAAACAAGCTGAAATTGGTGCAAATACACCGTTTGACATTCTGGTGTGCCGTAGCAAGCTATGATCTGCAAGTTCGAACCTGCCATCACTCCTGTCATGGGACGGGTACTGAAGCAACGGATTCCAGTTCTGAAAGAGAGCATTCTGAGAGCAGATATTCTTCTGCAGCGTTAAGTTTTCACCTTTGGTATAGTTTGAAGCTTAAATCTTCTTGGAATGTAATTTATAGTACGTTAATGTTCAGAAAGGTTTTGCTGGTTATGTTATCAATAACCTTAGAAATAACTTGCAGGCCTGAAATATCCATTCACATGCACGTGTCCAGCATTGATTCTACTAAGTTTAACAGTGTTGGAAATAAAAACATCAAGGCTATATATTAGTTCAGATGTTCTGCAGTGGGAAAAGAGTACTTAACTGCACTGTGTGGGAGACATCTCTGTGCAGAGTTCAGTCCTCTATCCTCCTTTTTCCACATCAAATTCTCCTTCTTCCCTAAGAATATTTATTTGGAAAGCTCATTTCAGTTATAAGGTATCTTTTTGTAGAAAGCAGATTACTAGCTATTTTTTAATAGGACAGTGAAAGTTTTTAGTCCCTGCCCTGATTCCAATCACTATAATTGCTCTTAATAGCATACAGCAAATCTAGTAGCTGCATTTATTTCTGCTTCCCTTATATGAAGTAAGTTATGAGTTGTCTGAAAAATCATATGGCCAGTGGCCAGGTATGACTATATCAAAAAGGTACAGGAGGGGGAAATGCACCAAGAAAACATTTCTACCACAGTGACAGATTTGATAAGATGGTGCCTGAATGATGAAAAATTACTGTAAAAAATAGCACCACTTAAAAGCCCCAAATTGATTTAAAATCAAAACCACCCTGATTTACATCTTGGGTAAACATAAGGCTTGAGGAGGTTTCAAATAATATTGTCATATATTGAATGTTTTAATTTTAAAACATCTCAAGTATAAAAACCCTTCACAGAAAATATAGAAATGTGGTTGTCAGAGCAGGAAAATCAGTATGTCAAGAAGATGAGAAGTGAAGATTGTCAGGCAACATAAACTTGACAACTGTTGTCCTGACCTGGCTTGTTAATGACAGCCAGAAAACGCTGTCAGCACTCAGCTGACAGAAATAAGAGGAAAGGATGTCCATGAGAGACTCAACACGAGAGATACCTTAAACCTAATGTGAGCCATAATAGCCTTATTGTGATGCTGATTCTTTCTAGCTGCACAAGGCCTTTGACTTCCTTATGTCCACAGATTACTTACATGTCTCTCAGATTATCTGATAAGGGAAACTTTGCATTGAAACAAGCAAAATTAATTCCTTATTGCACAAAAGAGCAACTATTTTTTGCTAATACATATTATATTTTATCTACTGGTTTTCTGCTTCAAATCTACTTCCTATATAATATGTATTATCAGGAAAACATTCTGTTTTATGAATAGTTTCTACTTTTGGTGAAGAGGAACTTCCCTGTAACCCTCCTGGAGTACTTCTGGAAGTCATTAAAAGCATGCCTCCTTTTAGTGTTACCAAAATTATCTTTTTTGGTTTAATTATTCTGCCGTGCAAATTCCTGATTAAAAATATCTTGTGAAGGGAGAAAATGATTGAATATAAATTGGAAAGTAGAATAAGCATGCATACAACTATAATTTTTCTCCTATCTCCTGAGAAATTATGGGTTAAGTTGGTGGGGCAGTGATACTTTTGGTAGGGATGTTTACAAATTTCAAGTAGTTAGCTTTACCAGCTAACTGAAATAAAAGCTCTAGAGAGTAAAATGCAAATGATCTGATGAACTGAAGAATAATGATTAGCTCTTCACTGTAAGGATATTTTTTTAGCATGGACTATTTCCAAAGTCTCCAAGGTTCAAATGAAATCATTGAGCATTCCATATATGAGCTACCATATGGGAAAGATTTTTTTTTTAATTTTTATTTTTTTTAACACAGGATTGAGGGCTGCATGGTATGGTATGGCATGATAGGCAGGAGAGAAATTTAGAGTGCTGCATGGGAGAATTAGATGCGCAATTGATAAAGGTTCAAAGTCTGTTTACAGTCTGATTGCCTTTAAAAATTTATCCCTGATTTTCTAAGAAGCCTTCTCCACCTAAGGAACTGCATTAGTGTTTTGAAGCACGATATTAAAGAATCATTACAAAGCTGAAGTATGAAGTGTTAGGAAAAGTATAAATCTGTAAAAAAATTTGGAGGTAGAGAAAGTAACTTTAAAAAAAAAAAACTTCAGACAACTTTTTCACATTTTTGTTGCTGTTCTAAAACTGAAACTAAATGGATGTGACAGCCTATGTAATATTATTTGTAATGTAGGCTTGACCTTGCTTGTATACACTGTACCAGACCACACTTGCGTACCACAGCCTTTCAGCTTATTTCACCTTAAAAGCCATCAGAATAGTGTAGGTAAGACTGCTGATCTGAGAGTGGTGCCTGCTAATGTTTGTGGTATTTTTATCATAGTTACTTTTATTTCAGACAAACTCTTCAATGGTGATCCATAGAGGAGCAACATAAAAAATTCAAATTGAGGAAATATTTTTTTTCTTCCTTTTTTTCTTTTTTCTTTCTTTTGAGTAGGGCTGTTAAAAGAGGAGAACTGCTCTTTAGCAGTTTGATAAGGGGGAAATCTGGAGATTTAATTTTGCTGGCAGCTTCTGTCAATAGTAGTGGAACTTATTTTGGTTAAGTTTAATTAATAGTAATTGGGAGTCAAGTCCAAGTCAGTCTCTTCAGCTTCCAGTGCAACTGCTGGAGAAAGATAAGCGCTATCAGATGACAGTTCATGTTATCAAAACAGCCGCTGAAAATAGTCGCACCCATTCTGCTAGTGTGCTTATTTCTCTGTATTGGCAAAGATAGCTCGCTTGAGCAAGATACCTAACTCTTACATGACAAGCTGAGCGAGGAGTAACATGTAATATACAGTGACTGAGAGTCACTCAGGCTGTATTCAGACTGTGTTTGAGAGATGACTGACACAGCTGTTGTGACAACAAAGCATGTAAACAGAGATTTGAGAAATGTAGAGTTAATATTACTGTGGGCTTCCACATCCAGACTCTTTATAGCAGAGTAGTTGCAATGCCTAACTTTGGACCTTCAAAATACCTTCAAACAGGTATCATGTAGGTATCAAGTGCTCTGAATTCCTCATAATTTTCTTGAACATAAAAGCTATGACAAATTCATAATAGGGAGTCAGAAAATTGCCTTTACCATAGTTAGAGATCCTAGTACCTTAGAGTCTGATGATTTATCATTTGTTCAGGAGCTTCTTTGTCGGTATACAATACAGTATGCAAAATGAAAAAGGCATTCAGAAGAAAACAAATAGAGGAGTGTGATAGGATTGCTTTACAGTAAAATATTAACAAGATTTCTAATCCTGGCACATTGCTGAGTCATCGTGACACAAGTCTAGTAATTTGAATTCCTTGTAACCATAAAGCCAAACTGAAAACAAATGCAAAAATTCATATTTCATATGTATCTAAGAACTTTCCTATTCTACACATACAGCAATATATAATTTACAGCAGGGTTGCAGAAAAGGTATCAGTATTACATAGGTTGCTTTAAATCTACTGACATCTCTGTTGGCTTCAGAAAGGGAGGATTGCGGCTCTGTGCTTTTCTTCCACAAAACAAACATTATTATTCTGTTACTAGCTCTTTGTTCTCTGTATGCTAGCACTGGCTTTCCTTCTCCTATATGTCTTCAGCCTAATTCAGTAGTATATTGCCACGCTTGCGTTATTATCAGGAACCAGACTCAGAATCATAGTTAGAGGAGTTGACAAAAGATGGGGTTTTTTTCTTTACTAAAGAGAAGCTTATTTAAGAGTAATAACCTTGTAATATTAGTCAAGACTTTCAAAGGAATTATTTTCACTCATGCCCAATCCTCATTCTACTGAACATACACAGCTTTGCAACTCCAAAACCATGTTCTCTGTAGCCAAAATTTTGCTTTTCAAGCCCACACACTTCATATGCTTCTTAATGATTCATTTGTTCCTCTGTTGCCTGTGTTTGGTAATGGACCTGCCATCTGATTCAGCATGTTAGGTCTTTGCTGCCAGATCATTCCACATGTGCTTGCTGGCTTGTTCTATTTCATGTGCTCTGCTCTATCCTCTTCTCCCAGCTGTCCTTTCTCCCAGACTTTTGTGTCTTTCCTGCATCATTTCCTGCTGTGAGGAACTCTGCTGAGCTCTGGTGACTGTTGTGTTACACAGTTGGGAGCAATTAAAATTCTCATATGAAGGAACCTGGCCTCTGTCAAACTCCGGAGCTATAAGCACCTGCTGAAACATCACAACTTAATTTGCAAGAAGTGAATAGAACGTGGCAATTGAAAGCAATATTTGTTTTTAGAAAACAATGTATTTTAAAATTAATAGATGTCAAAATACATGTGTGAGGAAATATGTTCTTTTTGATTCCTTTGAAACAAACATGAAGATTTATTTAATTTATTATGTTGGATTTTTAAGAAAGGATTGACCTTGCAAGTTGCCTATAGCAGCAAATTCCTGGCTTCATGTGGAGACATGTTAACATCAGTGTGTCTCTGTCTGGCAGAAGTCTGCCCACTTGATTTAGTGCAGAAGGGCTCAGCATCATAAAATCATCAAGCCAAGATTTGTGCTTTTTACTTTCTTTAATAAAGAACCAAGCATATAAATTGTCCTGAATAAATAATAATGTCAATAACTGCAGAGGATTTTCATGAACAAATCTTGCCTTTCCATTTTTAAAAAATGTCACATCTGGCACAGCGTTATAGGTAGTAAAGGTTTGATTGAACATGCTAATCTGAGCAGATTATGTTTTGGGGGAATAGATTTTATATATTTTTCTCCACTTTGCCTAGCATTGTCTCTCTATATATATTAAACAAGCATTCTCTTTTCCCTCCTTATCTCTTTAATATCACACAGATTGCTAAAATAAATCTCAAATGTTCCTCTATTACATCTCATTTACATCCATTCTTGACAGATTTCTCACTGTTTTCAGAACTGGCAATGTAATGAAAATGATATGAGTCATGAGAAACTGGAATAGAAGATAAAGGCAAAATTATAAAGAAAACAAATGAGAAAAATTGGAGAGGGGAGGTGGGGGATTCAGGTAGAGATATTAAAAGATATATAAATGTGCAAAATTCATCCAAATAAGATGCAATAGAGTAGATGAACTAAAAATGTCAAGGGGTAATTCCTTGTTCATCTGTACACAGAGCTAAAAGCTAAACAAATCCTCAGCAGGCAGAGATGAATGTCTGTCCATTGATGTCAGGTATCTGTGCAGCTCTGTTCACAAAAGACCCGGCTGCACACTTGCGAGTATTTGCCTGTTCTGGCATAGAGCAAGCAGCAGAAATACCAGCAAAATGGCTTGTGCACATGTGGTATTAATTTAAGCCATTCACAGAGCAATGAAGATCAATGCAGCTTTTTAGAAAGATACTTCACCACCTTTTTCTCATTCAGATTTTTTTTAATATATCCTAAAATTTAAAAAGAAGTATCCAAAGAGGATGAATACTATAAAAAGAACATGAAACTGCATCTTGTCCAGAGCAATAATACACTTTCTTTTTCCGTTTCCTTTTTTTTTTTTTCTTCAGCTGACAAAAAATATTTTATATTTGTGTCTTGGGAGCTGCTCTAGTTTGTAGGGCCAAAAATATCTCTCATACTCCTATTCCTATGGTAAATATCTTGCAAGTGCCGTGCCAACAGTCTCAGTGAATTGCAGTTGCCTGTAGTCTCAAACTGACATAAGAATGGCCATACCAGCTCAAATCAAAAGCCTTTGCAGCCTAATGTCCTGCCTCGATGGGGACCAATAGAAGACACCTTGCAAAGAATGTAAGAAAAACAGTATAAACATAGAGCACATAAAAAACTTATCTTGGGGCTTTACCAAAGACCAGAAATGTGGAGGTTAAGAATACTAAAGAAATGTATAAGTTTCCTCTTTTTAATAAATTTTGCTGGATTGCTTTTCCACAAATCTGTGGTTAGCGTACACCTCAGTTACCACGCATGTCATTGGGCTGGAGTCTGGTTCAAATCATGTTAAGAGATTTCTTGATCAACCACAACATATTGTATAGAGCCTAGAGCACCAAGTCTGTAAATTAAAAAACAGAGTTGTTTTTCTCCCAGATAACGTAATCTGGGGTATTCCAACCTTACCGCCATTTAGACTTCTGAACAATGCTAATTTGTCAGTATTCTTCTGTGCACAATTCTGTTAGTCATTTAATATATCTACCCCTTATTAGCTCCTAAATAATATCACACTCAGAACTGTAATTAACTTCTAGGAAGGAAACTGTTTTGATGTTCCTCAGGTCCATTTTATTTCTATTTATTCAAAAGCTATTAAACTTTTCTTCAAAACTATAATTTCAGTGTTTGATAATTTTTTCTTTTTGCTGAAAGATCTTAACATTTTCACAAAAATAAGCCCCAAGCCATTCTTCTCTGGGGACCATTGATAATTTAAAGAGGCAATTGCCTCTTTAACCTCATCCTGTGAAATCTGATCCAACACAGCAGTGGACTCCTTAACTACAACTCCAGGGAGCTGGATGTTATCCAAACAAGTCTTAATCTGGGCAACATCGATATTCATTCTATTAAAAGATTTCTGCAGATAAAGTAATAAAGAAATATATCTACATTTTGGGGTGTTAGTATTTTTTAATTATTGTGATATTATTACATCTTAATAGCTATCTTACTTGCCACCAAGTTTAAAAAATAATGACAGAATACAGAGATGTAAGCAGATCTGGTCTTTTAAGTATATGCTTCAAAGATCATCTACTATAGAGAAGCATCTTCATTAATGGCTGCATCACTTGTCTACCTCCTTTACAAATCAGATGAATCCTACTGAGAGTGCCAAATGCAAATGTTAAATTGCACTCTCTTTTCTCCATATGTGCCCAGCACTGATGTTGCTAGCATGGTATCCCTGATCAGTAGGAATGACTATCTTTGGCAAAGCCATGTTGCTGAAAGTGTGAAAAATATCACTGCTAACATTGACCATGGACATCACTCCTAACAGGATAAATTTACACTGTTGTTGACATATTTACAGCTGTTTAATAAAAACCGAATTAAAACAAGCATAAGCTATAAAATCAGACTCTTTTAATTTTTGCAGTGTCATGACATAGAAGAAAGCAAGCAGACATTCCATTTTGTTCTGAAGTTACTAGAACTTCTCTTCTAGTAATATTTCATTAATAAGACACCAAAGAGTTCAGGCAATGCAAATGATAGCACAGTCTCCCATTTTATTTTTAGCCTTAAAATATTGTAGTAATAAAACCTGTCATAATTAATTCCAACCCTGAACCATAGATAACAGAGAGAAAAAAAGCCTTTAGAAGAATGAGATCTTCTAGTCCTCTCTTGAGGCCTGTTGTGGGAACTGCATTTGTGAAGCTAGATTTTTTGTTTAGTTTGTTGCTTTTGGTTTGTTTGGGTTTTTTGTTGTTTGTTGGGGGTTTTTGGGGTTTTTTTTTGTTTGTTTGTTTTTTTTTTAAGTGAGACAGGTTTTCCTATTATACATGTTTATCTGTTCTGTTGGGGTTTTTTTTATATTTCTAAGTACCATGTTCCATATTAATGAATTTGATCCCAAGGAAAAAAACTGGACTGGGACCAAAATTGTATCAATATTTCATTCAGAACTGGAGCTGTCTCTGAAATTTTTACTGACCTCTAACTGGAACCAAACAGGAACATTTTTAATCACAGATGAAATGAATCTGGAACTAAAAAGAGAATGTTCTAGTTTAACTTCTTCACTATTTTTCTGTTGACTGGTACTCAAGCTTACTTAAACGAACAAATTTCATACCAGAGGTATCAGTGGCAAATTTACGGCCAAGGCTATAAAATGCGTTACTAGGAAGTCACGTGTTGCGAGTTCATGACACACCAGCAGTGACACATTAACTGTAAGTTCTTACAGTAGAGAAACACTGAGGTAGTTTGATATCAAGCAGGTAAGCTGCCTCACGCTCACCATAGTGCTGGATCGTGGGCTAGCACAGCTAGATTGTGGGGTGGCATCCTCGGGTGGTACAACCCTGACCGCTACTGCAGAACAGCTGACATCACAGCATAGCTCACCCGAAGGCTATGTCATTCAGTTGCCTACGTCCTCAAGCACCATTCCCTCAGTTTCTAGCCAGTCATGTGGGAAAGCTAGGGAAATACTATTCTGGAGTGAAAACCATTAATTCATAGGCATTTTGTTGTCTAAAATTTTTATCTCATAAAATCTCATTTTCTTGTCCTATGATAAATTCGATATCTAAAATATTGTCAAAGAATCCAGCCCTTCAAACCTAATGCAATAAACTGTGATAGGACATTTCTTAGGAAGGGGGACTGTTATCTTTGAAGACAGAACTTCATTGACTGTTTTGCAAAGTAATCTGAAATCATTAGATGTCTTTAGTACTCCCCTAAATGGAGGATAAAGAAAGCTATTGACGTGGTTTAGCCCCAGCCGGTAGCTGGGTGCCACACACCACTCACTCACCCCTCCCCCGGCAGGCTGGGGAGGAGAATGGAAAAACAACGGCAAAGCCTCCAGGGTTGGGATAAGGGCAGTTTACTGGGACAGCAAGGGAGAGGGGAACAATCAACAACAGTACTGATAACAGATATTCACAATGGGTGATAACAAAGAACAATTTACGGATCCGAGGACCGACCGACTGGACGCTCAGCCTGTTCCAGAGCCACACCGAACCCGCCCCTGCCCCACTAGCCCCCTTTTACGGTGAGCATGATGTCACATGGTATGGAATAGCCCCCGGCCAGCTTGGCTCACCTGTCCTGGCTCTTTGTGAAATTAACTCTGTCCCTGCCAGAACCAGGACATTATCCACCCCTTATTCCATACCATCTACGTCACGCCCAGATTATTTCACAGATCTCATTCCCTTAACTCTACGGGCTATCGCTCTAAAATGCCTGTCAAGTTCATTTAGTCCATGGCTTTGGGTTCCATCTGCCATTACAGTCTCTCAGAGCAGGAGCAATGGTGCGTGCTACTGGATTGTTGCGCGCTACATCCAGAGTTTTCACGGCCGGTGTATCTGGTGTGGTCCATGATCACAGTCTGGATGTCAAAGATGTGATTTTGATGAAGTTCCTGGGCACCAGTTGAAGTCAGTTCTAGTTCCATCATCATGGCACTTTGTTCAGTTCCAAAGTCCATCCTTCATTAGTTTTGGGTGATTCTTATGGTCATACCATCGATACAGTATATAGCTATTAATATCATACAATTTGATTAATTGGCTATTTTCACCTAAAATCAAATCCCCTTGGGGTACACACCGGACTTCCCCATCTTTTCTCATCACCCACCAAGTGCACCCTGGTCCCTGCCAAAAGCAATCCCACAGATGGGCTTGCCTTTGCCTGAAGCGGAGATAACCCAAACTGTTTTACCCAACATATTTTTCATGTGCACTACAGGAACTTTATCCCCTTCTACTGGGCGTGGAAATTTTGATTGGGCAGGGCCAGCTCGATTGGCAGATCCCCTAGTGTTAACTAACCAGGTGGCCTTTGCTAAATGGGTGTCCCAGTGTTTGAGGGTCCCACCACCCATTGCTCTCAGGGTAGTTTTTAGCAGTCCATTGTACCTTTCAATTTTCCCAGAGGCTGGTGCATGGTAGGGGATGTGATACACCCACTCAATACCATGCTCTTTGGCCCAGGTGTCTATGAGGTTGTTCCGAAAATGAGTCCCATTGTCTGACTCAATTCTCTCTGGGGTGCCATGTCGCCACAGGACTTGCTTTTCAAGACCCAGGATGGTGTTCCGGGCAGTGGCATGGGGCACAGGATATGTTTCCAGCCATCCAGTGGTTGCTTCCACCATTGTAAGAACATAACGCTTGCCTTGGCGGGTTTGTGGGAGCGTGATGTAGTCGATTTGCCATGCTTCCCCATATTTATATTTCGACCATCGGCCTCCATACCACAGAGGCTTTACCCGCTTGGCTTGCTTGATGGTGGCGCATGTTTCACATTGATGGATGACGTGTGAGATGGCGTCCATGCTCAAGTCCACCCCTCGATCACGGGCCCATCTATATGTCGCATCTCTTCCTTGATGGCCTGAGGTGTCATGGGCCCACCGAGCTATGAATAATTCACCCTTACGCTGCCAGTCCAAATCCACCTGAGCCACTTCAGTCTTGGCAGCCTGATCCACCTGCTGGTTGTTCTGATGTTCCTCAGTGGCCCGACTCTTGGGTACGTGGGCATCTACATGACGTACCTTTACAACTAGCTTCTCTAGCCGGGCAGCGATATCTTGCCACAATGGGGCAGCCCAGATGGGTTTGCCTCTGCGTTGCCAGTTGTTTCGCTTCCACTGCTGTAACCACCCCCACAGGGCATTGGCCACCATCCATGAGTCAGTATAGAGGTACAGTGTTGGCCACTTTTCTCTTTTAGCAATATCTAAAGCTAGCTGGATGGCTTTCACCTCTGCAAACTGGCTCGATTCACCTTGTCCTTCAGCAGCTTCTGCAACTCGCCGTGTAGGACTCCATACAGCGGCCTTCCACCTTCGATGCTTTCCCACGATGCAACAGGACCCATCAGTGAACAGGGCATATGGTTTCTCATCTTCTGTTAGTTTATTATACGGTGGGGCTTCTTCAGCATGTGTCACCTCCTCCTCTGGCGACATTCCAAAATCTTTCCCTTCTGGCCAGTCTGTGATCACTTCCAGAAGTCCTGGACGACTGGGGCTTCCTATTTGAGCCCGATGTGTAATCAGTGCAACCCACTTACTCCACGTAGCATCGGTTGCATGATGTGTAGAAGGAGCCCTCTCTTTGAACATCCAGCCCAGCACCGGCAGTCGGGGTGCCAAGAGGAGCTGTCCTTCAGTGCCAATCACCTCTGAAGCAGCTCGAACCCCTTCATAGGCTGACAATATCTCCTTTTCTGTTGGAGTGTAGCGGGCCTCAGATCCTCTGTATCCCCGACTCCAAAACCCCAGGGGTCGACCTCGAGTCTCCCCTGGTGCTTTCTGCCAGAGACTCCAGGTAGGGCCATTCTCCCCGGCTGCGGTGTACAACACATTTTTTACATCTGGTCCTGCCCGGACTGGCCCAAGAGCTACGGCATGAACTATGTCCTGTTTAATTTGTTCAAAAGCTTGTCGCTGCTCAGGGCCCCATTTGAAATCATTCTTCTTCCGGGTTACGTGGTAGAGAGGGCTTACTATTAGACTGTAATTCGGAATGTGCATTCTCCAGAAACCCACAACACCTAAGAAGGCCTGTGTCTCCTTTTTGTTGGTTGGTGGAGACATGGCTGCTATTTTGTTGATAATATCCATTGGGATCTGACGCCGCCCATCATGCCACCTTATTCCTAAAAACTGGATTTCCTGCGCAGGCCCCTTCACCTTACTTCGTTTTATGGCAAAGCCAGCCTGCAGCAGGATTTGGATTATTTTCTTCCCTTTCTCAGAAACTTCTTCTGCCGTGCTGCCCCATACAATGATGTCATCAATGTATTGCAGGTGCTCTGGGGCTTCACCCTTTTCCAGTGCAGTCTGGATCAGTCCATGGCAAATGGTGGGGCTGTGTTTCCACCCCTGGGGCAGTCGATTCCAGGTGTACTGGACACCCCTCCAAGTGAAGGCAAACTGTGGCCTGCACTCTGCTGCCAAAGGGATCGAGAAAAATGCATTAGCTATATCAATTGTGGCATACCATTTGGCTGCCTTTGACTCCAGTTCATATTGAAGCTCCAGCATGTCTGGCACAGCAGCACTCATCGGCGGTGTGACTTCATTCAGGCCACGATAGTCTACCGTCAGCCTCCACTCTCCATTGGACTTCCGCACTGGCCATATGGGACTGTTAAAGGGTAAGTGGGTTCTGCTGATCACTCCCTGACCCTCCAGTTGACGAATTAGCTCGTGGATGGGAACCAGGGAGTCTCTGTTGGTGCGGTATTGCCGCCGGTGCACAGTTGTGGTAGCAATCAGCACCTGTTGCTCTTCAACCCTCAGCAACCCTACAACAGAAGGTTCCTCCGAGAGACCGGGCAAACTAGACAATGGTTCAATTTCCTCCGCTTCCAAGGCAGCTATTCCAAAAGCCCACCGGTAGCCTTTTGGATCTTTGAAATACCCTTTCTGGAGGTAATCTATGCCCAGGATGCACGGAGCCTCTGGCCCAGTCACAATGGGGTGCTTTTGCCACTCATTCCCAGTTAGACTTACTTCAGCCTCCAACAGAGTCAACTGTTGGGATCCCCCCGTCACACCAGAAATAGATATCAGTTCCACCCCTTCATAGTTTGATGGCAGTAAGGTACACTGTGCACCAGTGTCCACTAGGGCTTTGTACTCTTGTGGGTCCGATGTGCCAGGCCATCAGATCCACACAGTCCAATAAACCCTATTGTCCCTTTCCTCCACCTGGCTGGAGGCAGGGCCCCTCTAATCCTGCTCATCATAGTCACTACTCACCTCTTGCAAAAAGGACTTAGAAGTCCCTTCAAGAGGATCATAAGTGCGATCGGTCCTTTCACTTGGTCTGGGGGGCTGCCGGGTGGAAACTGGAGCGGCATTCTTTCTGAAAGAGTCCCTTTTTACAGCTGTCTTGCCTTGTAGCTCATGTACTCGTGCCCACAGGGTTGAGGTAGGCTTCCCATCCCATTTCCTCATGTCTTCTCCGTGGTCACGCAGATAAAACCACAGGATATCTCGTGGTGTGTATGCTCTATATCCCCTCTCTGGAGCAGAAAAACGCTTACTCCTAACAGCTGCAATACGGGTCTGTACAGGTGGGGAGTAAGATATATCCTCTTTGAGTTGCCGGACGTCCTGGGACAGTTTCTCCACAGCCGAGACGAGGGAGGAAGAAAGGCTCTCTTCATATTGCCGGAGTCGGCCAGCCACTTCGTCCACTGTGGGTGCCTCTTCACTTTTCCAGTCGATGACTGCCAGTGAGTTGGCGTACAATGATGGTGCACTTCGTACAAATTTTCGCCACATGGGTCGGGTACACTGGACTTCATCGGGGTCTGTGGGCAACTGTGCATTGTCCGGATCATAATAAACCATGTCCCGCACAGCTAATTCCCTCAGATATTGGATACCTCTCTCCATAGTGGTCCACTTGCCTGGCTGACATACAACATCTTCACTGAAAGGATACCTTTCCCTCACACTTGACAGGAGTCGCCTCCAGAGGCTGAGGGCCTGTGCCTTCTTCCCAATTGCCTTGTCAATTCCCCCCTCCCTAGACAAGGAACCTAGCTGCTTGGCCTCCCTGCCCTCCAGTTCCAGGCTACTGGCCCCGTTATCCCAGCAGCAGAGCAGCCAGGTAATAATGTGCTCCCCTGGAAGGCGGCTGAAATCTTTCCGCATATCTCGCAGCTCAGGGACAGGGATCGGGTGATCACTTCTGGTTCTGGCTCTTCTTGTTCTCGTGATGGTCCCGGTTCATCATCATCTTTCACTAAGCGAACCGATTTCCTTGTGTATTTCTTTTTGTGTATAGGGGCGACTGATACTGGTATGGGTTGATCTTTTGGCTCGGCTACAGTGCCTGTTGCGGGGGTTTGGGTAGCTGCGGTGCCTGTTGCAGGGGTTTGGGCAGCTGCGGGGCCTGTTGCAGGGGTTTGGGCAGCTGCGGGGCCTGTTGTGGGGGCTTGGGTAGCTGCGGGGCCTGTGGGTCTGCTCTCTCCCTCTGGGTGGTGCTGTCTACTCTCAAGCAGTGTTTGATAGATTGTGGCCAGGGCCCAGCACAGTGCAGTAAGTTGTGTCTCCTTAGAATCCCCACAGCATTTTCCTTTCAAATATTCTACCATTTTATCAGGGTCTTGCAGTTGTTCGGGAGTGAAGCTCCAAACCATTGGGGGTGAGAAGGTCTCTAGATACCCGCCCATAGTCTCCCACATGCCATGCCAGCCCTGACCATTCAGCCTTGGGGAAGATCCTTGGGTGGTATTCTTGAAACAATTTTTGCTAACCCTGAACAGGAGTTGGAAAGCATGCAGGAGACATAGCAATAGGAATATACTGGCCTGAACATTCCAAGGGTATTCAAAATTCTCAAAAATTGTTGTAACCAACCAAGAGGGAAAAGGGGAGGTGAAAGAGTGAGAGAAGGTATCCCCCCCTGTCTTTCCCATAGATTGGGTGCAATTATTAATCAGTTCTGAAAGATACTGACCGAGGTACGGGCCTGACAGAAATGCTACATACAAGTACCAGCTCAGACTCATGACCGTCGATGATATCTTATCATAAGTCATTATCACACAATACAACAACATGAGAACATAAACCCCTCTCCCAGAGATGATAAACAGCGCCGCAGGGATTACATAGAGTAAACTTGGGTTTACAAACCAGAGCCATGTGACCAAACAGAACATCATTATGACCAGCAACTGTTTCAATAACATTATAGATGCTTATAACAACTTTGTTTTTTCAAACTTGTCGTTATCACAACCCTTCGTGCCCCACGTTGGGCGCCAAAAAAGACTGACTTGGTTTAGCCCCAGCCGGTAGCTGGGTGCCACGCACCACTCACTCACCCCTCCCCCGGCAGGCTGGGGAGGAGAATGGAAAAACAACGGCAAAGCCTCCAGGGTTGGGATAAGGGCAGTTTACTGGGACAGCAAGGGAGAGGGGAACAATCAACAACAGTACTGATAACAGATATTCACAATGGGTGATAACAAAGAACAATTTACGGATCCGAGGACCGACCGACTGGACGCTCAGCCTGTCCCGGAGCCACACCGCACCCACCCCTGCCCCACTAGCCCCCTTTTATGGTGAGCATGATGTCACATGGTATGGAATAGCCCCCGGCCAGCTTGGCTCACCTGTCCTGGCTCTTTGTGAAATTAACTCTATCCTTGCCAGAACCAGGACAGCTATTTTCTTAGCAAAGTTCTATATGAGACAAGGGCATGCTGATAAAATCCGTGGTTGGGTGAAAGGATAATGCTGACCATGATAGGAGCTTTTTAGTTTTAAAAGTAGCTCTACAGATGATTTCGGAAACTGCTTTCCTGTGACTTATAGTAAAAGAAACATCAATCACTTGACAGAATGACTCCCTCTACTCTGATTTTCCTACCTTATTCCGTAGCATTTTGCAGATTCAATACATCAGCAAATCAAAACAGTGGTTCCCACTGCAATTTGAAGAGAGACTGCAGAAACCCGAGTATTCCTATGCTGTTCTAATTTATACTGTCTACAGTGAAGAATTTATTTCAACGAAACTTTGGCCTGGAATGATTCCTGAGCACTACAGGCTACCATGAGTATGTATAAATAAACCTGAATGAAGAAACTGTTTCATCGGCCCTGGCTTCATCAAAGATAAAATTTTGGAAAATAAGGAAGATAAGCAGAAGAATTTCAAGCAGCTCTTCATGTTAGTGAAGTGGAAGATAATTTGAAGGTGGATTTATTTTTCAAAATAGCATTTACAACAACTGCTCTTTAAAATTAATTTGTTTTCTTGCACACATTGCTATGTTTCACTTAAATGGAAACTTTGTCATTGAAATGGTAACAACAATGCACTCTAGGTAAAAATGAAACTTCTGGCTTATATATTTTTAACTAGAGATAAAAAAACCCCCAACAAACAAACCCAACATTTTAGAAGTTTGTCACAGAAGGGTTTTCATAAATGTGAAACCAGATTTGGAACAAAACCTTCGACTCAAAATTAACATTAGGTGAGAAAATTTGAACCAGCCTTTCCTGATTACTGTTGCTCAGCAAATTCTAACAAGCATAACACAAAGCCATCATCTATTTTGAGGCAGAGCACAACCTGAATCCTGGGAAAAGGTGTGATGACCTCATCCTACATAAGCTGGTCAGAAATGCAAGCATCAAAGAGTATGCATAGCATAGACAAAAAGATGTTGATAGCTTTGGTGAATCCCTTCATATAATCTTTGTGGCAGAAGATGAATGGACTGTACACCTTAGGGCAAATTGGATATTCAGAGAATCATAAAACCATAGAATGTATTGGGCTGGAAGGGACCTCAAAGATCACCTAGTTCCAACCCCCCTGCCATGGGCAGGGACACCCTCCACTAGACCAGGTTGCTCAAAGCCTCATCCAACCTGGCCTTGAACACTTCCAGGGATGGGGCTTCCACAACCTCTCTGGGCAACCTGTTCCAGTGCCTCACCACCCTCACAGGGAAGAATTTCTTTCTAACATCTAATCTAAATCCACTCTCTTTTAGTTCAAACCCATTACCTCTTGTCCTATCACTACATGCCCTTGTGAACAGTCCCTCTCCAGCTGTAGGCCCCCTTAGGGTACTGGAAGGCTGCTGTAAGGTCTCCCCAGAGCCTTCTCTTCTCCAGGCTGAACAAGCCCAACTCTCTCAGCCTGTCCTCATAGGAGAGGTGCTCCAGCCCTCTGATCACCTTTGTGGCCCTCCTCTGGACTCGCTCCAACAGCTCAATCTCCTCCTTATGTTGAGGACCCCAGAGCTGGATGCAGTACTCCAGGTGGGGTTGCATGAGAGCGGAGTAGAGGGGCAGGATCACCTTCCTCAACCTGCTGGTCATGCTTCTTTTGATGCAGCCCAGGATATGGTTGGCTTTCTGCAAAGCACACATTACTGGGTCACATTGAGCTTCTCATCCACCAACACCCCCAAGTCCTTCCCCTCAGGGCCGCTCTCAATCCATTCTCTGCCCAGCCTGTAGTTGTGCTTGGGATTGCCCTGACCCATGAGCAGGACCTTGCACTTGGCTTTGTTGAACTTCATGCAGTTCACACAGGCCCACCTCTCAAGCCTGTCAAGTTTCCTCTGGATGGCATCCCTTCCCTCCAGCATGTCAACCATACCACACAGCTTGGTGGTGTCAGCAAACCTGCTGAGGGTGCACTTGATCACACTGTCCATGTTGCCAACAAAGATGTAAAACAATACCGGTTCCAAAATGTACCCCTGAGGAATGCCACTCGTCACTGATCTCCACTTGGACATTGAGTCATTGATAAAAACTCTCTGAGTGTGACCATCCAGCCAGTTCCTTATCCACTGAGTGGTCCATCTGTCAAATCCATGTCTCTCATGTGGAACAGTGTCAAATGCTTTGCACAAGTCCAGGTACATGATGTCAGTTGCTCTTCCCTTATCACCCAACCTTGTAATCCTGTTGTAGAAGGCCACCAAATTTGTCACACATGATTTTCCCTTAATGAAGCCATGTTTCCTGTCACCAATCACCTCCTTATTTTCCGTGTGCCTTAGCACAGTTTGCAGTAGGATCTGCTCCATGATCTTGCTGGGCACTGTTGCAAATGAGATTTTGTCACAGGGCTTTGGTTTAGCAGCAATTTAGGATTTATTAATATTTGAGATAGATCACAATATTAGGTTGTATAATTGTAAACAGTAGTAAATCAGCAGCCAATTTAACAGAGCGATTCAGTGAAATCTGTTACAATCAATATTGCGCCTTAGTTAAAGATTCGAGAATGGCTAGGGTCACCTGAAACTTACAGCAGGGTTGTACGCACAGATGGGGGTTAAATCAAATCGTATAGACTGACAGGCAGACAAACCTGGATCAAACTACACACAGACAGCCAGGCAAATAGTTCTGAACCAAATTACAGACACACACACACAGCAGATAACCTTTGACTAAAATTTCCCTTTTTGTGAGTTTCTTAAATTACTTGCTTTTATGGCATTCATCAATGAATGGTTGGTTAACCTTGTCAAATCAGGCCTTTGAGTTCTCGCAAAATCGTCGACAGACAATCTTTGAATCCTTGCAAAATCTACCCTGAGAGGCGTCCAGATCAAGGGGAGGTGCTGGCTCACGCAGCCCGCTGCAGTCCCAGAGAACTCAAAGGGTCTCACTTTTGGATCGCTATTTTTAGGACCTTGAGATGATTCACTTTGGTCAGTGTTCTCCACTTTGGCTGCAGTTCATGCTGAGTCATTCTGTTAGACAATTCAGGCAGCAGCTGGCCCAGGTGTGGCCAGAGTGCCTGACACCAAAGTCACTGCACTTGTATCCAAGACAGAAGCACAATGGGGCTTCTCCTGAGATCTCAGAGTGGCCCTGGGGGCTGCACCACCAGACGCACAGAGATGAGACTGAACAGCCTGTAGTCCCCCAGGTCTTCTTTTTTTCCCTTTTTAAAAATGAGGGGTTTGTTTCCCCTTTTCCAGTCAGTGGGAACTTCACTGGACTGCCAGGACTTCTCAGATATGATGAGTAATGGCTTAGCAACTTCATCCATCAGTTCCCTCAGGACCCACAGATGCATCTCATCAGGTCCCATGGACTTGTGCACCTTCAGGTTCCTTAGATGGTCTCAAACCTGATCTTCTCCTGTAGTGGGCAGTTCTTCATTCTCCCTGTCCCTGCCTTTGCCTTCTGAGGCTTGGGTGGTGTGGCTTGAGCACTTGCTGGTGAAGATGGAGGCAAAAAAGTCATTGAGTGTCTCAGCCTTCTCCATATCCTGGGTAACCTGGTCTCCCATTTCCTTCCAGAGAGGGTCCACATTTTCCCTAGTCTTCCTTTTATCACTGATGTACCTATAGAAGCTTTTCTTGTTGTCCTTGACATCCCTGGCCAGATTTAATTCTATCAGGGCTTTGGCTTTCCTAACCTGATCCCTGGCTGCTCAGACAATATCTCTGTATTCCTCCCAGGCTATTTTAATATGAAAACTGGTACATAGATAATGCAGCAAGCACTAACACTGGAAAACATGAAAATATAGTAAAATGGCAAATAGAGAAATTTCGGGATTGAGGAAAATGAGCTAACACCGAAAAAAAGAAAAAGCAAAGTAGGCATATAAATCATGAAGGTGAATTCAGAAAAAGGAGTCATGAGTTGAGGAAAAGCCTGATGGTGCCTTTCAAGAGAAACTTATGCTAATAATGTAGCAGAATAGAATTCATCCCATCATCCGTGCATTTAAGCAACCTTCACTTATCCTAAGGGAAAAATTAAAAGAGAATCATAACTGAGCTATGACTACAAGAGTTATAGTGCAAGGTTCTTGGTTTTGGTCACTTTAGGAAAAAAAGAAAGAAAAAAGACAAAAGGAACCATTCACTTACTTACATTTTAACTAAGACAATGTACATGAATATATGAAAATGCATGTTACTAACTACAAGGGGGAAAATTTTATTAGATATGGTTGATGCCAAATAATTTTTATGATTTATTGATGAGCAACATCTCCTAGACAAACAGGGGACACATTTATAAACATTTATACTTTGAGAGATCTCCTTAAACTGCCATCTGAGCTGTGCTTACTTTGTGTCATGGAAAAATAGAATTCATTTTGGTGATAAAAATGCCACCACAGTTTACAGAAATTAACATTTAGTCAAGGAGGAAAAAGTAGATGAGCATGACCAGAAAAATATGAGGAGTGGACTCAACCATAATTGCTTGTTTAAAGAGAAACTCACAAAGACAATGTCCATAAAATGAAAATTGTGTAGCTGGAATGGAAGACAACAAGGTAAGATATTCAAGTGCATTGCTCTCGCATGCACTGCAGTGGCATAACAGACAAGAAAGGGAAAAAAAGATTTGGCAGTAAGAAGACTCAAATAATTGCATTTGTGCTCAATTAAAGTGATGAAATAGACAAATTTAAAGCACATGTTTACAAAGATGTCCAATGAGTATAAGGGCTAAATATCTAAAAATAAGGACTAAGAAACTGAGGTTGTTAATTGTGGAGGCCCTGTTCCTGAGGCAGGAAAACAGTATGTACAAAAATTAGATCACCCACAGATGCTTTAAAGGAAGGTATTTGATATTTTTTTCAAACAACACAAACAAATGTATTGCACCTGCTAACATAAACTAAGTATTGGTATGCTCCAGCAGAGGAGGAAACTTCATCAGTAATGTTTGCATATAAAAAGATCCTTCCTTTAAATATACTGAAATGCACCACGCAACACTTGTTACATCTGCCAAAAGGAAGCTGGAGTATCCCCTTTCCCAAGAATACAGATTTTATTTTTCAGTATAACTTATGATTTGTAAATTGAATATAAATTTCAGTGCACTTTGCTGATTGCAACTGCCTACTTTGAAATATTTGTCAAATTTTAATGGAGTACAGGCCAGATCTAGGCAATCAATGTATTGATTTGATTTTTAAAATGTCTGCTTTTAGGCAAAATGTGGACTATATTAGTCAGAGTGGAAGTTCAGGAGGGCATGGAGGATTTTAAACCACAACAGCAAAAGTATATTTCCAGACTGTCTCCCAGCCAGGTAGGGAGCTTTCCAAGGTAAAAATTTGTTTACAAATATCAAGATAGTGATTCAGAAAAATGTGATGGAAGACACATTACTTCCATTTGGGACCTGAAAAATGTGAGAGTAGAGGAGCTTACACATCAGATTTATTTGAGTTCGCTCTGGCCTACCTGATAGCAATATCTGTCAGGAGGGTATAATTCAGTGGTTGTGAGTTTAAATGTCTTGCAGTGAAGATTAGTTTCATGGTGACAGTCAGAGACTGGATGAGGGGTCACTTTTGAGACAAGAATCAATAACGAACCGAAGGCATTAATCCTTTTTGTGTGGTTGTGTAACATGGGAATGGGAGGCTGTAAGTTTTATATGAAATGTATGATTCAATGTATTAAAAAGCTGACTTATTTGAACATAGTCTTTCCAGGCAGTGGTTTTCCTCACAGTAAGCTCATCACTGGAGGATAGTTTATTTAAGGTCTAAGTTATTCAACAGGTGAAGACAGCCAGACCCCTAATTTTATATTGTCAAAACAAATGATCTTAACTTCTGCCAGCAGTAGTTATTGTGTTTCAAGGGAAAACACAGGGCAAAGCAACAGTGCAAGCCATGCCAGAGGTCAATTAGATATGGCTTGTCAGTTCACTAAGGGCATGTGTTTGAGTGCCTGGAAGAGTGTTGCATATAAAAGTAGCTGGAAAGGTGTAACAAACTTTGCTTGGGGAATAATGTCTATCACTAACTAGCTCAGTTTTAGGAGAGAAGATGCTGGCAGAAGGATGTGAGAAGCTCAAGGTCCCTTTAGGCAGCTGAAGTATGAACTGGGTTCTCAGGGAGCAAGTGTTAGCCAAGAAACCTGAACATCGTATGTGTTACAGCATTAGCCTCCCAAACCTTTTTTTTTTTTTTTGATTGCTGTAGGAAGGGAAGTTTTATTTTAGGTATATTATCAATATTATTCCCAGGGAAAGTTTGTCCCTAGAGGAATTACATTTTCTGTGCATTTCACTAATACTCTTAAGTGTGTTATATTCCTTTATGCATTTCCCCCTTCACTGTACTTGCAACTTCTCTTAGTTAATTATGATCTGTAAGAATGATTAATATGCTATCTATCCTCTTCTTTCAGAATATGAATAGAAATGTTAAATCAGAATGGACCTAATACAAATTTCAGAGGTACGAGACAGCTCACCTAAAACAATATTGTCCCATTTAAAATTACCTTACATTAACCATCTTTGAACCACCATTCATATTACAATATGCTCCTTCAGCATCATTTTGTTTAATACTATAAGTCTAATTTTGTGACACATTGTGTTAAAAGCTCTACCAAACTCAAGTTATACTCAGCTCATTTAGTTCCCTTTGTTAAATGATAATGTAATCTTATTCACAGTCATTCAAATTTACTTTCCATTTTTATACTTCAAATGTTTGCACTGGCTATTATTCTTGACTTTGTTGTTAACCTTTAAATGCTCATAGATCTTCTTTCCTAATATTTGTTTCACTGTTTTGTTAGGGAGAGAATTTTTCAATCTTTTCTTTGTCCTATTTGCTTTCTGCCTGATGCACTTTCTCTCCCATAGTGACTGTTTAATGCTTTTTGCCCTGTAATGAATTCTGCCTGGAGACATAGGAACCAAACCTCAGAGTAGACTTTGCAGAGCTTCACAGAATTCATCAAGAAGTGTTGACAAAAACACCATCATGTGAAGTCCTGGAATAAAGAGTCTTGAAAGATTATACTGAGAAACAGCCTGATTTCTGACCAGGTCACCAGTATCTCTATAATTTGATCAGCAAACCGTCACAGAGGAGTATGTCCACCCTTTCAGAAGGACAGCCTGAGAATGGGCCTTATACAGTATGGTGGAGAGTGACTTAGTCTCTTCCAGAGGCTCAGTTTTGCTATCAGTCCACCAAAAGGTGCAACTTAGCATTGTCGTTTCCAAGGGAATATGGGACATAAATGACATTATATTTTATAAGTAGCCTGAAAACACAATTTTCAAATTAACCTTGATTTATTGGGAAAAGTAAACCCAGTCTTGTTTTCTTGTGTTCACTTCAAGGTTTCTCTTCTAGCTCCGTCCCTAAGTCTAGAACACACTCTGTGTTCTGGGACTGTTTAGAGCATGATGGAGCCAAAACAAGAATTGCATTGCCTAATTCTGCTTTAAATATTCAACATTCTTAAAAGTCAATTTAGGTTTCTAAAAGTTGACACGTATGTGATTGCATTGTTGTGTCCTTCAAAGACCTTGAGAAACTACTTAGAATAGGGAGGTTAACAGTTTCAATTTTGTTTTAATGAGATACTGCAGTCTTGAGAAGCTGTAGAGATAAGGAGAGAAATAACTACAAAATAAATGAGAAAAAGCAGAGATGTAACAGAGAACTAGGAGATACAAGAGTCTTTATAACTGAAAGGCTCGGGGAATATGCTGTGGGAAATAAAATAAGGAACAGTCAAATGGAAAGATTTCATCTTCGTATTGCGTGTTTCTATTTTTGTAAATCAGTGATAGTCATAAAAAAACTGCACTGGGATCACCATCTGGTTCTGAGATCAGATTATGGAAATGCAAAGTGTAATACTGTTCAGCAAGACTGAGTGAATGATTTGAAAATATGCTGAGCTGTTGCTGCATCACTCTTCAAAGTGAAAGTCAGATCAGAGGTAGAAAGGAGACCATGCAACATTTGGTTGTCCCAGGGTCACTGCAAGGAGCTTTCACAAGACTTTGTCACTAGTCTGTGATCAACCTGGTGCTCTGAAGCTCACGTTTGTAAACCAGATGGTTGAGGAATGCTGTGATCTTTTAATTTGTTTTCCAGCTGTTTAAAATAAAGACCAAACAGCATGACAACAATATTCATTTTGATTTTTGGAAATGTTAGGGTTTGTCTGCCTGTAAGATTGCACTTTTTAAAAGTTGTGATCTTATTCTGATACTGACACTACTTGTGACCTTGTGACTCTGTCCAGCACCTGCTTCTGAGGAAACAAATACTGCAAAACTTTTGAACATCTAATCTGAGAGTGCTATAATTCTACAGTAAGCTCAGGAGAAAAATCAGAAAAAAAGTATTAAAATTGAAATTAATTGTCATAGACTTAAAAAATGTCAGGATGATTTCTGAGTTTGTGTTTCTCAGAGAGGAAGTGTAATCATTATATAATATAAAATACTTACACCAGTTCTCCACACAGAGAGCTGTTGTCCTGTAAAATTATTTATGTTAATAAGTAAAATTAGTTTCAACTGAATTATATTGCTTTAGATTGCTAATGCAAAACGTATTTTTTTACTGTAGGTGAAAAACTTCTGTTAATAATTTTACCTTTACCTTGGGCAGATTCTTTCTGCTTTCTCTAAGGCTGTAGAAGATTGCATTTTCTCAAAAGTCAGGTTTGCCCTTGTAAATGCATTTTTTTTAATACAGGTTTGGGTTTTTTAATGGAAATTTTCAAATAAAATAACTCATTCAGAATGTAAAATTTGATAATGAAGGTAGATGTCTGGCCCTTGAGGGTGGATGATTTTAGTCTCCATGTGAAATTGTGTTGAAAATATCCACCAGTTGCTGCAAAATTTCCTATTCCAGAGGCAAAATATTTGTTTTTCTTTTTTTTTATGAGTCTGCTGTCTCAGTCAAATCTGGTGGAGATGATTTAATAGAAGCAGATAGAGGGAAAAAGGGAAACTGCTTAATTGCCTTTTCATTTTGATTGCAGCACTGTAGCAAGAGGCTCTCCAGCGCACGTTGTTGTGTCTCTCCAGGCAAGCGCAGCTGTGAACTGGACTCCCAGATCCAACTGGAACTGAGATGCGAATGGGAGAAAAAGGTAAGAGTTGCTTTGCCCTGGCTTAGCTCTTTGATCTGCAGCTTCTGCTGCCTGACTCTCCATCGCTTGGGAGACGCTGACTCTCTGTGACGCTGCCAGCCTTCCCAGGAACTTTAAAAGCTTCTGTCCAGTCAGTGCAGCTGGGCTGTGTGTTTCTATATTACAATGAATTCAAGTCGGCCAAAACAGTAACTGATTTGGAATCTGTTTTTTTTTGATGTATGGGCATAATTGCCTGCAAATTTTAGGTTTGTCGTTGATGGTATTTGTTGCCCGGTAGAAGTTGTACTAAATTGAATTCAGATTAGTTTTGCATTTTGTTAGGAATTTACTCACCTTAAATAAAACATCAGAGTGTTTTTTCACAAAAGCATGAATTGTGTTTACTTGTTAACTGTTAACTTGGAAAGATGTAATGTACTTATGTGACAATGAAAAAAAATCCCAGCTATTACAGAAATTTCAGGAGAAAGAAATAGATTTAAACATGCTAAATTAATAACAAGTGAAGAATTAAGGTAGAGTAAAAATGAAAGAGTTAACAGGAATATGTATTTAAAGTTGGGTGAAATTAGTTCAGCAAACAGCAAATTTGCTGAAAATACACAGCTGAAAGAGATAGAAACTATTCACCTACGTGAATCCAGAAACGGTTTAATCCATGAAAAACAGTCAGAAAGATATGTGAACTATTCATTTAAAAATAATCCTAAGGTGTAAAAGTGTAAAAAAGGTGTTAAGAAATCACATACATAGTAAGTTTTGTGTTTAACGTGAAGATATATGGGAGTCTTGGGAGATTCAAAATAAAGGTGGATTCTGGGGTGTTTGTTGCCTTATTTTTTGCTGAAAAAAATGAAGTGTCATTTTTCAGGTCAACTGGAAAAAGATTTTTCTTTTCCTCAGTTTTAAGTTGAACAACCCACCTGAAAGTCCATTATTCACATCACTCTTGTTGCTTTAGAAAGGACTTTTCTACCATGAAAGCGTGTTCCGCTGTTCCTTTTTCTACTGCAGATTCCTTTATCTCTGTGAATCCCTTCCACTGAGTTCCTCTTTGTCTGATAACTCCCTTAGCAATCTTCTCCAGTGATCAAAGTCTCCCATCTGGTGAACTGTTGCTTAGTTACATCCCCCTAGAATAAAACTTTGAAGACCTGGCTTGCTTTGGAAAAGGAACAGGTATCTTATCGTTCAAGGCTGCTCCATTTGAATAGATAATCATCAAAGATTACTAACCCTCATTGTACAGCATTTCCACAGAATTAGAGGTATTTCTTGTCACCTCCTCTGGAATTATCCCTTTATAGAGACAAAAGTTAATACAGAATGTGATTAAATCCTATATTCAAAACATTTTTGAAGTCTGTCTCATATTTATAAAGTCAATTTCTAAACAAAATGGAAGGAATAATTTCTAGATGCATAGACTCCATGAATTGTCATATAAATTTATATCAAAAGCCCTTCTATACAGGGATTAAGATGCTTTAATTCCCTTTTTCTGAGTTTTCATTTCCACTTATTCAATAAATTTGCTATTTAATACAGAAGTTTTATAGAAATATGGAATTTTTGAATTCTTAAAAAATAGAGAAAGAAATTATCTTTACATCATATAGATGCACTTTGCTATACTTTGGTGAGGTTTTTTTTGTTTGGTTGGGTTTGTTTTTTTTTTTTTTTTAATCTGTTTATTCTACATACAGATTATTTATTGATGATAAAGTGTGTCCTTCCATATCTAGCATAGATGACAACAAATCACTGGAGATGATTATGCCATTGTTCCCAAAGGGGAAAAAAAAAAAAGAAAAAAACAAAAAGGCACTTCAAGTAGGCTATTCTATCCCCATAGTAATAAATTAAAAATAAGAAAAATATTTTACAATTCTAGTACTTGAGAGTTTTTTTCCTTTAATCTGCTAGAACTGTTCCTTGCAGATTAGTTTTGTAGAAGATACTGATTTTGAGGTGGTTTCTTCCTTCACAGATATTTTCTGTCATCAACATCGGCTTCTCAATGTCTATCTGAGTTGGTAACCCATTGCTTCAGATGCCACTCTTGCTCTCCACAACAGAGTTACAAGGGAGAAATTGGAGCTGTATGTATATTTAACAGCAATTCTATTTGCTTCTCATCAGTATTGTCCAGTTGGTAGATCAACTCAAGTGTATGTGCACTGTGGGAGAAGAACATGAGGAGAATGCACTTGAAGGTAGGCTTGTATCTCTCGTTGAAATGTTTTATTATACTTGCCGAGAAAAGGGAAATACATTCTTCACACTGGTAAAGCAAATGTAAATCAAGAATTCAGTCCCTGAACACCTGGTGGAAATGAAAGTGATCCTTAAACTTGTAGATATTGTCCCTGCTCTGTCTCAAAATTGCAGAGCAAAAGAGTTTTGAGTGGCTCAGTAGAGCTAGTTCAAGTGCACAAATAAATTCAAAAGTTGGCCTTTACTTTGATAACTCCAGAGTTGAGAAAATCATAGGATATCTACAGTGCATACCCAGCAAAACTGTGCTAGGCATAGGCAGACTAACTATACAGCACTTTGCAATCATTTTTATTTTTTAAAACAATGTGTATGACAGAATGGTGCAATGGAAATCTTATTTCAGCTTTGAAAATTTGCATAATTTTCATGCCTTATTTTTTGAAATCTGTTGTGGGACACTCACCACAGTTTTTTTCTCTTATGAATCTCCACATTGTCATTACTGATGTTTCCAATAAACCCTGCTGGGTGTACAGGACCAGTACCGCAGACTTCCCAGAGAAAAAAAATTCAGCATTCAGATATGAACACTGAGTGTGGTTTTTGGATCAGAGTTGATCTAAACTGTACCAAACCAGCTCCCATCACTTTCTTGTTAAGCGTCTTTCCTGCTAAAAAAGAGGTGGGGGGGAAGGGAAATCCATTCTCTGATATCTTCTTATTTCCTGAAAGCAACGAGCTTTACTCTTGATTTTAATGTATTTATCATAATTAAGCACAGTTGCACTGACATCCAGACAGTAGCATCTTTGTAAGCCATCTGAGATCAGAACCATGAGTTCAGTACTGGAAATTGCAGACATCTTTTTGGTTCAGTGGAATCTCCTTGAGGAGCCTAGTGATGCTGGGTTTGGCTAATTGTGAAGATCTATTCAGGTAATTCCAGACAGCCTGTATGCTCTCACACGTTAACTAATTGACTAAAAAAAAAAAACCCCTAATAATTGTTTTAAATAAAAACCTTTTCAGATTACCAAGAAAAGACACCCATCAAGGTATTTAATTAGAAATATCTCTTTGGCCTTCTTGCCATTAGACTTCAAAGGATTTTCTAGAAATAATTAAAGGGTGTCTAAACCACCTTACATTCAAAAAGCAGTATGATTTTGAACAATTCTTTAGTAAAGCTCTCAATTTTCAAATTAATATATTTTCCTATGAATTTATTTCTTGAATGTTCTGTAAGGGATCCTGTATTTAAGTTATATGCTGTCCAACTTATATTTAAAATACTTTTCCATCCCTATGAGGGAGGCATACAGTGCTTGTTAGGTTTTGTGATAAAAGGTCCTCTGCTCACAGCCAGAAAGGAGGCAGAGAGACAAGGCGGGTGGGGTGGGGGGACAGTCAATACCCTGCCCTGGCTGATCCCAGGCCCATCACAGGAGCCATCAGCCCATCAAAGGCCAACCTGCACCAGCCCAGAGGAGCAGAGAAGCCCAAGGGCAGGCAGGAACCCAAATTATGGACTCAGAGAAGGGGACTCACTGTCCAGGTCACTCCCAGGGCTGTCCCAGAAGATCCTCAGCTCCATGATCCAATTGTAAAACCACCAACATAAGCCAATAGGAGTGACCCTCTGGAGCACGTTTTGTCCTCAGGAAGAGTCACTGCCCAGGGGTATGGGACACAGTACCGGGTGCAGGGGAAGAGCATTTTGGGATTGCAAAGGATTCTTACTGGATGTTTAGGGGAAGAAGCAGAGGTGGGGAAAGGGATGGATCTTGATGCTTTGAGGAGCACCAAGTTTAGGAAAACAGCAGGATAAGGAGATAAAAAGGCTGGCTGCTTGCAGGCTGGTCAGTACTCTTGCTCGGCCATGCCCTGCACCTGGTCGGGACAGTCTGTTCCTGTCCTCTCATTAAACTCCATTGCCAACTCTTCCCGGCTGTGGGGCTCTCGCACATGTGTGCATGTGTGTCTGGGGCTCTGCGTGCAGCCCCTGGAGTGGGACTAGGGCTCGGAAGCTGCTGTGTCCATGGTGGGGCAGCAGCTGGAGCAGGAGCAGGTGTGTGAGTGCATGTGTGGGTGCTGGCGAGTGGATGAGGCCGCGGGCATTATTCATTTTTGTGTGAGTGCTGAGTGTGTCTGTGTGGCTGGTGGTGTGTGGTGTATAGGGGTGTGTGTGTGCCTGTTTGTGCACACCTGCTGGGAACACACCCTCAGCCTTGCTGCTGGTTGGACCTGAGGGTGCAGAGCTGCGGCAGCCTTGCCAGTTTTGACCCCCTACCTAACAGTTTATTGATTCACTCTTTGGTTAAAGGAATTAGATCTCTAATTCTCACCATCCTCATGCTTTCAGGTCTATTTATGTAATTGCATAAATTGCACTTTACTGTAGCCATCTAAAAGGTTATGCATCTAGCCTCTGCTGTTTGTCTAGACCTCCTGTTGTAGTCATCGAAGAGGGAATGGTACCATGGCATGGAGAGCGTGCCAAAGGTAGATGGGATGAATCACCCTAAAGGGACCTCTTTTCTTGCATTGCCTAGACAGGGCTCTTAAATGCTAACCTTAGACTAGATATGGATTTTTTAGATGGCTAGATTTACATGAATTTAATACTTAGTAACTTGAAGTTATAAACAGAATTTTGATGTTATAATCAGTAATTTGAAGTTATGGGACAGGTCTTCCCTTCGGTGTTTGCAGACAGAATGAGCTCAGATCTGATTAAGATGAAGCCACATGGGCCTTCTTGTCTTGTTCTCCTTGTCTCACTAGTCCCTTGTCCTTGACAATAAATCTTTATTAATGAGAGAGTAATGAGACTGTGAAAACCTAAGAGAAAAGCCAAATTCTGTAACCTCTCCCCTTTCCTTATTCACAAAAAAAAAAAAAAAAGGTAAAAAATGGATTATACTAATTTTGTAAATTTCTGCTTTCCTGCAGAGACCTTTATTTCTATTTTGAGAAACAGAATGTTATGGTCAGCCAGAGACAAATAATGAGAGCAAAGACCGCACAAGAGCCACACTGTCTTTGTAGATAAAATCTGTATGAAGATTCAAGGACTTTGCATTTGATGGTGCATTGATTTCAGTTGGCCTAGTAGAAAAGTATAATTTAGCATTACTGGAGATTCTAAGGACAAGAAGTCCTTGGAACAAAGAATTTCAGTGTTTGAACCCTCTTATGAACTAAGATTGTATAGAATATTAGCTACAATATCTAAATTAGGATTGCTGCTTAGGTGTTGCAGCAGTGTAGTTTAGACACTTACTATATGAATCAGATCCTGGAAGCCCTGATTAGGGCAGTCTGACTAATTTACCACTTTCAGTAATTTAAGCACAATAGTTGTTATATTGTTTAAATTATATCTCATAGTCTTGATAGTCTAATGACTTTCTCTTCAAAGAAAAATCCATCATGATTGCAGGAAAATCTTGAAGTAGTGTGCTACACATTGGCTTGCTCTCACATTTCTGAAAAACAAGGAGGAAAAAAAGGCAAGTATGAATTTACTATAATTTCAGAAACCTACAAAGGTTTTTATTCGGCGCAAGACATTTGGTCACGTATAAAATATAAATATAAAAGAAATATAAATATGTCTCAACCTCCTTGTATGACAAGGTGACCTACTTAGTGGATGAGGGAAAGGCTGTGGATGTCGTCTACCTAGACTTTAGTAAAGCCTTTGACACCATTCTCCTGGAGAAACTAGCTGCTCACTGCCTGGACAAATGTACTCTTTGACAGGTAAACAACTGGCTGGATGACTGGGCCCAAAGAGTTGAGGTGGATGGAGTTAAATCCAGTTGACAGCCGGTCACAAGTGGTGATCCCCAGGGCTCAGTACTGGGCCCAGTTCTGTTTAATATCTTTATTAATGATCTGGACGAAGGGATCAAGTGCACCCTCAGTAAGTTTGCAGACAACACCAGGTTGGGCAGGAGTGTTCGTCTCCTCGAAGTTAGGAAGGCTCTGCAGAGGGATCTGGACATGCTGGATCAGTGGGCCAAGGCCAACTGTATGAGGTTCAACAAGGTTCAGTGCCGGGTCCTGCACTTGGGTCACAACAACCCCAGGCAACGCTACAGGCTTGGGGGAGAGTGGCTGGAAAGCTGCCCGGAGGAAAAGGACCTGGAAGTGTTTGTCGACAGCCAGCTGAGGATGAGTTGACAGTGTGCCCAGGTGGCCAAGAAGACCAACAGCATCCTGGCTTGTATCAGAAATAGTGTGGCCAGCAGGAGTAGGGAAGTGATTGTCCCCCTGTACTTGGCACTGGTGAGGCCGCACCTCGAGTACTGTGTGCCCCTCACTACAAGAAGGACATTGAGGTGCTGGAGTGTGTCCGTAGGAGGGCAGTAAAGCTGGTGAAGGGTCTAGAGCACAAGTCTGATGAGGAGCACTTGAGGGACCTGAGGTTATTTAGCCTGGAGAAAAGGAGGCTGAGGGGAGACCTTATTGCTCTCTACAGCTACCTGAAAGGAGGTTGTACACAGGTGGGTGTTGGTCTCTTCTCCCAAGTAACAAGTGACAGGACAAGAGGAAATGGCCTCAAGTTGTGCCAGGGGATGTTTAGATTGGATATTAGGAAAAATTTCTTCACTGAATGGGTTGTCAATCATTGGAACAGGCTGCCCAGGGAAGTGGTGGAGTCACCATCTCTGGAGGTATTTAAAAGACACGTACATGTGGTGCTTAGCGACGTAGTTTACTGGTGGACTTGGCAGTGCTAAGTCCACCAGTGCTAATGGTTGGACTTGATGATCTTAAAGGTCTTTTCCAATCTAAACAATTCTATCATTCTTTGATTCTATGATTCTATGTTAATGAAAGTATGATCAAGGTATATGTCAATAAACCCATCTATTGTAAGTGCTATTCTAAACCTTATTATGGTGCAGAAAACTGTAAGTATTAGAAGTTAAAGGCAGTCCTCTTGGTGATATCTGACATTCAGTATTTCCAGTAAACGCTAAAAGTTTACATAATTAGATAACTTATATGGCTTGCAGAAGAACATATGCTTTGATAAGCCTACTCTGCTTTCCATGTGTATGTTCATGATAATGAATCTGTAATTTAAAGTCTATATAAGGACAATGTTGATGTTCATGCTAGTTAATATACTAGGATTTATTCTCATCAAAATATACGATCCTGTACAATTTTGCCTAAAAGCGTGCACCTGGAAAACACAAAAGTACACCAGCCTGGTTGGTTTCTACATATTTTGCCCTAATAGATGCTCAGTGTATGTATTTACAATGAAATAACTGATTGAAACAAGGAATTCATGGGAGGGCTTTGAACATGATGATTTCTATGAGTAGATGACGGGTGTTTCAGTTGTTAGAAGTTTAATTTTGGGGTTCAATTCAGTGTCTTCTGTAGAAAGTCTGGTAATTCACCTACATGTACTAGAAAAATATATCAACTCAGATAAATGGAGTCTTCGATAAGCAAGATTATTTTTACTATGCTTGATAGTCATATCTCATAACATAACCACAATTTGAATTACAATTTGAAGAACAATTGTTCTAATTTGTGAGATGTGTCAATATGTTTTAAATGAACATTAAAATCAACAAGGCATGTCTTTCTTACACACCCTTCTCTTAATGCTTTGATCCCTTTCCACTGACAAAATCTGAATTTCAAAATGGAAAACTCCAGAAAACTACTAGATGTACTGTTTGTATCATATTTTTCTTTTGTTATCTTATGGAGTGATGAGTGAAAACAACTTTGAACACAACAGATTGGATTTCTCTTGTGTGTCATATCATTCTCAGGTGAGAAAATGACCCTTGATTTCACTGAAACCATGAAGACTTGACACTTTCTGGCCTACTCTGTTGCACCTTGTTCACAATGCTCAGTGGAGCTCTGAGAACTGACTTGGCCCCGAAACTTGTTTACAAAATGTTCCCAAACCACAGCCTGGGAAACATAGAATAACAACAGAGCACACTGAAATTCTATTAGCATATGTTGCAGTTGGTGCATTACTGCTGGGGAAGAGAGAAAGTTGCTTAAAGAAAAGTCATTCTCTGTAATGGTAGCCTTGTCATCATAGGACATGAAAACATGAATTGTCCTTGTTTCTTAACATGTGAGATATTGAGAACAGTCTGCCTTGTGTGTGACTTTTTTGGGTTTCAGTGTTGCTCTGTAAAGCATAGCCTGCTATCCTCTATCTGGAAATAGACTGGTGGATTGAAATATCCATTTGGTTTCTATATATTCAGCTATTGGCTAAAAAGATCAGATTATGTCATAAGTTAACCTTATCATTTCTTTTGCCAGGAAATCTAAAATCCAAATAAATTAGGTGTCTCAGAACTTACTGCACAATTTACACCCTAGAAGGTAGTGCTTTCACTTATAACTACTCCAAAATTCCCAAATATATTTCAGATTTCATCTAAGCTTATCTAACCCTTAAGTCTGTTTGGGAGAGGCAATTACTCACCCATCCATCCAATTCACAAACATATACATGAAAAAGTCTTTCCTTAGGTTCTTCACTAAACTTTGTGCAAATCTATTGTTAATCTGTAAGATTGCTTGTACACCAATGCATGCAGTATGTGAAACAAACAGGATGAACTAGAAGCATTGGTCCATTCCCAGAGCTGTGATGTCATTGATATTAGTGAGACTTAGTGGAATGAGTCCCATGACTGGCGTGCTTGGATGGAGGGCTATAGGCTGCCAAGGAGGGATAAGCAGGGCAGGAATGTGGCCTCACCTTGAATACTGTGTGCAGTTCTGGGCACCACAATTTAAAAATGATGTTAAGGTACTTGAATGCATCCAGAGGAGGGCAACAAAGCTGGTGAAAGGGCTGGAAGACATTTCCTATGGAGGAGCACCTAAGGACTCTGGGTTTGTCTAGTTTGGAGAAAAGAAGGATGAGAGGTGACCTCATTGCTCTCTACAGCTTCCTGAGGAGGGGAAATGGGGAGGAAGGTGCTGAGCTCTTCTCCTTGGTATCCAGTGATAAGACACATGGGAATGGTTCAAAGCTGCACCAAGGGAGGTTTAGGACATTAGGAAGCATTTGTTTACTGAGAGGTGGTCAAACACTGGAATAGGTTTCTTCTCTTCCCTTCTCTCTTCTCTTCTCTTCTCTTCTCTTCTCTTCTCTTCTCTTCTCTTCTCTTCTCTTCTCTTCTCTTCTCTTCTCTTCTCTTCTCTTCTCTTCTCTTCTCTTTTCTCTTTTCTCTTTTCTCTTTTCTCTTTTCTCTTTTCTCTTTTCTCTTTTCTCTTTTCTCTTTTCTCTTTTCTTCCATGATATAATTACAAATTAGCATAGTGATATTAAGAGAGTAAAATTCAAGAAAATAATTAATTTCCCATTTGGGGAATTCTAAATAATCATTGCTGTATTCATTGTGATAAAAATACCAAAATCACTTGAATGGGTTTCTTAAAGGTCTACACCAACCATTTTTATGAGCTCAGTGCTGAAACACTTTGCAAAATGCAGTGGTCAGTGTGGCTCACAAGGTCAGATTCAATGTTCGTAACAATTTCATCTGACCTTAAAAATGTGAAACTTTAATTCTGTGAATAACTTTAGTTTGATTTCTAGTATGTAGAAAGTGTTCATCCTACATTCTCTACAATCTTGCAAGTCTCCCTTTAAAAGTATACAAGATGATACACTTAAATCAATAAACTGCTTTGATTACTCCCCAAACAGCAAAGCTATAACAAAATCTTAAGCACCCACTCCCTTAAAGAGCAATATATTAATTTAAAGCTTTTCTTTCACATTGTAAGAGTTCCAAAATGACAATTTTGATACCCATCTTTGGAGGGCAGTAAGATTGTGTCACACGAGAAATAATGTATGTATGAAAGAGTTTAGATTCATGTATTATTAAGTATGTTAGAGTCTACTGCATTCAGGTTCTTACACCTTTGCTAAGTTGTCTGAACAGCTGCAAGATTTTCACTCAGTGACTTAACACCTGTCATTTAGCAATGACCTGAGTAGCTCATTCAATCTTGTACTATTTTGACTTTTGTTGAAGGTACTAGATGCTGTCATAATGCCAACATAGAATACTATTTTTTGCTGATTATCTTTGAGATCATAAACAAATGAATGACATTTCTACTTAAGACTACTTTTACATACTAGAAATGCTCTCAATTTATCTTGTTAATCAAAATCTGGCATGATTCTTTTGGTGTGCATTACAACCATTCTGCTGCCTCTGACACATTTTTTTCTGTGTGATTCAGCCCTACTACTGGTACTTCAGTATTTTACTTGGTTAATGAAATCCTTTCTCAGGCTGAGAATGCATAAAGCATCTGTGTAAATATCTTATGAAAAATAAACTACAAATGATCTTGGAAAATATTTAGCTACTGGCTCAGTGGATTTCTTAGAAAAAAAATAGTAGTAAATAGTTAACCTGTGTGTGCAAAAAGGATGAATGTTTAAGTTGGCTTTTTGTCAAATAATTTCTAGAACTGGTTCAGAAAATTTACAAACTCACTTTTCATAAATGTATTCCTATAATCTTTCCTGTAAGGCTATTTGTTCAAGGCATGTAAATTCTTAGTCTGCTAACCTATGTGTATATCTGAAATAAACTGTGATTATAGATTAAAAAGAATAATTTTCCTCTAAGGTGTTTCAGCTTTGAATATACATACATAGATACAAACTCAGGCACTCACAGACTGATGCAGACAAATTATTCCTAATCTCAAAGTAGCATGAACACAGCTCAAGCTATTAAGGAGGGTACAAAGGAAAAACTCTGTTGTTACTTCTTATGTATCATGAGAAAAGCTTCTACAAGGAAAATAAATGTACATGTTCAGGTAAATTTGGCATAGTTGATACTTATTGAACTTGATGGTTTTCTTTTACATGTCCTGAATATTGGAATCACTGCTTAATTAGACTAGATGGAGTAGGTGGAAGGAACGCAAGGTGGCATTTCTATTAAAACTACTGTTATATACACATCGTAGTTGCCAGTTACATTTATACTGCTTTAATGCAGTGTAATACATATATGCCCCTGCTAACCTTTAAAGAGATGACAAAGCAATCTAGCTGTGGCTGCACAGACCTGAGAAAAGGCTAATTTACTCTGTCAAGAATAAGGGACAGCAGGCAGACTCAGGCAGACAGATGAGAGAGAGGGAAATAGGGAGGTCATGTGAGATCAGCAGCCTAAGGTTTGTGAAGGAAGCATGGCAGAAGACAAATTTATGGAGTAGCTTTACCATGAGGCAAGTGTGCAGATGTTTGTGCTGAGCTTTTCCCGAGTGGAGGGCACACAGAAGATGCCTGAGGGTGTATTTTTTTGAAAATGTGCATGATGGAGACTGGAATCGCTGTCTGAGGAAAGTGAGGAGCCAGCCAGCTGATGATAGCTGATATGAGATGCTAAAGAAATTTTCGTCTTTTTAGTCCACTGAAGGGGACATTAAGGGAACCCCCCCATGCACACATATATATAAAATAGATTTTTGAAAGTGAACTCATTGAGAAAGGTACAGTGAAGCTCAGTGCTTTGAAGCTGAAAATGTACATGCTCTGGCTAGAGAGAAGAGATATGTTTTTAATTGTGAGAAGAATGAATGACTTATATTCAATTGTAGGCTCCATCAAAGACTGAAATCCAGTTAAGTGTTTATTTGCATAGATGTAAATGTGCTCTTTCCGCCTGCTGCCCTGAGCCAGTAAGACAGATGGTTGATTCAGTAGAGAGCCACAGAACACTATGACATGTTGGTACAAAGCTGAGCTGGATGCAATGTGAACTAACTTGCACTAGTAAGGTCCAGTCTTAGTTTTGGTACAAGGTCATGTTAATGCAGCTATAGAGCTTCAGGTTGAAAACTGGCTGGTATTTAACAGTCTGGGAAATGAGCAGAATGATATCCAACTTCCCATGTACATGTATCTTTGGAGAAATGTAGCAATGAAAAGGCAGATATCATCGATCGCCCACTAGAGTAAGTGGATGGAGTTCCTTGAGTTGTGTTATTTAGTAGATAAGCCCACATTAGCAACATTCCTCTGGCCATAAAATCCATTACTCTAAGTGAAAACAAATGAAAAATGGGAGAGATCAAATAATGACGAATGAATAAAATGTTATTATTTGAATGGCTACGTCTGCTATTCGTTACAGTATTTAAAATTATTTCCACCAGCAGAATGATCACCATGTCTTGCCTGAGCTGCTTGTTTGTTTCAGTCTTGCCATGTTGTGATTTGTGTCTGCATGGAAATAAGGAAATCTGTTATTGTCACAGTTTGACAGTGTGTGACAAAATGAAATGCCATAAATTATTTATCCCTTATTCATTATTCTTACATCCATCACATTCATGAACATTGTTTTCTATAAATTTTAATTCATTTATTCATTTAAATGCATCCCTCCAGAATTTTTTTAGGATTGAAAGGATGAAGATTATGTAAAGCTGAAGTAGCTCTCTCTGGAGAAGTTGGACAAATGGGCAGAGTATTATAATGAAATTTAACTGCATTAAGTATAATTCTTCATGGAACCTACTGAGGTTTGTAAATATAATTCATACTTCTATTTTCTGCATTATTTTATCTTTGATGCTATTATATCAATCCTTATTTACCTTTCTTGGAACAGTGACTGATATACTTGCTTTAAAGTATTTTAAACAAGGTTTGTGGTCTTATTTTTATGATACTAGGTAAAGACTCCCATGCATACTATTGCACAGCTGCTAGTATTTCTGGGGTTTATGAAGAAAGTGCTGCTTATGGCCACCAGAGGTCTTACAAATATTTCATTGAATACCTTGAAAATACACAGGAAAATTTAAAATAAAGATGAAAACTTTGAACTGCTTGCTTTTAATTTATATTGAAATTGATAAACATGAAAACCTTCATGAATGCCAAAACCTATTTATTGTGTTTTGGTTTTTTTTCAGTAAAATGGTGGAAAGATTTTTAAGTATTTTCTACCTAAAAGTCTCCATAGTAGATCTTAAATTTCCTTATAGCTGATAGAGTGAATAGCCAACAGCAGAAACACTGGGATAACTCCTCTTTCATGTTGTAACCTGAAGTCCTAATTAAGTGTCCTTTCCTTCACTTATCACTAGAGTCCAACAAGGTAGAAAAAAATGCAAATTCAAAGTTGCTGGACAACATCTGATTGTGCTCTGCAGGTGTCTGCCTGTTTATTCTCTCTTGCTCTGCCTCCCACCCCCCATGAATATGGAAATAGGCCATGGAAAGTGGAACAACTTGAGGAGGAGAGTTTAACATCCCCCCACTGGAGATATTTTGACCACTTTAGTGACTTAGTTGCTTATAAAGAAATTTATTTCTGAAGGTAAAAAGTTCCTCAGTTATATTTTGGGAAGAATTAAATGCTTCTAAATCTTTCCCATTATATTTTTTTTTATTAATGGTCTGATACAAAGCATACCACTTTCTTTATTTGAATCAGGACTTAAGGTGACTTATGGCAACTCTATTAATATTAATAACCTACTGTTATGCCCCATTTATTAGCAGACAATACATAGCTAGTAAGTGGACCAAAGTTATAAAACCCCTATATTTAGTCCAGCAGCCTGGGGCATTCAGCTGGCAGAACAGCTGAAAAAAAGCTGGTGCTTTTTTTAATGGTCAAGTAATTTATGGGTACTTTAATGTCAAATACACAGACAGTTAGCTTTTCTTAACATGTCTCTGAACTGGGTCCAGTTGGGGTGCAGTTAATTTTCTTCACAGCAGCCTATATACTTCAGTGTTCTGGATTTCTGACTGAACCAGTGTTGATAACAAAATAATATTTTGGCTGTTGCTGAGCAGTGCTTGCACAGGGTCAGGTCGTTCTCTTTCTCCCACTCTACTCCTCCTTCCCCCAAAACAGGCTGAGGTAGTGGTCAAGAAGTCGAGAAGCAGCACAGCTGACTCGAATCAGCCAAAGGGATATTCCTACCATATCATGTCAAGCTCAGCAGTAAAACTGTAGTAGAGGAAGAAGGGGGTGAGGGGTTTTTTTTGGCTTCCAAGGTGGCTGTTGCTTGGAGACTGGCTGAACATCAGTCTGCTGGTGGGAGGTGGTGTGTGATTGTTTTTATCAAGGAGCATTATCTCTTCTTGATAATGATCAGGCTCTGTTCAGGAGACAGCAGGGCTAGAAATTGGTCCTTCTAGTCAGTATAGATGAAGTCACCCTGTTTTGGGGGCAGAAAAGAATCTAGCTTATGAGTGCAAGCTATACTTACAGACATAGATGTAGCCCTTTTGATGCTTTGCTTCTCTCTCTCAGGCCCAATGAGGGCTATGCAGAAAGGAACAAATTCATGGTAAGTGTTTGAGAACCTCTCTCCCAGGTTAATGGCTCAATTCCTGGTTGCTACAGTTTGCCTGAAAAATAAGACAGTTAAGCTTGAATACCTTAAGGTAAGAAAAATTGTATTCAGTTCTTTTGCAAACTGTAGCAGCTTTCAATGATGGAAGATGAAAGATAGTAGAGCTAGTTGAAAAAAAAAAAAGAAAAAAAAAAAGAAAAAAAAAAGAAAAAAAAAAGAAAAAAAAAAAAAAAAAAGATGTGGAGGCACATAAACATCTTCTCAGAGTTTTAAAATAAAGAACAAAAGACAGAAAGACCTATTTCCAAAACTGAAGAATATGAATTCTGAGTGGAAAGAGACATTTCCAGTGGCAACAAATAAGGTATCCTAAGTGGAAATTCAGGCATATTTCTGAATTCAACCTGTCCTTTGCTTCCTGAAGGCAGTTCCTCAATCAATGTGTTGACAATTATCAGGCGGGTTATGAGGTCTCGATTTCTGCATAGGTAGCCTAAATACTTAGATCAAGACTTTGTATTCTGTTGCAGTGAACCCAAGCCTAGATTCATCCCACCACCTAACTTCAGAAATTTAATTGAAACATTTAAGTTGTAGTTTTACTAAATTCCCTACAGAGTGACTAGACAGGACACAATTTCACTGGGAGAAGGACAGTACATGTGAGATCAGAATCACTCTGGATACCCGTACTTCTTTTCACTGATTTTTAGAAGAAACCATGGGAACCTGTTTCCCTGGTAAAAATACCTCTGCTTGGAAGATGTCTCTGGGCTCAGAGACCAAAACTGTTCTATGGACACAGGTCCTTGACTTACTTTGTTTTGGGAAGGATCACCAAGATATGGATCACACTGAAACTCTAAGAATTATCGTGAGAAGTGAGAGTATAGGATTAATCCTCATGTGTGTAAAGCTGCAAAAGGAGCTATTCATAACCTAAATAGTGGCCATAACATTGTAGAAGCTGTATACTATTATCTCTGAACATGAAAAAAAAAAAATCTAGGGTGATAGGTAACAATATCCAACATTCATCAAAAGAATATGTGCTATCTAATAATATATCTTTACTTCTTTCTTCTTAAATCTGATGAGGTAGGAAGCAATAAGACAAAAAAAGTAAAAAAAAAAATAATTATACAAGTTTCAATGACAAAGAAAGAGCAGTATTCAAGTATATGTGATACATTTTGTAAAAATATTTATCTTGAAAGTACCTCCTGGATATATTCTTTTCCTTCTTAATTTTAAAACTTTAATGCTGTTCCCACTGAAGGATAGAGTTTCACCAGTAACATTTCAGTTACTTTAAATTGCGGATGTACTTAGTGAAAAATTCTATACAGTTTCCCAAAGGTATGAATTAGCAATTTTTCTTTTGTCTGTAAAAGCTTTAAACATTATCCTTAATTCCTCAACTTCCCCAGCTCCCCAATAAAAATATAATTATACATTGTTGAGAAAATGTCTTCCTTGTAATAGCAGTTTTCATTCTTTAAATGAAAATGAAAATAAATGGAGTTCAGATGCCAGTAATTTCCCTTGCTTTCTTCCCCAGTGTGAGACACTGTCAAGTGCTGTAGCAATGTCTGATGCTTCCCTGCTGCTGTTTGCTGGAGCACCAAAGAGCTTCCATAATTCATCCACTTGCACCAATTTTATGGTTAATCTTTTTCTAACTGAATGTTCATTGATTTTTACCTTTTTTTTGTGCATGTGCATACATAAAATGCACACAGTTAGGAATAATTCCTCCTTAAAATTGGATCATATGGAAACATGTCTTTTAATGTATATATACTATCTTTTTTTTTTCCTAAGGTTGCTTTATATCACCTCTGTTATCTGCTTTATAGCATTCTTTCTGAATAATGTTTAGCTTTTCAGAAGCGTGACTCACCTGCATCACAGCCAATAAAAAATTCTTTGTCTCCTCTCAGCTTTCAGACCCTTATGACCAGTCTTTCAGATACAACCCCAGGGTCTTCTGCACCATTGAAATGCTCACATTTGGCTTTACGTCTGTCATCCTGCATCAACAGGAACTGGTGGAGGCTGGTTTACTAAGTGAAAGCAAGCCGGTAGTCAATAGATAGACGGTGAAGTAGAGGAAAGTCACTTGGATCCTGATCCTGAAAATCAGCACCTTTTCTCCCACAGGAATGAGATGTGGCTGATGGCTTTACTCAGATGCAGAGGGTAGGGAGATGGTGCACAGGCATTGCCCATGTGCAGGGCAAAAATTTCTGCCTGTGCCCTGTCAGTTATCAGACTTCCAGGGACTGTGGATTAGTGGGGGGGAGAAAAGGACATTTCCCCCTCATTTTTACACATGAATATGAGTAACTGAGGATGTCTTTCTCTTTGGGGAGCTCTTGGAGGGGTCTTCCCCAAAGCAGAACTGAAGCTTCGACTGTGACAAATGTTGACTGTGCCATATTTGAACATAACCCTGAATATTATTTATACCCTATTTACCCCCAGCTTCAGGGGCACACCTCAGTGTTAACAAAGACTATCTATGTCAATGAGTATCTTTCAGAAATGGTCCCTGACCTGTTATGTAGTGTTTGTATTTCATTATACAGTAATTTTTAATGCGTTTTATCTAATGACTAAAGACAAAAAGTGCAGTCATTCTTCTCCTTGCTGCTCCAGTGTATGTTTGTTTCTTTCCCACCCAAGACAAATAATTTTAGATAACATATTCCAAATATTCTGGAAGTGTTTCTTTTATCAAAGTGTCAAGATGCAATTTCCATAATAATACTTGTACTTTGTGTGGAGATCCAGTCTGATGTCACCCTGTGAGACAGACAGGTCCATTTACTGCAATGTTTGTTCCATCTTCATTATCTGCAGAACCTCAGGCAAATAGTTTACAGCATGGATAGTATCCTGGAGCCAGGCAAAGGCTGTCATGTCTGGTGATGTTTGACAGTTTGCAGAAATTGCTCAGGGAGCAGGGTCTTTTTGTTATAGTTAATAAGGTCAGCATGTTCTCAGATTATCAGATTCACACTTTCTAATGATTTCTTCTCAGTTTTGCTATACAACAATGGCAGCCTGGAAAGTCATTTGATGAGCACCAGTTAAACATATGTAGGACAGCCATTTCTGACACATGCAATTTTAATGCATACTGACTACTCAGACTGACATAATCCAAAAGTGGCATCTGTTTTGGGACTTCATATTTTGGCTTTCAGTCAGGTGTAAAATGAAAGTTCTTTGATATGATGAAATATTGCTGTCTTGCATTGACACGGAGAGCCAAAGTGTCCTTGGGTCAGCTCATCACATCTGTTAGCAGTCCTCTGTTTGCACTGAATTTCTGTAGAAACACACACCAAAAATGCATTGCTAACTCAGCATGGCATTTTACTTTCTGCTGTTGGACCATGGTAAACATTCTGAAACTGCCAAACCAGTGGTAAAACAGCTTTTCCTTTTGTTCCTCCCTACTTAATTATCAGTGACTCACCAATTGCCTTTCATTTTCACTGTGTCAATCCTGGCAATCCCAGTGCTCCAAATGACCAATTAGTGACACGGCAGCAAAGGCACTTCGGCTGTCTTGGTTTAGAGCTGAGCTTAGCTTCTACTTAGGAGTGTTAACAGCCTCATAATTAGATTTCTTTCTAAACTTAAACTGGATTCTGTAAAAGATCCCAGAGGTTTAAGACAAAGCAATGACTTTGCTAGAATTGCAGCTATGTCCTTTATGCTACCCATCTTTTAACTGCCATGTTTTTTACCATGCTGCTTCCTCATCTTCACTTCCATTCATGGAGTTTTGGAGACAGAGCTCTGCTTTAACTAACTCAGATCATGCATTGGTTTCCACTGTTTTGCCGTCCTAATCAGTAAAAATGGGTAAGCTTGAACGATTCCATTCCTCATGGGATTCCAGGGAAAGGAAATTGTCTAAATGGAGCAGAGTGTGATGAAAGGACAAAGGGAGGGTGAAAGTGAGGTAAAATGGTTTTCTTTCTTCCTTGTCTCACCAGCCATCCTCCATGATACACTTGCTGTGCAGTTACCTCCAGCCAGTCTGTCCTGAGACAGATGAGCTGTGCAGAAATAAGCTGTAAATGGCCAGTGTGTGGTTAAGGAAATGTTTCCATAAGGAATTGGTGCAATATGAGGCAAGAACACTGCCATAAGTGACAGCAACTCATGTCACAACATTCAAGCAGAGATGCAATCTTGGCACATGAGAGTCGTGAAGTGCCGAGGCATTAAACTTTGCAGCATATCCAAGGACTAGTCAGCTCTCAGCTTGACCTATTTCATCCATGCTAAGAGCACATTGTGTAACAGCTGCTGCTGTGGCTACTGCAGCCTCAGGACTGAAGCAGCTTCCACCGTTCTCTTTCTTCCAGCCTGGGAGGGCTAATGGACTGAATCCAATGCCCTCCTGCAAAGAAGTGATATTAATTTCTATGCATGCACATCATGTCTTATGAAAATCCAGGCATAAACGTGTATAAGAGCCTCTGTCTACAAAATTTCACCTTGGGGAATATAAAGTCATATGTTTGTAAAAACCTAAGTAATCTTGACCCCATTCACTACAGAAAGTAAAACAAGGAAGGCAACAATGAAAAGAAAATTGCATGTATTCTGAAATACATACAGTCATTGTATCTAACTTTGAAGAACCATAAATCACAATATAATTTATATCTGAAGCATAATAATAAAACCAATCAAATAGTTTCTGTCTCAGCAGTTTTTCAAACTAAAGACAGACAGAAGATTTGGGAACCTTTAAGTACCTGTTATTTTTTGCTAATGGTTTGTATAATAAACTTGTTCCAAAACATCTGTTCAATTAAACAAAGCCTTATCTTAAATATTTGACATTAACCCACCCCCCCACCCCCCCTCTAAATTTCTCTAATTTGCCAACTGGTTCCTTATGTAGCATGAAACTTCTCTTAGTGAGAACCAGATGAGAAACAGAAGACCAATCACCTCAAGTCTATGTATACCAATGCATGCAGCCTGGGTAACAGAGTGCCATGCCCAGTCAGAAAGTTATGATATCATAGGAATAACTGACACATGGTGGGACAACTCACATGACTGGAGGATTGCGGTGCATGGCTATAGGCTGTTTTGTAAAGACATGCAGGGAAGAAGAGGAGGAGGCATCATACTCTATGTCAAGGACAACCTTGAATGTATAGAACTCAACTACAGTGATTGGGAAAGCCATATTGAATGCTCTCCTGGAAGAACAAAAGCAGTTCATCACCTTTAAAGGTAAGGGAAGTAAGTGGACCAAGAGACCTCCTTGGCTTAACTGCAGTTTTCTGAGTCTGCTCAAAACCAAAAGAGAAGCATACCATGATGAAAAAGCAAACAAATGCCTGTAGAGAACTACGAGGGCATTGCCAGGGCATGCAGAGATACAGTTAGAAAAGGAAAAGCTCAGCTCAAATTGAAATTGACCAGAGATGTCAAAAACTACAAGAAAGGGGTTCTTCAGGTATGGAAACAACAAGCAGAAACAGAAAGAAAATATTGACCCACTGTTAAACAGGAGAGGTGAATTAGTCATCAGCAATGCTGAAAAGGCAGAGGTTCTCAATACTTTCTTCATCTCTGTCTTTACCAGCACTGTTGGGCCCCAGGCCTTGGGAGCAAAAATTCAGGTTGATGCAAACACGGACCTGCTATCAGTGAAGAAGGAGTTGGTATGTGAACTGTTACGGGAGCTTGACCCCTACAAATTGATGGGCTCTGGCAATATCCACCTGAGGGTGTTAAGATAGCTGGCTGATGTTGTTCAAGGCTGCTGTCCATAATCTTTGAGAAGTCATGGAGATCAGGGCACATCACAGAAGACTGGAAGAAGACTAATGTCATCCCCCCCATCTACAATGAGAACTTAAAGGAGAATCCAGGAAATTATCGGTCTTACTTCAGTCCCAGACAAAGTTATGGAATGAATCCTTCTGGGGTCTATCACAAGTCAAATGAAACACATGATTGGGAAAAGCTAGCACAGATTCACTGAGGGCTTGACAAACCTGATAGCCTTCTGCAACAAAGTAACCTAATCAGTTGATGTGGGGCGAGCAGTGAACATTGTCTACCTGGATTTCTACTGGGCTTTCTATATGGTTTCCCTCAGCATCCTCCTAGAGAAACTGATGTGTTATGGTCTAGACAAGTGGTCTGTGCGGATTGCATCAACAAAGGCATCACCAGTAGAGATAGAGAAGTCGTTATCTCACTCTACTCAGCGCTTGTCAGGCCACAGCTGGAACACTGCATTCAGTTTTGGTCCCTGCTATGCAAAGACGATGAGGACAGGCTGGAGAGGGTCCAGAGAAGGGACACAAAGATGATCAAAGGACTGGGAAGCCTGCCATATGAGGAAAGGCTGAGAGAACTGGGTTTGTTCAGCCTTGAGAAAAGAAGGCTTAGGGGGGACCTTATCACCATGTTCCAGTACTTTAAGGGTGGCTACAAAGAAAATGGAGACTCCCTTTTTACAAGGAGTCACATGGAAAAGACGAGTGGTAATGGGTACAAGTTATTCCTGGGGAGATTCTGGTTGAAGAGAAGTGGAAAATTTTTCACAATGAGAACAATCACCCCTTGGAATAATCTCCTCAGGGAAGTGGTGGATTCTCCAACATTGGGCACTTTTCAGATTTGGCTGTACAGAGTGCTGGGCCATCTCGTCTAGACCGTGCTTTTGCCAAGAAAGGTTGGACCAGATGATCCTTGACATCCCTTCCAACTTGGTATTCTATGATTCTATGATACTATGATATGATTAATTTGCCTCATAAGATTTAGTATTTAGCTGCCAGATACTTTGTTGTTGTTGTTGTTGTTGTCGTTGTTGTTGTTATAATTCTGTAGAATTCTTGCTAAATAAAACCCAATTGATTTTCCTGGGATTCAGGTTACCAAAGGCAACTAACTGTCCTGGAGAACAAAAGATGATGAGCAACTTCTAATCTATGCCAAGTATGCCTTCATTTTCTTGACATCAAACATGGCTCCTTCCTTCAGTTTAGAGCTTCTTCAAGTGAGGTCATTCATAATTCTTTTTCTCACCACTCATAAATACTGGCAGGGAGTAAATAAAGTGCTACAAAACACCCCTTATTTTGAAAACCTAAGCAGTATCTCACAACCTAAAGAGAAACTGTGGCAAAATTTATATGTTTAAATACAGAAACAAAACACTTAGGCAACATAGAGACCAGAGGCATTTAAGTAGTCCTATAAAATTACTTATACCCTTAAAATTCTACCATTGTGTATACCGAGAGAGACACACTGACTGACAGAATGACAGACCGATGGGAGCATATCCAAAAGAGGGCAAATACCTGATCTCTAGCAACTGTTTCAAGTCTGCTTATACATTTATTGCTAAACTATTGCTGGCTAATAAAGAAACAGTGCCTCTTTCCCCAAACCTTGGCATTGAGAATTGTCCCCCACGCCTCCTTTCTTCCACAAGGGTCCTTATCATATGGTTTTATGCTATGTGCTGCTCTCCATCTTTATCAGAAAAAAATTCTTCCTTCTCTCCTGCCCAATGTTAAAACTGCAACTCAGTCTGTAACATTGTCATGTGGGCACTGGAAGGGGACAATTACGCAAAGCAGATTTATCCAGAAAACATACAGTGGGAAGACCTTTTAATCATCCTTCTTACAGATAAATCTATTTGTATATTTAAGGCTTTTTCTTAAACATTTGAACTGATATTCTGAACTGAGAGATCATGTTTAGTTGTTTATAGCCACAGTTTCACTAGGTGTGTTCAGAATCATTGTTTTCCAACATACAGTCCCCCGCCCTCAGCATGACTTATCCACAACCTTGGTTTCTGGATCTTTGTTTCCTTGCACTTGTGAAATTGTGTCCTGTTTACCAAATAATTAGTCTGTTATTTCCCGTCTGTTTAGCTCTCCAGTAACCTTTGTGTTGCATGTAAGTAATGCATAGTGCATTTTTACAACTGTTTTCAAAACATTTTAGTTTGCATATTTTCAATATAAAAATTAATTTGTAGAATAATAATGAATATGGAGATGAGTATGCATATACTTGTCCACATAATTGCTATATAGGGATATAGTGGTTATTAAATGGCTTTTTTTGATGCTGGAACATATTGACAGAATTTATATTTATGAATTTTTATTAGAGTATTGGAGGATGTACCTTTACAGCACTGGCTTATAAACTGAAATCTGACTTTCTGAAACATTTCACAATGTCATTTGAAACCATCTAACCTCTTCCATCTTAAAATGCAAGATGACCTGTTATGTGCATTTGAAAATTATTTTGAAAGTGCAGTTGACAAAGTAGTCTGTTCTGAACAGTGATTGTTAAGTGCTATACAACATCACTGAGGTATAGCTGAATTCATAACAAAATATGAATGTGCAATCTAATAATGTATCAGATGTGACCCTAAAACATTTATCTATTTAATAAAAAAGAATATTTTTACATAAATAGCAATTATTAGTGGATCTTAAGAAGATAACACACAGTGCTGCAGTGGTACCTGAAGTAAGTATTGCATTGTTTAGTAGATTTAACAAAAAGGATTCAGTGCTGGTTTAGAAGCACTAGTAGCTAAGTTTTGAGCAGTGTATTACTATTATATTTGTATAAAGTATCATATGTGCCTATGCACAAATTGCAAAAAGGTTTTATGGACAATTTGACAAACACAACATTGATTGCAAGAAGCACCAGAGGAGCTACTGTAATTAAATTAATGACTTTTTGCCATCATATGCTAGTTTCTCAAAATGCAGCACTGAAAAAGCTAACTTACAACTCAAAAGCACTTGGGAGACTTCAGCCAGTCTGATTTCGGACTGGTGAACTTTTGTAAGAGGCACCGTTTGCAAAATGGGCTGTTCTCAGACTCTTACTCTTCAGGTGCTGGTGTGCTCTGTTTAAGGGTTACAGTGAAGAAGGAAACACATGCTTGGCACTAATAAAATTCAGTTTCTTCTTGTTCTCTGTAGTTTCATCTCTGAGACAAGCAGTGAGCACAGGCAGATTCAAGGTAGGAAATACAGATTTCAGCTATACAAAGTGATATTTTTTAAGCTAATATCAGAAAGTAATTAGCCAGCCCTGGGTGGACTTCCATTGTTCAGTTGTAAGGCATACCTTCAGTTATTACATTTATTCTTATTCTGTAAACATTCATACATGATAATCTTTATGCATGTCAGCTGTGCTGTGATGTTAATGGGAATATTCACACGAACAGAACAAACCGAACATGTGGAATCTGGGATTTTAGATAATCACCCACGCTCAAAATAAAAAGGTTGTCTCTCCAATTAGACCAAGCCTACCCAATAGACATCATGGGAATGTGAAGATCTCTGAGCTAACTTTAAATTGGCCATCTCGAGTATTGAAGCACTATTGCCATGATAGCATGATATTCTACATGGACTACTTTTCCTTCTTCTTGACTGAGCAAATTACCTTGAGTGTGCCCAGTACATAAGCTAAATAGTTTAAAGCTAGTCCCTTTTTCTCATTATTACACTATGGTCTTGAGTACGGCTACATTCCAATTAGAGAGGCAAAATCATATTTTGGTCATGAAAAATCTCCCAGGAGCCTGAATGTGTTACAATTTTTGTGCCATGTAAACCTGACTTCCATTTCAAATAATTTGGATCACACAGGACAGTAGCTCTATAATTTTGGATACACATTTATTGACCAAAGAACTGGCCACAAATCATCCAGCACAAACAGGATTTATGTAGGATCTTATGCTGGTTAGTTACTTGGCTATAAGTAATTTTTCACTGAAATATTTCAGTATAGAAAACATAACCAGTGAAGCAGTGAAAATCATAAGGAAAGGTTTTTAAATTATAGCTTCTTACTATTACTGAGGATGAGAAACTTTTATTATTATGAGAAAAAAATTACTTTTAAAAATGCTTTAAAATCCTTTAGCTTGTTTGGGTTGCTATGAAATTAGATACTGGATGAGGTAGAAATTTCAGTGTGGGATTATCAGAAAAAAAGCTGCGAACCCTCCTTTCTCAACAGGCAAACACACGTTCCCACCTGACACCATGTGTCTTTGAGCTCATTCGTCCCAAATTCTTTTGTGTAAGTTGGCCTTCCCTAGGGTTGTGCCTGCCCTCTGACTGATCCTAGTCACTCACCGTTTATCCGAGATGATCCCCTCAGTTTCTTTGGACCTCCGTAAATCCATAAATCACTCATTACTGAAACCAAGGACTTCTTCACACTTATAGTGAGGAGGGTTTCTGTCTCCACAGGCTGCAGTCGCTCTGAAGGACTTTGTCTATAAACCTGGCCTCTAGCTGTACACATCAGCCACCCCTTAGCATAACTCTTGGTGGGATGTGCAGAAGTGTTGATACCATCCTCATAAAGCAGGACATGAGACGTGGGTAGAGTGGGAGAGGGGGGGAAGCTGTCGTGTGATATGTGCATATAAATTTAAAATGTTTCAAGTGTGTTTTGAAAGATAGTAATTGTTAATTTGACAGGACAGTGATGAAGGGGTGAGAGAACTAAGGGAACAGGGAAACGCAGGTTTGGGTTGTAGCAAGGGGGGCAGGAGAATGGAAACAGAATGGGAGGTACGTGGAGATGAATGGGAGGTGAGTGGTGATGGCTCTGAGCGCTCAGGCCAGAAAAAAAACATTAAGGAGATGCCAAATTGACAGAATGTATTGAAAAATTTTATCTGATACAATAAGCAGTGTATGATATCTTAATCTTCAGAAGGACTGGGAGCAGAAATCAAATGATTTGGTGTGGGTGATGTAACTGGAGTAGGCAGGAAACGTGGATAGCTATGGTTAAGCACCCCTGGTCCCAACCATAAAGTCAATGCATCCTAATGTCTTTCATCCTAATGCAAATAGTATCCTAAAGAATTCAATGGAACAGAAAAATAAAGTGGAAAAGGGGATTTATCCAAGCTGTACTGGTTGTTGGAAAGGAAAATGAAGCCACCTGCAGAATGAAGCACAGGGACTAAGAAGAATTAGCAGACTGGACTTATGGTAGAGTTAAGATCAAAAGCCTTTCCAAGCTGGAAAAAGGTAATATGGAATCATAGATCCAGAGGGAAAGAAATAACTAATAAGGAGAAGGTAAGAGTCATAGGTTTAAAATTATGATACTGGAAGATTACAGCAAGTAAAGAATGCCCACAGCACCAACTGTATTTTGAGGGTATCCAAAAGGTCATTATATGTGTGAGGACACAAGGGAATAGAAGTAGGGTCCCCAATCACTAATAGTGCTTGACTGAACTTCCTTATCTTGATACTATATAGCAGAGAGGTGACTGAGATCCACAATACAGACAGTCTCTCTGTCTGACTTTGTGACCTTTGCAAGGACTGCCTTCCAATTTACCATGGAAATGCTCATCCCCTGCAACTGAATGTAAGGATTATTTCAGGAGGGCCATGGTGAAGGGCTGCTCCACCTTGTCAAACATAATAGCATCTGTACCAGCTCTCCTGAGGGAAGCTCTACCTTACTATGGGAGAAGAAAGAGCTGATAGTAAAGGACAAAGAGTGTCCTTCACTCTTTGCCAAAGCTTTTTTACATCACTGATTTTTGTGGTCCCCTGAAGATCACTGAGTCTGTGTGCTCATGCAGCATTGAGGAGCAACAACGTCTGCAGAGCATCTTATAAAGGAAACTTCACACATCCTATTTACACTCACATTCCTGCCATCAGCTGTTATCTGGGCCACGTCACCAAGAAGAGGCCATGTTCACTCTTCTATGGTGTGGGAAAGGAGAAAGGGGAGGGCATTCCTTAGTGAATGGATGGAGATGTGCAAATGAGAGACACAAAAAAATAGTTACTGAAAGTGGATGATGAGTAGAGGCTGAAGTGCTGTTTCCACCTTTCCTCAAAAAGGCGGGCCCAATTTTCAGACTGAGAAAAGAGCTTTAGGTCTTAGGTGAGGACAGGAGCCGCATCTTTTATTTTTGCCCTCTCTGTTTTCCCACCACCAGATTTCTACATATTGAGATTGAGAGATATTTCAGCATGTTACTAAAACTGGGGGACTGTTGATCTTACATATATGAAACAGAATAATTTTGTTTAACCACACACCAGTCACTAATCAGATGTGTGGGGAGAGGGAAAGCCACAGATTCTCCTAGGGGTAACATATTGCCACAACCAAATCTTTGTCATGCAGGGTCTACTGCTCCATTCATTATAGAGCTATAGCTTAATAAGTGTATCTGGATAAAGGCAAAGATCTTTTGTAAATATCCCAGCTTCAAATGAGCATATCTAAGTATACCTTAAAACATTCTTTTCTTTCTTTTCAGTACAGTTTGCTGAAGCCACAAAATACTACAACTCTTTCTTAGCAAACTATAAGTGAATTTTCAGCACTTGATGACAGATCATCAGCTGGCAGAGAGCCACCCTAACTTTTAGAGAGTACTATACTGATTTTTCCTTGCACCAATTAAATATGTCATTATGCAACTCTAATACTATTACATGAATTTATTTCTTCTTGAGAAATAACAGATCTGATGCCTAGGGCAGGAGAAGGTACTATTTTCAAACATTCACTGCTTTGTAAGTAGAGCTTCAGCCCAATATTTTGGAATTTAACCATGGCAGATTGCATTAGTACCTCAAATAGAAAGCTTCTTAACTAAGTATGCATTGCTAGCAGAACTACAATAGAAGACATTAGAAAGAAAACAATGTAAGCTATGTTGTGACATGATTGTTCTAATTAAATGCAATTTTAAGTGTGGCTGTAACATATTCTGTTCAGTGTTTGCCTTTTTACAATTACATCTAGGAATAGCAGATGAATTACGGAGGGAAAAAAATAATCACAGATGTTCCATTGATTTATGTCCCTGCCACTTTCCTTTTATGATAGATACACTAGCTTTTGATTTATCTAAGTAAAATATTGATAAACATTCCAAATGTTCAATTTTATTACTGGACAGTAATTTGAAATTATTTTAGTGCAAAAAGTTGCAGAAATGAAAATTTTAAAAAGAGAATTCAAGGACAAAGACAGTAATATATGAAAACTTACGCTCCACTAAACTTCTCTTCAATATTTATGTATCTCTGGGGAAGAATAGCTTTGACCTGTTAGAAAAACTTAGAAATAAATGGTCCACTGCACTAAATCTAAAGTAGGACAGAAGTTACAAAACAAAACCAGTATCCTACAGTATCAGATGTTAATGATGTGCTATAACTTTCTATATCCAGTATATCACAGACTTTTATTAGAAAGAGCATGAGCAAACTTAAATGCCTCTGCAAATGCATGTAGCATGGGGAATAAACAAGAGGAATTAGAGATATGCGCACGCTTGCAGGGCAGTGATCTTATTGGCATTGTGGAGACATGGTAGGACAGCTCCTATGACTGGAGTGTTGGGATGGAAGGATACAGGCTCTTTAGGAAGGACAGGCAGGGGAGATGAGGAGGGGGTGTCGCCCTCTATGTCAATGACCAGCTGGAGTGCATGGAGCTCTGCCTGGGGATGGGTGAGGAGCTGACCCAGAGCTTATGGGTCAGGATTAAAGGGAGGGCAGGGACAGGTGACACTAGAGTGGGGGTCAGCTACAGGCCACCCAACCAGGAAGACGGAGCAGATGAGGCCCTCTATAGGAGCAGCCTCACGTTCACAAGTCCTGGTCCTCATGGGGGACTTTAACCATCCTGATATCTTTTGGAGGGACAACACAGCAGGGCATAAGCAATCCAGGAGGTTCCTGGAATGCATTTATGATAACTTCCTTCTCCAAGTGAATGAGGAGCCAACGAGGAGAGGTGCTATGCTGGACCTTATTCTCATCAACAAAGAGGAGCTGGTGGGGAATGTGAAGCTCAAGGGCAGCCTTGGCTGCAGTAACCATGAAATGGTGGAGTTCAAGATCCTCAGGGCAGCGAGGAGGGTGCACAGCAAGCTCACTACCCTGGACTTCAGGAGAGCAGACTTTTGCCTCTTCAGGGATCTGCTTGGTGGAGTACCATGGGAAAAAGCCCTGGAGAGAAGAGGGGCCCAAGAAAGCTGGATGGGATTCAAGGGTCACCGCTTCCAAGCTCAGGAGCGATGCATCCCAACAAAGAGGAAGTCAGACAAAAACACCAGGAGGCCTGCATGGATGAACAAGGAGCTCCTGGACAAACTCAAACAAACAAAAAAAAGAAGCCTACAGAGGGTGGAAGCAAGGGCAGGTAGCCTGGGAGGAATACAGAGAAACTGTCCGAGCAGCCAGGGATCAGGTTAGGAAAGCCAAAGCCCTGATAGAATTAAATCTGGCCAGGGATTTCAAGGACAACAAGAAAAGCTTCTATAAGTATGTCAGTGATAAAAGGAAGACTAGGGAAAATATGGACCCTCTCCAGAAGGAAATGGGAGACCTGGTTACCCAGGATATGGAGAAGGCTGAGGTACTCAATGAGTTTTTTGCACAGTCTTCACTGACAAGTGCTTGAGCCACACGACCCAAGCCTCAGAAGGCAAAGGCAGGGACTGGGAGAATGAAGAACTGCCCACTACAGGAGAAGATCAGGTTTGAGACCATCTAAGGAACCTGAAGGTGCACAAGTCCATGGGACCTGATGAGATGCATCTGTGGGTCCTGAGGGAACTGGCAAATCAAGTTGCTAAGCCACTATCCATCATATCTGAGGAGTCCTGGCAGTCCAATGAAGTTCCACTGACCAGAAAAGGGGAAACATAACCTTAATTTTTAAAAAGGAAGACCCGGGGAACTACATGCTGTTCAGTCTCACCTCTGTGCCTGGCAAGATCATGGAGCAGATCCTCTTGGAAGCTATGTTAAGGCACATGGAAAATAAGAAGGTGACTGGTGATAGGCAACATGGCAAATCATGCCTGACAAATCTGGTGGCCTTCTACAACAGGGTTACAGTGTTGGTGGGTAAGGGAAGAGCAACTAACATCATCTGCCTGGACTTGTGTAAAGCATTTGACACTATCCCACACGACATCCTTGTCTCTAAATTGGAGACACATGGATTTGATGGATAGACCACTCAGTGCATAAGAAATTGGTTGGATGGTTGCAATGAAAGAGTTGTGGTCAACAGCTTGATCTCCAAGTGGAGACCAATGATGAGTGGTGTTCCTCAGGGATCAGTATTGGGACCAGCACGGTTTAACATCTTTGTCAGCAACATGGACAGTAGGATTGAATGCACCCTCAGTAAGTTTGCTATTTTGCCGATGACACCAAGCTGTGTGTTGCGGTTGACACACGAGAGGGAAGGGATGCCATCCAGAGAAAACTTGACAGGCTTGAGAGGTGGGCCTGTGTGAACTGCATGAAGTTCAACAAAGCCAAGTGCAAGGTCCTGCTCATGGGTCAGGGCAATCCCAAGCACAACTACTGGCTGGGCGGAGAACGGATTGAGAGCAGCCCTGAGGGAAAGGACTTGGGGGTGTTGGTGGATGAGAAGCTCAACGTGACCCAGTAATGTGTGCTTGCAGCCCAGAAAGCCAACCATATCCTGGGCTGCACCAAAAGAAGCATGACCAGCAGGTTGAGGGAGGTGATTCTGCCCCTCTACTCCGCTCTCATGCAACCCCACCTGGAGTACTGCGTCCGGCTCTGGGGTTCTCAACATAAGGAGGAGATTGAGCTGTTGGAGCGAGTCCAGAGGAGGGCCACAAAGGTGATCAGAGGGCTGGAGCACCTCTCCTATGAGGACAGGCTGAGAGAGTTGGGCTTGTTCAGCCTGGAGAAAAGAAGGCTCTGGGGAGACCTTACAGCAGCCTTCCAGTACCTTAAGGGGGCCTACAGGAAAGCAGGAGGGGGACTGTTTACAAGGGCATGGAGTGATAGGACAAGGGGTAATGGCCTTAAGCTGAAGGAGGGTCAACTTAGATTAGATATTGGGAAGAAATTCTTTACTGTGAGGGTGGTGAGGCACTGGAGCAGGTTGCCCAGAGAGGTTGTGGAGGCCCCATCCCTGGAAGTGTTCAAGGCCAGGTTGGATGGGGCTTTGGGCAACCTGGTCTAGTGGAGGGTGTCCCTGCCCATGGCAGGGGGGTTGGAACTAGATGATCTTTAAGGTCCCTTCCAGCCCAATACATTCTATGATTCTATGAAATTTTTAGTCTTCTACAGCAGATGGAGGTACTCACTCACAGAGATATTTGTGAAATAAAAGTGTAGTACGCTGTAAGTGATCGACAGAGTAAAGGAACGATCATTAATTTATGACGGAAACTCTTCAGGTCTTTACTTAGGTACAGGACCCGTTGCCTTGGGCTGACTCACGTAAGGAATGTTCAGGAACAAACCCAGGTCATTCCACCCTCAGGACAACCTGATCATAAGCAGGATCCATGATATAAATCTCCCAATAAGCTCCTGTACAGCCATAATATTTTGAGGTGAGGAGGTTTCTCAAAGTCCATCTCAAAGACCTAATTTTTTAATACACATGTCTAGTTTGTCTCTGACTTGGAACTGACACCTTCTAATGTTAATATCCATTTCTGATTTAGCTAATTATATTGTGGAATGTGACATATCCATGTTGTTTATCATAATACTGCAAGTAAAACCAACAACACTTTTTTTTTTTTTTTTTTAACTGCGTGAATATTTCCAAAGGTTCAAAAGGCCCCATTCAGTTGGTCATAGTACAAGGCACAACTGAACATTAGCAAAAGTCATGAAGCAAAACTGTTGGCAGGTCAGACTTCTGACAGGTCAGATGTAAATAGGAAATCAGGAGTGCTAAAGAATTTGAACACTTTTGAAAGGATGCTTGAGCTAACAGTAAAGGTTCCTTAGAAGCAATAAAAGCAGGAAGCTGGATAGGAAATTGTGGACCTGCCAGAGGACAGAAATATAAGTGGAACACTCAGAGATGATAAGATCACAGCAAAGAAGCTCAGTAACTTCTTTGCTTTTTTTCTTTACTGGTGAAGCAGTCTGGGGAGAATCCACACCTGATATATTTTTTTAAATTTTTTTTTCTTTAGGTCAGAGGAGTTAGATTAGTTTGAAATAAATATGCAGAAACTATGAGACCAAACAGATTTTTTGTAAGATCTTAGCAAATCATCAGGACTGGATGCTATTCACCAGGACAGCACTCATGTGAAATTGCAGAGCAGTTGGCAAAGAGTGTAACCTGTCATCACAAGCAGCAACTGTGTCAGAGTATTGGTGAGCTGCCAGTAGAACTCCCAATCACAGAAAGTACTTTAGAGGGAATCTTACAAGCTATATCCTGGTAAGTCTCACTTCTGCCTCTAGTTAGATGATATAGTCTATAATAAAGAATATGGTAGCTGAATGCATGGATAAACGTGGTGTCTGGGGAAAGAAGCAACAGGGCTGAGTTACCAGACAGAAGGAAATCCTGCCTTACTGATCCTCTGGAGTTCTTCAAAAGTGTTACAGAATGTGAACAAAGAGGAACCAGGTATGTGATATATTTGGATTTTCAAGACATCTTTGACAAGGTTATGTGCCAAAGGTTATTAAAGACACTAAGGTGTCAAAAGGTTGGAACATTTGTGAAGTTAATAAACCAAGGGACGTGAAGTTTGGGATGATCAGCATAGAGCTAAAATTAGACATTTGACTAAGTGGATTGAAAGGTTGAGTTAAGCACCTCAGCTACCTCTGCAGTAAGTGTGGAGAAATAGGCACCAAAGAATTTACATTTGACAGCACAAAGAAAGAATAAGAAAAAGGAAACTTACTGCTATAGAGTGGGAGACAGGGTCTTCATGTGAAAGAGGCAAGGAATTTTTCCCTTCTCTTTCAAGTATTCATACATTTAGCAAAACACATTCAGATTAAAATATTGGAGGAACATTGCTGGAGAGAGGAAATATCTTCTAATTGCAGATATTTCTTATAATATAATGAGAGTTCACAAAAACTAAATTCCAACAGACTCTCAACAATAACATTTTAGCCAAAATAAAAACAAAGAGTTTTGCAGGTTTACTTGCATATATACAAATCATTCAGCAACTGAAAGACTGAAATAGAAGGTTAAAGAAAAGAAAGAAGAGGATCTACCAAAACTATTTTCCTACTTTGAGCATTAGTTATAGTACCGCATGTAGTATAAAGGACAAAAATGAGTTTATATTTAGCCTACAGGATTTTTTTTTAATCTATATCATTTTTTCATGTACAAAGTTGTAAGGAAAAAAGCCTAACAAAGGTAAAAAGTCAAACTGTCATAAGTTCCAACTGATCTGGACACTTCAGTGTCTGACTCTGAGGCTGGCTTCTCAGAACACTTAATGCCTGGTGTACTTTATGCCAGCTGGATTTAAGCGTGCTCAATATTTTTGTAAATCAGAGCCCAAATGCCTTAACTACAGGAGTGAGAAAAAAAAGAATGTGCAGAAATTTGGAGCTGAGTCCAGAAACATGCATGAACTTAGTGTAAGAGGCAGGGGTAGAACACATCTCTCCCTGGCAGCCATCAACTTCAAAACTTTTTTTTCCATGAATATTCCTGTGTTTACCCACTATCTACCATACAATTTTTTGTAATAATTGACATGGAAATCCAGCAAAAAAAAGCTTCCTTAATTTTTATTAAATGTTTCATTCAGTCTAAAATTCACATTTGAAATGACCCCTTGACTCAGTAGGCCAAGCACAAAGTTAAGAAAGCTAAACATATTAAGAAAGAAAAAGGCCTATGTTCAGCAGTTACAGAAGGAAGACCCCACTAATGGTTTTCAAGGTAGTATCAGAGACAAGCAAATCAAAATTCTTCTTGGAGACTGAGTTACTGACTTTGAAAACTTATTCAAGTGTGAAATACCTTTGACTGCTTGTATGATTAAGGCTCATAAATAGACTTCACAAGCACGTCCGTGAAACTAACCCAGGGAGAACATTCAGAATGGAACTGAAGAACTCACACCCTGTGGTTCACAAAGCTTATGCATTAATCATTCCTTGGTACTCTTCACACTCCAACTAGCTCTTACCAAGACAAGTTTGCTGTAATAGGTGCTAGATCTAAACAATTTAAGCCATGACATGCTGCTTGGTTTCAGGATTCAGTTTGGTCCCCCTTCTCTACTAGTAGAACAGGTGTAGTCTATCTTTGTATAGGATTTGAAAATCTTTTTAAAAAGGAGTATGTTGGAAATGGGATCATAATTTTACAAAGCACCCAAAGATAAAGCTTGACCAAGTGGAATGACAGGTACTTTTTTTGAGGCAGTGTGAAACACATCTAGGAGTAACATATAAGTGATAAGTACCAAGAACTATGCTTTTTGAGTCTGTCTGGAAGTGCAGGTAAGGCCTGCATACATTGAAGAGAGTTAACCAAAACTAGTCTCAGAAAAGACACCACCTTGCTTAAATCACAGAGATCCCAGATTCTGTGCTAATGTCAGGAAACATGACATCTACCATATTCCTATTGCAAGTGGGGTGAAATTGCCAAGGTCATTGAAGTAACGTGGGACTGATGGTTCAGGATTCAGACACTGAGCTACTGTCCCAAAACTTTAATGATCCATAGCAAAACTTAGAGGAATGATATGGTACTTGCCTTTAAAAATCCTCCTCATCCTGCATTGTGTGACATTTTTAAATACCACTGTGACCTTAGTGTCCTGTGCCCATTCATTGCTGCTTAGTAGACTGCTGCATGCAAGCTTAGTAAATTTTTTCCCTCAGACATTGTCTGAGGTGGCTAGCAAGTGTGTACAAATCATGACAGTATAGTCTAGGTTCATTACCTTCTTAAACTCCTCACGGCTTCTGCTCGAGTAATTATTTAACACAAGCATAAAAAGTTCAAAAAATTACTGTTAAGACACAGATATAATCACCACTGTCAGTCATAAAACAAATTATATAAACCAGTTAAAAAACCCAAGGAATAATTGCTTGATAGTTGATTGGTTGAATCTGTTACGACTAAAAAATAATCTGACCTTTCTCATGTTACCTGTGAGTAATCAAACAACAGAGTGAGATGATGCTGTCATTAGAGCACTGTGACCATGTGAGTGACAAATGCTCCATGCAGCATACACGTGCAGGACTTGACATTTTCCCAGCACCAATAATTGTCTATCATTTTTCTTTTATGCTTTAACAGCTCCTTAAATATGTCAGGACTAGACATGCTTACCCTGAGTGAACATTTCTCTGAATTGATGGATGTAAAACATATACAACACACTGACACTCGAAACTTTGCAGATTTCCTAAAGCAACAAAGCTGTTAAAGGTAGGGCAAAGTTGATTAAGTGCGGAAGCATTAAACTTTTAATGATGTCTCATTGATACCCTGCATAATTGTTGCTATATTCAGTGGCTGTCTCTGTAAGTGCTCCTTCATTATTCAACAGGCCAAGGCACTTTGTGAATGCCATCAAAATCAATTACAGTTTGGCTACTTTGGGGGGCCAATGAGGCAAAGAATTAACCTCCAACTAATTTCCAAAGTCATTTACTCACTGATAGCTTAACACATTTACTTCCACAGGCACTGTATGTTATGGAGCATTTACAAAAATAGAGTATGCAATAAGGTATGGGAAGAAAATAATCTGAACAATAATAGGGAGACTATTGGGGCAATTGTTAATACATGAACAGTCCAAGTAAGTGCTGCAGATTGAAGATTTTAGGGCAAGAGGTTATACATGAGAATTAATCTGCCAGATACATTTTCATTCACTCTTTAAAATTTGTCACACTGGTTGTCTTAGCTGAAAACATTCATAATTACTTACAAGACATGGTAATCCAGCTATCTAATTGAATCCATTTCTGTTGCATATCATAACCAGACTAATTAAAGTTATAGTATGGAAGGAGGGAGACTGTGAATTAGAGAATTGCTTAGAAGATACTTTGTTTCCACTAGGCTTTCTTGGGCTTTCTCAAACAATCATTTAATTCATCTTAATGTGAGCATCTTGGAGAAAGGGCAAGATGATAATCCAAAAAGGCAATCTTCTTTTTCCTCCTTGAAGAAGCTGACTATACAATCTGTAGAACATCTATGACATTTAGACAAATGACTCTGTAATACTCTTAGGAAACTTCTTTTCATTAAGTTCTTCTATTAAAAACACACCTGAAGTCAAGGGTCTACTGCTTTTCTGATAGAAGCAAAGTACGGAACAAGTGCCTAGGTCTAGGCTTGGTAGATTGACTTTATACACTAGATAAATGCAGCATAAAGACACTGTATATGAAGTCTAGACTTTCAAGGAAATACAAGTTGTTTCTTCTCATATGCAAGCACACTTTCTATATTCATTCTGGCAATAATCTTTGTGAAGACTGTATGTCAGCACTAGTATCTAAGCTACAAAAATAAACATTAAGTTTCTTCACAGGAAGTGAAAAAGGAACAGAGAGGAAACACTCTCAACAAATGTCTATGCACTAAAAATACATCCACTATTGAGTGGCCAGGGCTGACTGCAGGAAAAACACAAGTGCAGAAGAAATAACTTCTGACCTAAAGGCTTTTCCAAAGAAAAGAAGGTTTAGACACAAATTTAAGAGAAAAAAAAAAATCTACAATTGGCAAATGAAAATATTTTTGTTGTCAAGTGTGAAAAAACTATCATCATCTAGTAAAAGGGCAGTTGGTAAAAAAGTCCTGAAAGAAAACCTACAAACAGGTCTCTGGGAATTGCCTTTTCAAGGGGAATTAAGAAAGAGATTTTTTTTTTTCCTACAGTAATAGACTGTTCCTAACTTACAAGACCTTATTGGGTTTCTCATAACTCATACATGGATTGTACTTCAGGGGAAAGTTCAGATAAGTCACAATCCTTGCACCGATGGAGAGAGAACTTTCTCCTATTTTAGACACATGTTTTTTTTTCAGAAATCATTCAAACCCACTTCTCTAGAAACTTTTTCCCAGCTAGATTTTAGGCACATGATTGAGAAAGACAAAATCTTGTTCTATCTTTACATTTTGAGACATCAGTAAAATAGATACTGCTCTGTTACCTCAAGAAAAGATTGCAAAATAGACATACATCAAAATCAAATCTGTTAGGCATCCCTGCACCTCAGTTCAGAGCCTCATAATCAGACTATGGACTTCCTTGTATTCAACAGTGTGGGCCTGATAACACTTTTTTTTTTTTTTTTTAAGCATAAAGGCGTCACAAATGCTTTACTTAAAAAAAAAACCCAACAACAATACAACAAAAAATAAATAAGAATATCAAAGCATAGACATGTCCATAATTAGGGACAGAGTGTAAAAGACAGTGCAAATCTACTTAATTGAATACCTAGGTGCATCACCATTTTCTCCTCCACTCCTACCATATAATCTTGTCCTGGATGAAGTTTTTGTAGACATATCTGCCCTGCAAAGTACCTCCTAGCATGTTTTTTGTTGACATATTTGTTTGGCTGGGTGTACAGCCCTAGAGATCGAGGAATTTAGGGAGCCAGTCAGTGAGCTCAATGCTGAAACCTATGCCCTGTGGCCATTTAGAATAATTACTGATGGACATGGGGACTCCAAGTGGAGGTGTTCCCAATGCAGCTCATTCAACACTTCAGTTCTGTTACAGCGACATACTGTAAAGCTTTACAGACTCAAAGTTCTGTACTTCAATGCAACACATTTCTTGGAAACAGTTTCTAGATTAAAGTCAACATGTGGCCAAAAAAGAAGCTTAAATATTTAGTTTAGATTTACTACTTCACAGATTACATTCATAACAAAATTTCTTATCCACATCTTAATGGAAGAGTGGTACGAAGTACACATTTGGCAATGTATCACTTTTACAACATGCAGAGATAGCAAAACAAATAAAAATACTTGTTACAAGTAGTAAATACAAAATTAATTGGGACAAAGGACAGAAAAATAATTAATGTCTAACTGGCCTTACTTGAATCTCCATGCTTTTGACTATGTGAAGAATTTGGTCCAGAAGACAGAAAAGTATTGTCGAACCATTGTAAAAATCTTTGATTTCAGTTTCAGCAAAAGACTTATGGAACTGGAACTTTTAAGGAAAAAACCACAAAAAGCTTTCATTGTTGAATGGAAAAGCTTTGCACAATTTAGAATTGGATTATTTGTGCTTTGCTTTGTACAGCTGTGACAGAAGTTTTGATAGGGTTTCTACCAGGAATTGAGCATCCTTATGGCCTCCAGAGGCATTTGAAAGGGATGGCATGCACAATATGTGGTTTATAAAGTTTGTATGGCTTCCTTGGGCAAAGATATGCCTCAAAAGAATGAAATGGAGTTTTAACAACAGTTTCAACTAGAGGATGAGCAACCTTAATTTTCATTGCAGTCACTTAAAGGTGAAGGCACTCACTTACATTGATGAACATAAATTCAGTACTGCAAGAAAATAAACTAGAGATGCTGGAAATATGTCTTACTTTGGCTTTAAATCACATGGTCCAGATTTACAGTAGCATTTGATGTACTTAAAGTAGGACATGGTGGAATTTACATTGATATATATGTACATGTATATTTAATAACTTATATTTTATAATTATTCAATATACAATTATATGATTATATTTTATAACATTATATGTATTAAAATTGTATCATCAATAGGAGAACATGGGATCAGAGGAAGAGAAAGACTGTATAATTCCTTAATAAGGGCAGTCAGGTCTGAGAAGGGTTCCTGCTTCTAGGCTTGCTAAGGCATTTTGTATTAAACCTTTATTGAACAGCATTCATAAACAAGGTAATGACTGTTCTCTCCCAGATGAGTGCCCTCATCACTCATGTACAGACTCAATTTCATTTTCTTTGTCTCTGTGAAACCTGAATGTTTAGCTTTATCCTTCTTAGAGGAGGATGGATGTTATCTTTGTCTCTAGCATAGTAGATTAGATATTTTTTCTTTTTCTTTTTTTTTCTTTTTGTAAGACAGAATTGGGTTTTATATACTTCAAAGTCTTTCCCTAAGTGGACGACTTATGTGTCTAAACCCAGGAGAGCTTTGTAAACCTCAAAGAAGCAGACCTGTAGAAAAGTGTCTCTCTATTGGCTATCTTCCTACTTAGCTTGCTAGTGTCTGTAAATCTCAGTTCTACATGTCCAGCTCTCCCCTTGAGTAACATCAGGATCTCAGGAACCCACCTTGCAATGACAAGCAAATTCTGCTCCTGAAGGTGACTGACTAAAACTAATATTTGGAAACAACCAGTATTACCACACTTAAGTGCTTTTGGGCAGCTTAGCCTGTGCCACTGTATGCTAAAAAATGAGAAATTTTATTGGTATTTCTCCTTCAATAAATGAAACAAAATCACATGCAGCTGTACAGAATGCTTTTGGGAAAAAAAAAAATCTGGTGAATTAATGTGATATATTTCATGAAAGTCTTCCAAAGAGTATCACTACTCTTTCCTGAAGGCAGGATGGAGGCTTGTTAATTGAACTCAATCTATTTAGTTTATCCAAGAGAAGGTTAAAAGGTGACTTCATTATGTTATTTAAGTAACTGTATAGGAAAGACATTTCTGATGGTAGATGCCTTTTTAATCTAACAGGGAAAGGTGTAATGAGATCCAGTGGTTAGTAGATGAGGCTAGACAAATTTGAATTAGGAATAAAGCAGAAATTTTAATAGTTAGAGTAATTAATCACTGGAAAAACTCAGCGAGGGATGAGGTGACTTGTTCATCATTTGAAGAATTAAGATTGGATAACTTTCTTAAAAATATGGTGTAAGTAAGTCAAACAGAGATTATCAATATAGAAATTGCCCAGTGCAGTTCATTGCCCTGTGTCATTTAAGAGGTTGGACTAGATCATCATTATGACACCTTTTATCCTTAAAATATATGAATCAATAGATCAGGAAAGTAAAACGTAAAAGTCAAGACTCCTTACTTACCTGGAGTTACCCCAACTGCTTCTTTCAAGCAACCTGATGGGATGGCTGCGCCTGATTTTCCTCAATAGTCTTTCAGCGGCTGCTGCCTCACTACCAGGTAACTAAAAGTCCCAGGCTCCTTTCTGCCTGTCTGTTACTTCAGACCTCTTACTCCATACACTCACTATGTACATGATCTGAAGACAGCAGCCAGGACAGAAACTATTGCCCAAACTCAAAAGATGGATATCTGACAGAGCAGGAGGCTTTTTGGAAGTACAGATGTAAAGGTACTGAACCATCCACAGACTTTGGGAAACATTTTGACAGGTACTTACAACCTCTGAATATTCTAATTCAGGTAAAAATATTCAGACTTACATTGTTTTTAAACTTAAGCTGAAATATCTGCCAGGTCCAATTTTTTCCCCTACTCCTAATGAAGACAAAATATACAGGGAGTGATAACAATCCATGTGTGGGCTAGAACAAAAGCACAGACTGCCTTATCTGTAGATCTCCAAAAATGCAGAGAATATTCTATCAGCACATCTTCTTCATTTAGACAATCTACAGGGAGGCTGAAAATATCCTGAGCTCTGCAGAAGATGTAGCCGTTGCTGTATTAACCAGAAAGGGATATTACTGACAAGATACATTAATATTAGGTGGTGTGATATGGCTTCTGGAAATAACCATTTCTTATTTCATTAGTCCAGAAAAAGCCAGATGAATTCTTCCAGCCGCTCTTCAAACCTGATAAAAATGGCATATTTAAACTATGTTAATCCTTTTCCATTTGCAAATACTGAGTCCAAGGATTTATGTGAAGAGAAATTTAAGGGGATAGAGGACAGATGAATAAACAGAAACAATAAAGTTGGAAAAAAGATAGCAATTTCTACATTAGCAATGTATATAACATAAGATCCTGCTGGATGTCTTGGTGGGGGTCTCACCTTAATTGTCCTTGTGGTTGTCAGTAGCTATTAAAGTTATTAAAGGGTACTAGGGTACCCACTTCCTTTTCAAATTAGTTTTCTGAGCTAAGCCATCCTATCTACCCTTAGAGCTGTGCCGTTTCAGGAGCAAGAAGAGGTGAGAATTGCACATATGCAGCTCTAGCATTTCAGGTCTCTTCACCAGCACTGCACTTGTTCATACAGCCCACCACCTGCCTCCATACCATCCATCCCTGCTCATTGCCTTCTTGCTGCTGGCACTTTTTCTGAAAGAGATCAGCACTATGTAAAAAGCACAATAGGGAATGAATGGGCTGCTCGGAACAACAGGCAAAATATTTTATCACCCACAGGTTCAAAACTTAAGCACCATTTAACACAGAGCTACAGGCTATGGTGTCACTGAAATGCCCACGAGGCTCTGAGCTCTCTCCGCTTTTCACCAGCACGTGACAGCCAGTTTGGTCCATTAGAGCATCTGGCCATTTGGGGTTCTCATGCTGCTCAGAGCTAATCCCATTCTTCTTCATGAGCACAGGTTGCTTGAGAGTTTTTCTAGGCTACAGGGCTTGCACTAAAATTTATTTCATTAAAAAAGTCAAAGAACTGTAGAACTGTGCATTGCAGCATATCGCTGAGCACTGGTGTCACATGGGCAAGGGGGATTTTTTAAGTAAGGTGCCCTATTGCTAGAAGAAAAATCATGACTCTCTTAATGTCTACACCGAAACAATGCAATTTAGTTCTAAATTTTAATTTCACTTGCCATGTCACATCCACATGATTATCCTTCCCATGTGTTTATACTCAAGCTTTTTACTTTGCTGACAAGAAGGTAGCTCTTGTGGCTCTTGAAAGGGAAACAATAAGGATGTGAAATAGATTTAATTCTTTCTTGTGAATAATTTATACAACAATTATCTATTAAAATCCAGTTAAAGAAGAAATGGTTAATAGCAGCACACATTTAGAACCCAGCCTGATTCTCAAATTCCAAGGTGTGGCATGACTGATTATTTGATGAACAAATACATGTCTTCTGGTTTTCATTTTCACAAAGTTTATTTGATATGGAGTGCATGTGCATCAGTAAAACACAAAAAACCACAGAATCCCACAAGGCTTCTTCAACAGAGGAAGTCTCTAACATAACAAACTGCAGAGACATCAATTTGATTATGTGAAAACTCCCTGCTGCATTTTAAAACTCTGATTTGAGGGATATCAGGATCTGCAGCCTGGCTTTTATGTCATCAAACCATTTTCTACAGCTGGGATGCTTTTCTTGGATGGTAGATGTGCATCAAACAATGAGTAGACAGCCCTGGGTGCTTTGAATATAGTCACTGATGATGATGAATTTCCTCTGTAACAGAGCTTTTTAGGGGACTGATTGGATCATTTTTCTCAAATAATCCTTTATACTAGCTAATCTGAGAAATGACATTTTTTGCTTTAGGAACTAAAGGTGGCTATTTTGCACCTGAAATGTGAAGAGTTTTTTCCAACATCCTTGACTACCATTACTGATGAATAAAATTGTTTGCTGCCAGGTGATATCAAATGAATCCATACATTATTCCTATCATTTTGTCAGATTTATAATGGCAGGAGTCAAGAACAGGATCTAACATTTATTATCCTTTCAATGTTTTTCTAGTAGCTTCTTTTTCCAATTAAAAAAACCCACAATTGAAAAAGATTAAGTCATGATTTAGTCAAAGCACCACATAGAGATATTTTCAGCATAGAAGCACCTAGTTTTGAAATGTTGTTAAAAGCTTTCACTGAATAAGGGGAAATAAGGGAACATGAAAATATTTATACAGATAACAGAAAAACATGTTATGGAAAGTAAGTCATAGCTCAGAACATTTGTATTGTAATAAAGCAGTAACTTCTATATGAGTACAGTTGCTTAGTAAAGTTATGAAGATAAACTTAAAATGTTCAGATTCTCAACTTATAACTTTCTTTTTCGCTTTCAAGACAATTTGCCAAATGTTGGTGTAATTTTGTTATTAGCCATCTTTCAGAGTATGGCAGACAGCCAGAGAAGCACTCAATAGTATTTCCTGTTCACCTGTCTATCCCCTTACAAAGTGAAGAGTTGATATACGTAAAACTAGAAAATTAATCATCCACATAGTCTGTTTGCTCTGAATTTGCATGTCACTCTACAGCTCCAAATGATAAACAAAATATCTTTGGGACTGCTGTGTTTTCGATGCTGTCCATGTGTAGCTTTGAAATTAGGAATCTCTCTCTCTTGTTCTGACTTTGCATTCACTGCATTCTCAAGGCATTAATTTTCCCCCTTAAGGATAATTTAGTTCACAACAATCTTTTATTCTGAGCAACACAAGATTCTCACCTTAATTAGTAGTATTTCTGAAGTACTTTTCTTTCAAAAACATTATTTATGATTCCTGTGGTTATGTGCAAATTGTAGTAATAACACTGCAAGTACTGATACATTGTGTCCGCTGGATCATTAAAACTACAGAATGATAAATAATCATTGTTATGGATATTTATTGCAGGAACATGTATGGTACTGGCTTGAAACAAAGCTTGATATCCAGTGAGCATTAGAAATTTTGCAGAAAAAGATTTATGTAGGTGTCTTTTTGGATTAAACTATTTACTATTTGAAGTAATTACATAATTTTTCTTCTGTTTTTTCTGTTTATACTTATTAAGGTTTCATATACAGCTGATAAAAACTTCCTTTTTTACATTATCACCTTTCAGCTAGAAAAAGGTGTTATTCTAACAACAAATTCATGGAACATTTAGAACTGTGTAGTCAGCTGACTCTTTTTCACCACTGCAGTCATTTTGTGCTGAATGTGCTCTTCAGGAAGAAGTGATCTTCTACAGGATTCCTGCAGGCCTTGACCAAGGCACTTAATTTCTCCATTTCTCAGTTTCCTTTCTGTAAAGCATTCATGGTAGTGCTTCTTTTCCTTAGCGTGCTGGAGCTCCTTGTGACAACATTTGCGTTTACAGTATTTACTGTTATCATGCCCAGCATGAGCAGTGCTTAGTTTTGACTGAGGCCTCAAAGGGTTGCTGCAATAAATGAACAATAATATCACTACATGTAGATAAAAATAGACAGCATAAAAATACATAGCTGTTCAATTGTAAAATACATCCTGGGATGAAACGAGGACATCATGAAGGAAAATTACTTCTGCTCATGGGTTCCTACCTCCTTTGTATTTGCCCCACCTTTTGAACTTCTCCATCAGTCATGGTCAGCAGGTAGACACACCTCCATGGGGTGCCATATCTGCTCCACAGATCCTGTCAGCCATCCTCCGTGGACTCTGTGCCAAAACCACCACCTCACAGATGAAAGGAATCCTAGTGCATGCATTAGAAGAAAGGGAAGGTGTTTAGAAGGGAAAAAGACTGTTCATGTAGCCAAAAAAGAGCTGTTGGATGGGGAAGGTTATCCTTCACCATAGGAGAGGCTTAAATGAGTTTCCTTCACTGGGAAGATTCTGAGACTCGTTCTTCATTTTTGTGATTAATCCACTAGAGGCTTATGTGTTGGAGATAGGTAGGTACAAATTGCTCTGAACTGTGGAGATGAACAAGCATTTGTTTGAGACTAGGGTTAAACCTTTCACTTGGTTTCCAATTTCAATTTTCTAATTTCAGCTGTTCTAGAGGCACGCTATCATACCAGCGAACATTGAATTAAAGATATGATTCCTATTTACAGCATGCTCCCTCTGGACATTGGCTTGATAATTTACCTCACTGTCAAATTTTGTGCATACATTCCAATTCCCAGAATATATAATTCTTTCCCTTGAATAATGATAACATTGCCTGAATATAAATTGGCTGCTTTAGCTAGAAGTTATCACTACCTTAAATGGACCCAGGAGCATTTTTCACAAAAGATTACAGGAAGAGATGTCTAGTTACATTTTTTGCACCACATATTATGAACTTGTCTTAGTTTCACTTCATTCATTTATGTGGCAAAACACAATGTACTGTAACTCTATCACTTAAATGGATGCAAAATTTTTTGTCATTAAAAAATTTCTAGATATTTGTAGGGCATAATTTTGTATTTGTATGTGTGTGTTATAACAGATGGTACAATTGTTGATGGAAAGAAATAGAATATAAAGGTTCAGGATCCACTCCCAGTGCACTTCACCTATCAAGCAAAGATGTACTTGTCTTTTCTGAAAAAAAGTATCTGATTGTAACTAGTGTTCTTTTTTTTGCAAGCCTTAAAGCCAATACAAAATCAGTTAAAAGGAAATGTTCATGTCTTCCTATAGAAAGATAAGTATAGTTGACATTTTGAATAGCTTCCACAAAGTGTCAATATAAGTCATAAAGAAAATCAGACAAAATATGTTGTTTTATTTAACCTTCCAGGCACTACAATTCTTGAATTATCAAGAGTTCAAGTTGGTAGCTCCTCACAAGTATTGTGCCTTATGAAACTGTACACTTTTATATAAAATGCTTATTTAAAAATAAAACGAAAACTCTTTAAGTAACATTCTTGTATTCTGAGAGACAAGAGACATTTTGGAGTGAGGGAATGCACTCACACTGTACATTTAAGACAGTGACAGATTGTAAGAGTTTATTGCTTCCTGCAGATATTGTATCTGGTGTACCAGTTCAATCAAAAAAAATATTCAGAATGGTAGAGATAAGAAAAAGTCCAAGAACCAGGCATTTTCGGTGTTTCCCAGAACAGTAAGGAAGAGGGAAGAAATATAAAAGGATAAGTAACTGTTACTCCAAGCAAGACAGCCAAAATCACTTGGGTGAAAATTAGTTGGGGTGCCCTTCACTTCAGCACGTAACTAATGTGTCATCAAAGTTTGAGGCTTTTCATCAATTGTCCTATGTAAAAGTAGAACAAATGCCTTCACCTGCATTCCTTGTTGCCATAGTAGGGCCTACAAAATCAGTGGATACATTAACAAATTACCCTAATATTTTCCTTTTTTCTCAGTCTATTTTAGTGTACCACAAGAGTGTATGTGAATTCTGAAGGCACAGATGTACCAATTATGTCTTTATGGCATGTGCCCACTTCCCCAATTTACCATGTAGCCAGTGAATACTGCTGAGTTGTGTGTGGGAAGTTGCGCTATAGCATATTCCTTTCCAGTCTGGAAAGCCCTCTACTTCTGGAAAATAAGGAAGCCATCCAAATTACTGAACAGATTGAGTGCTGAGGAGGAATATCAAAAAAGGAAGAAGACGTAAGAACATGTGTACGCCTTTCCAGTACTGTGTAGACAATCATGTATCTTTTCTGTCTTGCTCTTGTTCCAGATCAGATCTGTTGATCTTTGTGAATGCCTACATTGATACCATTTCCTGGTTGGAAATCAGCTCATCCAAATTTGTCTGTCTAAAATTAGCCATCTAGTCTAAGGTGGTCCTGCAGATAGTAGAGGATATGCTTGATCTCGTATAACCTACATTTATCCCAAGTCCCATTGTGTTTTAAGCATGCAATTAACTGCCATTCAACAGAAGGGTTCCATGTGTATGAAATGGCTGGATATCCCCGTTTTAGCTTGTTCCTGTCAAATGTTAGTGTCACTACTGCATAATATTCACGTTCATTTGAGTCATGAATTTTTCCTTCTCTTGAGTATTTTGCTTTATGCAGCTGAAAAGCTCCCCAGAAGCTGGTTTTGGTGAAAACATAGAACTTTTAGTGAAAATACCTCTAACAGATGTAGTAACATGCAACCAAAACCCATAATAAGAAGAAACTTTCCCAGTTTTTTAGAGCTAGTGTGAACTTATTCCTAGCCTCCTCCAGTAACTGCCTTATTTATTTACTGTCAGTCCTTTAAATTGTGTTAGATGCCCTTTCAAAAGGTTCTTATGCAATTTCGATTTAAATGTAGGACAAGGTATAATAAATATGAGTGCCAAATAATAAATCGTGAAGATCAGGAAGAAGGAAGGAGATTATTATTACTGGAGGTGGCTGTGCATACATCCGATTTGTTAAAACACGTTGTTACAGCTGAGCTCGCTAGATGGCAATGTTACATATGCTCTTACAGGCTCTTCCATTAGAATGCAAGCAAGTGTTCAGTCTCTGAAGAAATGCTGTATGGTTGCTACTGTTGTTGTGCAGTTGCATTTGAAAAGTACCCAAGTTTGCTTTTTTCCACTTTAATCTCTGTATTTGGTAATGAGAAACAAACATAATTTGTCAGCTCTGATTTCTGGAGAAAGACAGGTTTGAATGCTTTTTAGAGCTGGCTTCGTTCCATACAGGTGGAGGGCATGAGGGAAGAAAGCACACTTTGAACATACCCAGGCAAATTTCTGCTCAGCTGGATAAACTGACTTATAACAATTCTCCTATTGCATTGCAAGGGATCAGTGAGGGTATCAGAACAAAGATATTGTTTTGAAAAAGAAAAAAAAAAACACAACAAAACACCACCAGCATTATGTATCTTTTTATCTCTCAATCGGTCATTTACCTGGAAATGAGACCAGATTCCTCCCAGCTGGCTAAGGCACTGCCAGAAGCACTATGTTACCACACAATCACCCTCACCATTCTGCCTGTGGTAAACAGAAAGTGAAGTAGCTCCAGAGAGGGAATCACATCATTGACAGGCCCTCAAAGTGCCTCTCTCTGCTCTTTGGCTCTTTTCTGAAGAGGCAGCTCCTAACTGAAGCATGTTGTATAGGTGCAGAAGGGTAGTTCTGGGCTACAATACCTACATTTGTGCAGAAGTGTATACATTTGAAAATTATTTCATCTTCAATTCAATTTTGATTACAGAACCACTGTTTTAGGGATAAATAGAACAAAGGTTGGAAGATTAGGGAGAGAAGGAATGCAAGACTGTCTTAGCAGAAAAGACAAGACAGAAGATCAGTGAGAAAGCAAAAAGCTGAAGTAGACTGAAGCCTATGAAGAAACATGAGAAGCAAAAGGTAAACCACTGCAGCGAGCCTGCCAGTGTTGTATGTTTGAGCTCTTCCTTTGCTCTAAGCGGTAATGATTATCTCTTTACTTTAGTCTGTGAGTTTTTCGAAGGCCACCAGAGAACAGGCAGGAAAAAAAAGAAGTTGAAACTGAGAAACATGCATGTGAGAGCTCATGAGGAAGGTCAGCTCACTGAAGTACTAGTAAAAGAAGAAATGTAATTTTCTGAATATGAAGAAGCAATAAATAGAAGCAAATAAGTTCCAGAATACAATAACCCAACTCTCAGCTTGCTCCTAGAGGGAAGATGGATGATTGTATCTCTTGGCTGCTCTTACTACAAGTCTTCTGCAGCCAATACACTTTCAGGGCCATGTTGGCCAGGTGTTGGCACCTTGGAGAACATTTTTTACATGTATTAGACAGCTGTAGCTCGCCAGCAGATTTTCTACTGCCAAGAGATTGGATGCGCATCCTGTGACAGTGGAAACCAGACTAGTCCAAAGCCGGAGTGAATTTGAGCTCCTTAGAGACAAAAAGGCAGAGGATGTTCTTATCTAGATATAATAACATGGCTGAGACAACAAGGACATCTGATTCTACTTCCTTCTTCTGCAACTATTCTGATGAATAATCCTGTGTGGGATATTTGCCTGCTCCTTTTGCTATGTAGTTAGCCTTCGCTTAAGCTGTAAAATTAAACAAGTAATCTACTGCTTAGTTCTGCCTGATGTTAAGGCCATGTGACCTGATGGGTAATATCCGGTTCCCATCAGCCTGGAAATTTAGGGTGCCACTCGCCTTACAAAATCAAGCTGTAAATTATTGTTTGTCTGTTAAGTGTCCATTTAGTGATATATTAAAGAAGTAAGTTAGGTCTTTCTGTAATGGACCAAAGTATGTATCACCTCCAAATGAGACTTAAGAAACCTCACCTGTGTGGAACAACTTAATGTTATGTTTACTTTCTGTGGGCCAATGCAGTGACTTCAGTAGAACATTATTTTCAAGGTGTATTTCTGTAATTACAATGAAATGGAGATAGGAAATGAACAGAGATGTTTAAAGGACGGATGTAAGGTTGTAGCTTAGAGATATTTCACTGAGTGATAATATTCACATCATGTCCTAAAACCCATAAATTTCTACATAATGTCTGAGTTTCTTTATATATATTGAAATCAGCTATGTTTCCGAGTGGTGGAATAAATTTTATTCTTGCTAGTGGAATATGAAAAAAGTAAGACAAGATAGACTGTTCAGTTTTGGGCAGATGATGCCTAAGAAAAAATGGAGGTAGGCGCATTGCAAACACTGGTGACTATGACAGCATTGTCAATATTTCTAAAGTGTTAATCAAATTACTACTACAAGCATTTTACCTTTATTTAGAAATACATGGATTTAAGGTATATGACGGTTTGTATTTTGTATCAGCAGTCCTGTGAAAAAAGCTGTACCTATATTTGAAATTAATGTGAAAAACCTATAGCATTTCTATTTAGTGCTATAATTTAGTAGGTGTTTGAAATTATTTCAACTCGTCAGAAAAAGTCCAATTTACTTTCTGATTTGTGAAATCATGGTTTCATATCTGGAATATTTTAATGGCTGCATGATACGAATTAGCTTAGGAGTGTTCCAAAATAATCGATTCTGTTGTTGTTGCTATTTTTTGCATTTTAGATCTCCACTTAATGATTGAATGAATTCTGAATGACCTTGTCACAGTGTTCAACAACAAACACCAAAGTTCAGATTCTATTGCAACCTCCATTTATTCTCTGGCTGCTGTTCCTCTAGCACTCCAAAAAGCTCACTGTAATAGCTGAAATTTGTCATGTTTGTTTTATTTTCTCCTCTGTGATCCATTTGGTAGTTTATAGCAAAACATTGTTTAACAAGTAAAGACAGTAAAGTTTAAAACTTGAAAGTTACTTATTTTTTCTTGAAAACTGTCTCATGATGTGCTAGTTCCTTAAGCAGTATGCACAACAACAACAACAAAAAAACCCCACCAAGACTAAAAGATTCACTGCAAACATTTCAGTTATTTCAGAAAAACTGTGGGTGGTATCTGTGTGTCTGAATGCATGGACATATACTACCAAATCGATCAATAAATATATATCCACACTGTTCTAAAAGTGTACTTATTACAGATAACAACAATCTTTGCTGTTTTGAGTGACGGCATTAGAATGTTAAGAGCAGCAAACTTGACAGTAGCAGCTACTTAGCTGAGGATGATAATACTTCTAATTGTATGTACCTACAGCTAATTACACTATCATTTCAAACTGGTACAGGAATACATTATTTTAGCAGCAAATCCTACTTTTCAGGCATTCCACCTGTTCTTTTGGAGACTTCTAGTCTCCAGCTCTGCCGTACAGTCCCATTGCTTATGTCTGGCTTGCTGCCAAACACAAATAGTTCTTCTGACTACAAGAACAAAAGCTTAACCTAAAGGGCTAAAGTCTTCTTTGGCTCACGCTGTGTGCAAATACCCTTGGCTGCATATGTTAGAGTCAGCATATCTTTTCTTATGTTAAAGTGGTATTAGACATAGGTAAAATTTTTCATGTAAACTTTTAAGTTAAAATGCAGATTTAGCAGTATTAAATAATAGTTTCAAACAACTTATTTGCTTAAAAATATTATCTGATTTCATTTAATAAGAAATGGAAATATTTTGTTTCATTTATAATTTTCAATTTTGACAAAAATATTTGGAGAACAGAAGAAAAAAATAATAAATGTGCCAGTCAAATAAAACAAAACAATTTTATACAATTAAACTTTGTATCTATTTTGACCTTACGCAAACCCTTTTTTAAAACAAGTTTAATTTGAAACTATTTTTTCTTTTTCTAACAACTGTTTCTCTGTTTATTTTCTCTCTAGAAGTGAACCATTAGCATAAATTGACATAAATTGGTTTTGCTTAACTTTACCTATATGTGCTACCGAATAATGAGTAAGACAGTCTGAGGTAAACTTTTGCATGTCAAGGAATTTGTAATTTGAGAGTGAGAGATCTGGTACTGCATGCTGAAGTGTTTTGTGGGATTTGTTTGTTTGTTTGTTTGTTTGTTTATAAAGACGAGAATAACCTGTTTCAGTGCTATCAGATCATGTGAAGGATTTCCTTAGACAAGAAGTCTTGCTTACAAAGGAAGCTGTTGACATGAAATGACTCTTTTTTTCATGGGACACATTATTGGGGAAAGAACATTTAATGTTGTTCTCCTTGTATATATGTTTTAGAGGATGCAAGTGAGTTAGGCCAGCATTTGAGCAGCTGTAAAACCATTCCTGTTTGCAATGGGAGCTGTAGTGGAACATGATGTGCATACACAATGCAGCAAGCAGTGGTGAAGACAGCTTTGAGATCATACTGAAAGAAACATATATAGCCAACAATGTACTTGAATCAAAGTGTGTCTAAAGGGAAGTGAACTATATAAATAAAAAGTAGAGTAAATGTTGTTAGTAAGAGAGATGAGTCCTTTTTCTAGGATAAGTGAGAGATTTCATCGAAAATTCAAGCTAGCAGATTTCACGAAAATTTTGTCTAAGTTTCTGGACAAAGACCATAAACTTACTAACTAGTATGTTGTGCTGAGATTCATGAAGTTCACTGGATCAGCCCAGGGAGACATTTTATTGATGGTTTCCAAAATGCATTTTAATGTCTTTACAGTTTATAGACGTTAATAGCTGGTGGGGGGGGGAAGAAAAGAAGAAAGAAACCGCTATGGCTTACAAATCAGTAAAAAACTCTACCTAAGAAGCTGGGGCCCGTATGACCAAGTAAGTAAAGGATCAAGATCTTCATGTGAATGCTTCAGAATTAGGGTGCAAAGTTCATTTTATAGAGACAATTATAATTAAATGTGTTTCTCTTCAGGGTTTCCTGCTTGAAGCCAAGGTCATGTCTATTGTCTCCTACCATTATCTTCCAGTATTTTATGTTTATATTTTTGTGGGAACTCTTTTTCAGAAAGATGATCTACAGTAATCATTGCCATCTGATTTGATGTTGTTTCTTACAATGTCAGTTACTTAATGTTATTATGAAGCTTGGAATGGATTGGAAACTACTTGGATGACTGGGAGCTACATTAAATTCAATTGGAGTTAAATAGGCTATTAATCAGCACTTGGTGATTACTAGGCCTGAAGTTCTCCTTAGTGATTAGTTTTGAAAAATGTTATGCTGGTACAAATAGAAGAGATTTCACTATTAAACTAGCCTTGATAATATTGGTATGTTTTTGTTATTGCTATTATTCTTTCCAATATTATTTCAAGATTCTTATTAAGCAAGTAATATAAGAATATTTCATTCACAGTTCTGAGCCAAATTCTGCCTTTTGACTTTTGTGAAGGTGCCTACTAGCTTTTATTTGTTTTTCTTACCTGTAGTTAAAAATAGAATATGGGCTTTTATGGGTTGTGAGTTTATAATTCGATTTTCTAATTTTTAATCTTCCAGATTGTCATATCCAGAGACAACTGATACAGACAACTGCAGCTAGAGCCTTAATGTTTGAGTTTATCCACGATTTACTTCCTCCATGTGAGAACTTCTTTATTGAGGTACAGCATGTTTTAGGATTATTTTAAAATATTGTTGTTGTCTTCAGAAGTTTTACTAACAATCAAAGAATCTAGTAGATTAGTTTCTCTAACACATCTCCAGTTATATTTCATGGTCAGACAACAGAATCCTGAAGTGTCTACAGAAGCAATGTGCCCCTCTTTCTGTATTAGTGCAATAAAAGTCAATAGTTCATGACAGTCTTCCAACACTTAATTTTTTTCTTATTTTATGGATTGAATCAAATTTATGTTTCACTTCTGCAAATAGATAAGTTAAATGTAGAAGCTAATAAAAAGTTAAAAGAAATTAATATTGACTTTGAGTGCTGGCTTCTGAATGTCTAACCTGAAGACTAAGTTTCAACAGTTTGAGTTCAGCCCTGTCTTTATGTGTACACACTTAAAGTTATCTCAGGTTAAACATTCAGATTCTGGAACACAAACCTCTCTGAATATTTTAGAAAATGTGGTTCTGCGATTTCAAAACAAGGTAAAAAATCGTTTTGTTTTGCTGTACACTGTAATTTTGTAGAGTGATCTCTTCTGTATGTAAAGAATTTCATGAAAATGCTGTGCATTAATAGTGAAAATGACATCTTCTGTGATACCTAGTGAGGTGTTCAGCTGAGTGATAGCTGGATTTTGAAATATTTCTTACAGATATTATTACACTCAGGAATATGTAGGCAAAGACATTGGAAAGTCTACTGACATGAAAACTGACAACTAAAATTCTTTATTTCAAAATAAGCTAGTGAATAACTGTAAAAAAAAAAAATGGTATTACTACAAATTCACACATATGAATAAATAAGACACCAGCTGTGTTTATGATACGAGTATTGTTTGGGGAGACATGCTTGATAGGTAAGAACCATACTTGGTATGTAAGAACTTGGTATGTATATTCTGATCTGGGAGATAAGCTGTTAGGAAAAATAAGGCAGAAGAAAACTTATGAATGATAAATTCTGAAAATCTGATTCAGCAAAACTAAGTAAAATATAGCCAATTCAGAATGCTGGTATACTTGATTTTAGTAGAAGATGCGAAAGCTCTGATTTCTCTTTAAAAAACTCTCTGCTAGGTGTATATAAATATATCTCTCTATATATATTTATAATTTGACTTTTTGCCCTGAATTTAGAAAGAATCCAAAAGTATTAAACTGTTGGATGGATATCCTAACTTCTATAATAAGATCTCCTAAGTATTACAGAAAATGTGATTGTACTATTGGCTTTTGGACTCTAAACTTTGTAAGGAGGAATTACTTTTGTTATGATGTGTTTGCTCAGTGGGGCCTTGATTCCTCATTTTCAAGCTCTTGCTATTATTGCAATACAAATATTAAATAATAAATGTTCTTATATTGCTCTTTCACAGTTTTATAAAAGAAAACATGTCTTAGGTAAAACAAGACTATTCACCTTGGAATGTTGTTCAATTGAAAACCTATTATTTTAAAATTAAAAGCTTTCTACAGTATAGTCTACTTAGCATTTTTTCCTTGTTGAGTGCTTATAGTATGTGTTGAGGAGATTAAAAGTCAACTGAAATCACAGTGTTTTAAAAAGCTGCCTGATGTTCCAAGCTATTATTTTTCTCCCTCCAAGAAAAACAAACTAATACTCTCAAAACCTATTAAATTTATGACCTTCTTGCTGAAAAGACATATTTTAAAAACATTGTCTTTACTTGCAGATTTTTCATTTAGGATGGCAAATTGAGGTTGGTGTAACAATACCAAGTTTTTATTCACTTGGAGTGGGATTTAACTTACCTATTAAAACATAAAGATGTAATAATTTTAATTAATTATTGTAATTGTAATAATTGCAATTAATTAATAATTGTTATAATTGTTTACATGTGAGCTACATGGCTTGTGTACTCCTTTTGGTTTGCTCCTGGATGCCAGTAGGGTTTAGTTTGGAGATATGTCTAGCTGGCCAGGTGAAACTGCTGATGATGTTGGTAGAATGGAGAACTGAAGGAATGAAAGAAATGTTTATGTTAAAAATTAAATATTTAGTGAATTTATGAAACTTGGTGATGAGCAGAAGTTCAAAGACTACAAGTCTCTGAATCATAATTTAATGCTGAATCTTTTAAACTATAATTACAGTCTGCTTTTGATTTGTAAGTTCTTTTCAGGCTCGTTCTTGGATTGTAAGACTTTTACTTTTCTAGGAAGTATTATGAATATTTGCACAGAAGTTATATTAAGCACAATTTCAAATATTTTGCACCATATTATGCTTTTTTTTTTCAGGATCTATCTATACTTTTAATCTAGTTCATTCTTCTGTGACTCTTAGTGCTTATGATCAAAAATATGACAGTGGGAGTACATAAAAATTATTCTAGTTGATCAGATCAAACTCCCATTTTAGGACCTCCCTCCAAGCCAAGCTACTACTTGGTGCTTTGTTAAAAACAAGCAGATGATACCCCCAAACCTATGAGAAACAGGTTAAATATGAATAACTTTCATAGTGACTCCCAGTTTCTGGCAATCAGCAAGTTAGGGATTTCCTGAGTCTGATTTTATTTTTTAGGAGTGTGCTAAATAGTCATTGGTGGTTCTATGGATTTGTCTGATCTTTCCACCAGGACTCTACCATTAAGGTAGAGAAAATATTATTACATTCAGTGTCTGTTCTTCTAGAAGGTATCTGAGGATGTGAACTTTAGTCAGACTCAACAAATTAATAAAAAAAATCCCATAGCATTTGTTTGTATTCAATTCTGAAAGTGTTAGGTAGTCCTGCAAGATTCTGAGTTTTCTTGGTATTACTGAAGCCAGGGAAATGATGCTAAGCTGCTTACAAAATAAAATGCTCGGTGTATTTTCATTTGAGTGTCTGAAGGCAAACAGTTGTCATTCATTGGCAAAGCACAAAAGGCTAAGACAACTGCTTAACATGAAAAAAAGTCATATCTTGTGAGATCCAGTTTAAGCAGAGACGGCACTCTAAAGATTTCTTACCTTCTCTCATTTTATTTCTTGTCAAAGACTAAAGACAAGATGTTTCTCTGCTTCTCTTTAGTATTACTGCTTCTTTTTAGTATATTATTTCAAGAAGTGAATATCCTTGACTGTGGTGTTATCATCTTTTAAGCAACACTGGGGAAAGATAAATTGAAGAAAATACATCTGAAAATTAAGGAAATTACTCTGAAAAAGAAATAGGAAAATGATCGTGGAAAGATATGCTTATGTTGTTTTGCGGATACTACTCTTCATTAAATAATAATTCCCACTTTTCATTATGCACTAAAAAGGCAATTTATCTATGATGTCCAAATAAGAAAATGACATTCACATGAATGAAGTATTTTATTGTTTTTCTCTTTGACTTGCAAGGGAAAATAATCGTAAAAAGATGATTGCCATCAATTGCCAATTTTTATCATAGATGAAACTGATGATTCCAGGTTGTAAATGCTTTGAAATAAAAAGTAAATAGGATATTGACTTTTTGTCACTGGTCGGGTGACGGGTGCCTTGCATAATGAAAGACAGATGTGCTTCTCTAACAGACAAATTCCCCCTTTCTGCTCAGCAGCTTGTAGTCTTTTATTACTGAAATATGACCATAGATGTTTTATTTCAGAACTGCTTTCAACACTTCTCAAGGTCTCTTGAGCAATCTCTGGCTAAGACAATGTAAGGCAATATAATTAGACTTGGTATCACTCTCTCACTGACAGTGAATGACAGTGTTAAAAATTACATGTTAAAAACCTGGAAGATTTGGTGTTATCTGTGCTTGCATTACAGTCTGATCTATTAGTCTGCATGTAGGTAAGCATTCCACTGAATTATATGTGGGAATAAGCATTACTATTATTATTATATTACCAAGAATCTGGCATAATGCCAACCTAGATTTTTGTGAGCAAACATAATATTCTGTTGTGAAAGGCAGGTTCACCTGAGACATTGGTTGTGTTTTACACTGGAATAACTATCAGAGCAGAGGAAGAGGAGAACAAAAATGTCACCTGAACTCAGTGTGGTTTTTATTGCAAAATAAGTCTGAGTTATCTTCAGGTTGGCCAGAAGGACTGTGGCAATTTAATATAGAAACAGTATCATAGAAAGGTTTGAGTTAGAAGGGAACTTTAAAGATCATCTAGTCCAAGCCCCCTGCTATGGGCAGGGACTTCTTTCACCAGATCAGGTTGCACAAAGACCCGTTCAACCTGAACTTGAACATTTCCAGTGATGGAGCATCCACAACTTCTTTGGGCAACCCATTCCAGTGTCTCAACACCCTCATCGTAAAGAATTTCTTCCTTATGTCCAATCTAAATCAACCCTCTTTCAGTTTAAAACCATTCCTCCTCCTCAAAGCTACTCAACCTGTTCATCCTCCAGTCTTTAATGATACTGGGGACTGCCCTCACACCATTGCAGGACCTTGCACTTGGCCTTGTTGAACTTCATGAGGTTCATATATGCCTACTCCTCAAGGCTGCCAAGGTCTTTCTGGATAACATCCCTTCCCTGAAGGATATCAGCTACACCACTCAGCTTGGTGTCATCTGGAAACTTGCTGACTCAACCCCACTGTCTATGTCATTGATGAAAATATTAAATAGTACTGGTCCCAGTACGGATCCTTGAGGGGCACCACTCGTTACTAGTTTCCACTTGGACATTGAGCCATTGACTATGACTCTTTGGACACAGCCATCCAGCCAATTCCATCTAACTGTCCATCCATCAAACCCATGTGTCTCTGATTTAGCAGCAAGAGTGTTTTCAGGGACCTTATTAAAGACCTGGCAGAAATCTAGGTACATGACATCTGTAGCTCTTCCTTTGTCCACTGATGCAGTCACTCCATTGTAGATGGCCACTTGATTAGTCAGGCATGATTTGCCCTTGGTGAAGCCATGTTGGGTCTCTAACCACCTCCCTGTCTCCTGTATGTTTCAACATATGTTTCAACCTTATCACTCTCTACAAGTACCTAAAGAGGTTGTAGACAGGTGGGTGTTGGTCTCTTCTCCCAAGTAACAAGTGATAGGACAAGAGGAAATGGCCTCAAGTTGTGCCAGGGGAGGTTTAGAGTGGTAATTAGGAAAAATTTCTTGACTGAAAGGATTATCAAGCATTGGAACAGGCTGCCCAGGGAAGTGGTTGAGTCACCATCCCTGGAGGTATTTAAAAGATGTGTAGATGTGGTGCTTAGGGACATGATTTAGTGGTGGGCTTGGCAGCGCTAGGTTAACGGCTGGACTTGATGATCTTAAGGGTCTTTTCCAACCCATGATATGGAATCTGTTCCATGATCTTATCAGACAAGGAAGTGAGGCTGACTGGTCAGTAAAACATGGACACACAATTTTTGTTGTCATTAAAATGTGAACTGTATAGCTTAAAAAAAACTAAGCAGGAAGAAACACCATTGTTAAAAATTTAGATTACTTACAATCTGTTTATAAATTTATTGCATTTCTAGCTACAAAAAAACCCCCAGTGATACAGAGAATCTAAGTGACTCTAGAATAACAGGTATTAATTAATTAGAAAGCTGTTTTTCAACATATGGACCTTATCTTTTTTTTCTGAGCATGTGAAACAATATTTTAGGATGCTGCATCAGTAAATGGGGAGCAAACTGTTAGGGACAATGTGATGAATTTGGAAGACAAGACACACTCTTTTTATTACCCCGTTGTTTTGTTGTGACCGTATTGCTTTACTCCATTCAGCCTACCACTTAGTAAGATGAACAGTTATGTGGCAGTTGGTCAGTTGGTTGAATCAGGCCAGATGCCTTGAGAATATGAAAAACCCTAGTACTCAAGGTATTTGTTTATGAGACAGGTGATATAAGAGGTTTTAGAAGTATTGCAGAACAGGCTTGTCACAGTTGTTGCCAGACAAAGCAGGATAATAACATGGAAGGGTCTGCTTTGGTCATCTTTTTTTTTTTACTAAATATGATTTAAGCCAGTGACACCCTATAAGTAAAGGGGTATTTGAAATGTATCCTGTCAGCCCTAACAGGTTTTTTGTTTTGTTTGATCTCTGCAATTAAGGGTTTATGCTGTTGCTGCTACTACTATGTCTATGTCTACATCTACTACGTCTACTATTAGTAGAGCATGGGTTTATGCTATCTACTGCCACAAGACAGTAGATTTGGAGGTTCTCAGTTTAAGAATAGCCATCAACACTTGCCTCCTAGTTGTTGGTTGATGTGACTAAGTTCTAGTGATAGCGTTTAGTTTGTCACAGGGTTCAGCATCTAGATCAGTCAGGGCTAATCACCCAGTTCAGTCATAAGCTATGAATTACTTAGATGTGAAAGAAATTAACAGAACCAGATCAGCATGGACAGCACATGAAAAGGCATCTTATTGACTTCAAACTGCAGGATCAATTAATCAAATCCTGCTTTCATGAAAATCAATGATAGGCTTTTTTTCTGACTTCAGATGGAAATGGAAGTCCATATTGTAATAACTCTATGTTTCTGTAGATTTTCTTTTGTGGATGTCACAGTTTTGTAATTCCAGCATTCTGTGTTCCATATTTCTTTATTTTATATTAATTATTAATTTTCAGTGCTCCGAAGTGCATAACAACTCATTGTGGCTTCATAAACTGGTTCTCAAAGGATAGCAATTGCAAATGTGTCTTTTTTTTTTACCATAAGATTGCTGTGAGCCATCTGGGACAGAGTCCAAAATTTCTTTTTCCCAATTATAATGGAAGCTGAGCTTTAAAAATACATTGCCAGTACATTCTTTCATTACAATTATTGTTATAAAAATGAGTTCAAGGTACAGTATGTTATACCTCATCTTTACTGTAATCTTTATTAAGAGAACAAGGTAGTGCAATTTTAATAACTGTTAGAGTATACAAAAGACAGTGGTCTAATGTACCTAGTAGTGTGTTCTAGTAGCTGTTCATACATTGATTAGCTATGTATTCCACAACCATCAACAGGTAAACTTGCTTTGAAAAATACATGAGGTATTGATTTTATTTCTTCAGCAAAGGATATAATGAGAACACAGCATGTCACAACAAGAATCTGTCCTCGTGACAATGATTGCAATGAGAATATAAATATAAACTTTCGGTCCACACCATTTTCTAAAGACAAGGAGGTTCTGGTTTCACTACTTCCTCATTTTTTACTTTCCTCTTTTACATAAAATCTTGTGTTGTAGCAACCCAGTTCTGCTCTCAAGTCATCCAAATGAGTCATCTTCAGTTAATGGGGATCCATGGATGATCAGATATGATTTGAAACTATTTTTCTTATTGAACATGTTAAATAGGTTACTTCTCTCTGTTTCTCCTCCTGTTCCATTTCTCCAGTAAAGCACCATCCTAACCACCATACCACATCATTGTTAGACTGAGGATCAGTGGATATAGTTAATATTTATACAAACATATATATATAATTTATTCTTCTCCTTTATCTTCCGTACACTGCTTACTTTCTCTACTTGTCAGCTTCTCTGGATAAGTGTATAGCACACTGTGAATGACAACATAGTTCAAAGAGTCCATGATAATAATTGTTTGCTTTAAAAGTATAGCTTTTTGGGGTGTTTTTTTTGTTTGTTTGGTTATTTTTTTTTTTTAATTTATAGCCAAAAGGGTTTTTTTTTCAGATTTTCATGTGCACTGCCCCCTGTAGAGGCAGGGATATCTGGCATCTGTTCTGGATCTGTTGAAATAACAGAATAGAAACTTTGATTTATTTTTTATAGATATTTCCCTTAGTATACCTGCATGTAGGAGATGTTCATGACTTCTGTTTCTTTTTTCAGTAGCTCTTTTAGTTGGATTGTCCTTTCCTCTTTCTTCCAATGACTCTATCTCTTTCACCCTCTTTCTACATACTATTGGATTCCTTTTAGCCACTCATGACTTCAACTATGATTTGTCTGTCAAATATTTATTTACTTTATGATTCTACCTTGCCTTTCTTCATCTTATACAACATCATCTTCCCTCTTCAGTTACAGAAGGATATCATGCTCCTCATTTTACAAGAGGCCAAAACTGAACTTTTTCTAAAACCTTTCCTAATTCTTACCACATTATTATCTTTGACATTTGTTGTCAAGCTGACTCATTTTGAGGTCTTCTATTTTCTTGCATTTTGTGGTGATTTACTTTATTTTTCTTTATTTTCAGTATCCGTTTGCCACTAAGGTTGGTAAAATAAATAATTTTATGTTTCTCAAGCACATACTCATGAAATGCAAACAACCCAGCTCAGGTTATAGCTGAACAAGAAGCTAGACTCCTGTCAAATTTTCATTGATTATATGACAATAATATTTTGCTTAGTAGCTATGCTGTACTAACTGAAAAAGATAGATCAAGTGTTCTGGAACTGTAATGATAAACTCATAAACAAGCTGTGCAATCAAAAGAAGACACAGATAAATGCAGAACAGGGCTAGTAAACCACTGCAATCAGTCTTTGTGATACTCCATATTAAGTAGGCTGATAATGTGCTGTGACTTCTCACAACTTCCTGTCACACAAGCCTTGCGCTGTCAATATTCTATTTACATTGCTTGACTTACTATGCTTTGGAGGAAAAACCTCACTTAATCCAGGAGACCATATTGACTTTTCCTTGTGTTTTAAACTAATTTTATCCTTGTTAATGTTTGATTCACCTATTGTTGTAATTAAAACTTATAGGGTCAAGTAACCTTCAGTATAAATTTTGTGTGTCTACTTTTAACAATGAAGTTTAAGAGCAGCATGATGAAAATGGAAGTTCTTTTCTAATTGCTTTGTAGAAAAGGAAGTCTCCTCAGCACTTAGGAGGCCACAGCTGTAGTGCTGTGTCCAGTCAGGGGCTCCCTGGTGTAGAGAGGGACATGGATGTATTGGAGTCCAGCACAGGACCATAAAGATGCTGAAGGGCTCGAAGCATGTCAGCTATGTTGATTATGTAAGGACACCTAATAAACCTAAAGCAGTATGCCTTGATAAATTGATTGATTTTCTTTTTTTTAAATTAAATGTTATATATAGACCCTCCAATATTTTTTAAAAATTAAAATAGTAGATGATTAAGTAATTTTTTTAAAAGGTCACAAACACAATGCAAATTCTTTTGCACAGCCCAATAAACTTACCATTAATGTCTAATGGTATGTAGTGACAAAAAGTATATAATTTTGATTATGTTCATTTTACAAATAAAGAATCTGAAATTGATAGATTTAAGTTTTAAATGTGTCTAGTAGACCAGAATGATATTAGTTTGCCATATATTCACCCTACTACTTTCAAAAGAAATTCAAGAAAATCTGGTTGACTGACTTACCCATGTGAAGAACAAACCTTAATTTACACTCCATTCTTAAATATCCAATTATTGTTTCAATTTTGATTGATGTTAATTATCTTCCTGTAGAGTGTTTAGTAGATCTATAGGTTGTAATTTTCAAAATGATTTTCAGATTTCATTTGGATGTTGGACACCTAACTCATTTAAGTTCTGAGAAAACACAGTCTTTTCTTTCCTTGTACATTATAGAAACACCATTTGATGTTAGAAAAGCTTTTTATTTCCTACTACATATTCTTACTTCAAATGTCAAGCTCCTAATATGAATTAAGTCTTTCTATCAATTCAGGAGGGAGTAGTATAGTGAGTGGAAATAATGAGATTATAGCAAGCGACTGAAGTATGTTCTGCTGCTAACGTGGTGCCAAATTCTACAAACCCTTATTTATTAGTGTTTATCATACCTACCAAATACATAGGCTCAGGGAATGGACTTCTAAGTTTCGAATGTCTTGTCATATTTCCAGGGAGGATTAAAACAGAAATGGTATGGAGGACTGAAGCATTTGCCTGTGTTTTACTTGATTAGAGCAGAATTTTATAACCAAGTGCTGGTGATCCAGGAACTTTCGGAAGGATTAAATACATAGAAAAGAATAAGCAAAAGAAATGGGAAGAGTTGGGGAGAAAATTAGGAAGAAGTTTGTTTGACTTTGTTTTTTAAATGGGAGAGTCAATCATGTTTCTGTCACAAGACGACATTTGGGGAGTGATGTCACAGCATCCAAAGACAGCAACGGTTATCTGCCTATAGAAAACAGTGTTACAGATGCTACATTTTGCTAATAATAATAGTTCTGAGAAAAAAAGGAAAGGGATAAGAAGGGACTTAAAATGAATTTTATCCTTAATATTTGTATTGTTCTGGTATGTTTCTTACAGTAACCAGAGTTAAAAAAAACCCAAAAAACCAAAAAACACAAACACCAAAACAAAACCCAAAAACCCCCAAACCAAACAAACAAAACCTAGCTAGAATATTGCTTTTGGTTTATGTGTTGGGTTTGCGTGGCAAGGTTTTGGTAGCGGGGGGGGCTACAGGAGTGGCTTCTGTGAGAAGCTGCTAGAAGCTTCCCCTGTGTCTGATAGAGCCAATGCCAACCGGCTCCAAGACGGACCCGCCGCTGGCCAAGGCTGAACCCATCAGCGCCTCTGCGGTAACATATTTAAGAAGGGAAAAACCAGTTAGAGAGAGCTTTTGCAGCCGGAGAGAGGAGTGAGAAGGTGTAAGAAACTCTGCAGACACCAAGGTCAGTGCAGAAGGAGGGGCAGGAGGTGCTCCAGGCGCCGGAGCAGAGATCCCCCTGCAGCCCGTGGTGAAGACCATGGTGAAGCAGGCTGTCCCCCTGCAGCCCATGGAGGAAGGATGAGGGGGTGTAGAGATTCCACCTGCAGCCCGTGGAGGACCCCACGCCGGAGCAGGTGGAGGCACCTGAAGGAGGCTGTGGCCCTGCGGGAAGCCCATGCTGGGGCAAGCTGCTGGCAGGACCTGTGGATCTGTGGAGAGAGGAGCCCACGCCAGGGCAGGTTTGCTGGCAGGACTTGTGACCCCGTGGGGGACCCCACGCTGGAGCAGTTTGCTCCTGAAGGTCTGCACCCCATGAGAGGGACTCCATGCTGGAGCAGGGGAACGATGAGAGGAGTCCTCCCCCTGAGGACGAAGAAGTGGCAGAAACAGTGTGATGAACTGACCGTAACCCCCATTCCCCGTCCCCCCGTGCCGCTGATGGGAGGGGTGGGGGGAAGTGCTTTAAGAGTTGATTTTATTTCTCATTCCTCTACTCTGTTTTCCTTGGTAATAAATTAGATGAATTCCCTCTCTCAGTTCAGTCTGTTTTGCTCGTGACGATAATTAGTGAGTGATCTCTCCCTGTCCTTATCTCGACCCACAAGCTTTTCGTTGTACTTTTTCTCCCCTGTCTAGTGAATGAGGGCAGTGAGAGAGTGGCTCTGGTGGGCACCTGGCTCCCAGCCAGGGTCAACCCACCACAGTCTATCTGATGCAATAAAACAACAGGAAATAGTGATGTTGGGAAAAAGACCACGTCATACATGCCATTCTTTTACACTTACAATCAGAGTACACGTCAGGAGGAACCATGTGTGGGATCAAACTAGGCACTGGCCTTGACATTTTTGTCAGTTTTCTAAGCAGAAATTGATCACATCAATAAATAATAAATCTTTAGTGAAGAAGGTACTGTGACCAAGCAATAATAAATGCTGCATTAACATCTTACACCAGAGACTCCTATTCGGAGTGTCAAAGGGGTTAAATATAGCAATTTACATCATATTATTGTGCATAATAGTGAATCAGAATTTGGATGTTATCTAGGGACTTGAAGCAATTTGTTGTCAAGTATTAGAGAAAAAGGCAATGAATATGCTTCATTTTCCTTGATAAAGCTATTCATTCTACTTGTCGATGTTTTTCCTTTTTCTTCAGGTCACAGACAGTACTTTTTGAAGTGAGATGTATGTATCCTTTTTATTCTATTTCAATTATTTTTGAATAATACTTTTATTGAGGATTAACCTTTCTTAGCATCAAAATTCAGAGATTCTGGCTGTGGCTGTTGCTAGCTGAGTTCATTTGGGGAAATGCTTGCATCTAGTATTAATGTAAGAAACAGGCACTCAGTGTAGCTTAGATATAACTGCACTTTTGAAGTATAAGACAAAAATTTTCTAAAAAATTTCTAACCTCTTGTATCTGAAGAACTGTAAACCCTTTCTGCATATGAATGTTACTGTAGTAGTAAATGGTACTAAATGGTACTAAAATGCTGGTACTGTACATCAACAGCTGAGCTGAATTTATTTGCAACTTACAAATAGTGATTGTTGTGACCACAACACCAAAGAGTCCTCATCAAGGGAGCTTGTTTGAGTCTACCTGCACTACTGGGTTCCATGCAAAGAAAAGTATCCAGAGGATTCCTGGGTTTTGATTCCTGTTCAAATAATGATTTAAATTTTTTTTTGCATTCATTATTAAGACTTGTGAAAAGTACATAACCATTAGAACAGATGTTAAAGCCAGAACAATCCTTCACAATTTAATCCATGAATCACTAAATTACTGTGCTGAGCTCTTTCATCTTCTGTTTATTCCCAAATTCTTGAATCTTGTAATTTTGGCTGAAGACACTTTCATAGAAAATTCACTAAGAGTAAAACCACTGCCTCAGCTGCCTGGAGTGAGGTGCTCAGGATATTCTGCTGAGAAGGAAATGTTTGAAACCATTTACACCAAAAAAATATTCCATTCAAATTTCTCAATTCTGAGAAGCAATAAGCGCCTCCATGTTGTATAAAAGCTCTGCTTTGGAAGAAAATGTTTGAGTCAATGAAGGCAGTTCCATATCAGTTCAAGTTAAAACAAAATAGAAACCAATCAATCAAACAAACAAACCAAAACCCCCTAAGATTTTAACACATCCCTCTTTTCATCTGTTCTTATGACTCTCTTTTTTTAAAAAAAAAAAAAAATCTTTTTTATTTTGTTTAGGGATGTTCCATCACCTGCTGTACTGGTTGCTGTGAATCATTTTCCTAGGCATCTTCGCTGTGGAAGGAATGTCTCAGGAGCAAATAGGAGTCCGGCACCACAAAATGGCATCATCATGTTTGTTATTTTGTGAATCCCTACAGGTTCATTGTCATTTGAACCTACAAGCTGACCCAATATGTATCCCATATCCACAAGCTAAGAAAAATATATTTATTCATACTAACAATATCAAACTCAATATATTTGCCAACTGTCTAGCAGTGTTTCTAAAATAAAATTAGCAATATTAGAATGGCAGAGGAAAACAGTGGAGGTTTCTCATAGATTTTTATTTTCAATTTTAAGGTATGGCCTTGCTCCTATTGCTATGAATGGAAGCACTGATTGTACTATTACAGATTGTTTCAACTATACAGTTGCAAACCCAGCTGGAACTGTTCTAAAGTCTTATGACATGCATGAATGTAGGCATTTAAATAGGAGGGAATGGAATAAAATTTTTTGCTGAATCTTTAAAAAACATTTCTGGAATCAACAGGCCCAAGAGCTGGGAAACCTAAGGCAAAGAAAGCATTCACTTTTGGGTGCTTTCTGCAGTCTTTGGTTACTCTGCAGTCAACTGAGTGTAATCCAGATATCAACTATTCTACTAATTTAACAGTGTTTTGGGGCCAAGTGGCATGCTGCAGCATTTATATGTGTTCCTAACACTTGCAAAAATGTATGGTATAGTTTGCAAGGGTTAATAATTTCTATAAAAGTTTATTTCAGACCTATCTTTGAAGTTTTCCTTCTAATACAGATGAATATTAACCATTTCCTTCTAACACAGGTGAACATTATATTTGGGGAAATGATTGCATTGTGCCTCAAAAGCCTTATCTAGTCATCTTTCACCTATCATTGGCTGGGCCATTCTATGTATATACTATTGAAAAAATACATGTAAAATTATATAGAAAAATCAGTACTGGAAAGGTGGCATTCTTTCTTTCGTAGTCTGAGATATCAGCATAAAAAATGTATTGATGAGTAACAGGCTGAAGACAAAAATTTCCATTTAAACACCTTCATTGTTCTTTTACAGAGTCATAGAAAAGAGCAGTTTCAAATGTCCATCGATGCCATCTTATTCCACTTGCTTGGCTTTAAGCAAATGGCTTTTTTACAACAGCTCTTAAACTTTATGAGAGTTGGAATTCCAGTGCATTGCAAAGTTTGTTGCCTGTCTTTAGCATAAATTCAAGAATTAAAGAGATTCATTTCAAATTTCTATTGATGTGATCATTATTCAACATATATCTGAGAATAAATCTACTTCAACATGCCATTGCTTCACCTGAATAGCACATTTATCACAATGATATTTTCAGAAATTAATGTGTAGCTTTTTCAGAACATGCTTCAGTGAATCTCCTAGTGGCACATTTTCCATGGCATTACTTGACTATGAGGAACATCTCAAAGCTAATTAATGCATTAAATATTTAAAGCATCTCTGAAACCTGTAAATTAGAAATCAGGTAGGATCATTCTTGAGATAAAGAGACCTCTTTTAAAAATTTTTTTAAACAGTAAATAAATGTTCTTTGGAATAATTTTATGGTTTTTGCACCTATTTACTAAACTCTAGAAATAATTGTCGTGAAAATAGAAGAGAAGCTGAAGAATGAAATGAGCAATTTGAATCATAGGAAATGTCTCAGAGTTTCCAAAGTTTACCCATAGTTATACATCATTTTTTTTTTTTTTTTTCCCCTGCAATGACCCACAGAAATAAATTTGTGTCTTACTGTGATGGAATAACAGGTGTGGAGCCCTCTGCAGTCCAATATGTTGCTGAAAATGCTATTTAGTGCATGACATGGATGAGAGCCTAGAAATAACATTTGGCCGGTGTGAATTATGATAATTTCTCCAAAGTTAATAGAATGATGACAGTTTGCATCCGCTGAAGGATTGTCTCCTGACATTGATAGTAACAGGATCAGAATGGGGAGTTTTAAGGCAGCACATAGTCAGGAATAAGAGTTAAATTTTCCATATTTAGAAATCTGATACATACATTTTCTTGAAGGACTTTGCTTTGACAATATCCTTAAGTACTAAATAAAATACTTCTAAAGAAATTAAAAGAGAATGTATTAACAGGTGCATCAAAAAATTATTAAATTTAGTGTGAGTAAACTGTAAATGTGTACAGTGTTATAAAATGAATGGATAACGAATTGTACAGATACGATAGATTCAGATGATGCTGTCCTACTGCATGTGTGGATACAATTTTTTGGGGAAAAATATTAGAGATAGAGCAATAGAGATTTTTTTTAAAGCTTTTACTATTTTAAACATTTTAATCTCTGCACTTGAAAATACCTGTGGCTGTAATTCATTATGTGTATAAATCATAGCTCAATACCTAAAATCCACTGTGTTTTCATATTACATACCTAGGTGTCTAAGTGACAAAAGGTAAAAATAGAGACTAGATTTAGGACTCTCCAGCAATTTGGGCTCAAAAATTACATTATTCATACTACTGCTGTAATCAGTTCAAATTTAATATTAGTTCCACAGGCTAAATAGATGTTACATGAGCAGGTGCATGCTCAAGTTCATAAGCAGAGTTGTAGGAATCTTTTTAAAAAGAAATATTAATAGAACTTTCTCATGAGCTGAAGAAAAGCAGGATGAAAGGTATGATGCCTACTTTTAACTATTTGTAAAAGGATAAAACTTAAATCACATGCATGCGAAATTACTAGAATTTTTATCTTCAATCATTTCCATCTACACACAAAGCAAAAAATGATTGACTCGTGAAAAGTAATTAGTGAATTCACTACTATTCTGATGAAAAGGAAGCTTGATCCTATTTTTTCTTTGTAAACAGATTAAAGTTACTAGTGCAATTCTATTGAGCTTTGCAGTGAGTTTTAATATATTGTGAAGTCTTGATATGGAAGGTTTCTGTAAAATTAGTCTCTCAGCACTATGAATGGGACATCTTTGGCTTAATTTCATTCACAGTCATTAGCACAGACAGAGAGGCAGGTCCCTACATTAATGCATTAGCAGAACCCTTCATTGCTTTTGGGTCAGGTGAAGAGTAGAACCTACCTTTAGGTGTTAGCTCAGTGGAAAGAGGATCTCATGGGGAACTGGGAATTAAATAAAACAATCTTTCCAAGGTAAACCATGTCCGTATTTCCCATATGCATTCGCTTTTGATATGCATGGCACTGTTTGTTGTTATATTTAATGTCATTAGACATTTTCCATTATAAAGCCGTGCTTTCAGCTACTTAAAACTTTGCCAAACTGTTGATCTTATTAAATTTAAGATAACTTTCAGTGGAACGGATGTTGTTTCTCAGACTAAGATAACTGGAAGATAAATTGACTTGGATGTGCCACCTTTTTACAATTTCTTTCATGAAGAAACACTAACCTTTCTAGATTTTGAAGTAGGTGTAATTTCTTTGTGATGACCGAAATAAAATTTTTGCAGAAAAAGAAAAATCAATCCCATTTCAGACAAGGTATTAAGCTTTTAAGAATTTGGATCCTCTCATGCTCACTTTGGATTTGGTTAGGTTGACAATTCTTTTGAAGGATCTGGGTGAATAAAATATAGTCATATATTTCTGTCTCGAACAGTCACCCTTTACTGCTCATGAAGAATGATAGGCATGATATCCTCTTCTAATAAGTAGTGAGCAGTTGCAAGTAAGCAGAACTCCCACTCTCCAACTGCCACCATGGTGCTTGTAGAGGGACCTGAAAACAAAGGTGCTTTCAACTTGAGCCTTTAGAACAGTAGGCAGAATGGTGGGAAGATGCATGATTTGAATAGTCCAGAGGGATTGAGATGTTACCTTGGATCAAAAGGAGTAACTGGATTTGGAAACTGAGAATAACTGGAGAAGCAAGACTGAAATGTGGAATCAGATATTTCAGGAAAAAAGGGGGAAAGCAGAACTTTAGCCTAATGAATCTGGAAGGCTGAGAACCATGGCAAAGAAAACAGCAAGAAGTCACTCAGTACTGCAGTCTACTATCATTTCAGATAAGGACTCAGAATTGTCACATGTTAAAGAAAGACAATATACTAATAGCTAGGAAAATGCACTGGTAAAGCAGATATCTCATTTTCCCCTAATGTCTTCTCTGGAGGGTGACAACTTCACTGATAATGTTATACCGTTTTGGAGCTAAAATGAGAAGGGCCTGTGGTTTAAAGACTGTCAATTCATTAATAGGAAGAATTCATACATTATGTGTGATGGAAGTTCTTTCTTTTTTCACTTTACACTGTTTCTTAAAATCTAGGAAATTGCTTGTAAAATACTTAAAATGTTCCATTTGTAAAGAAAAACCTCTGAAAAGTCAGGAAATACTAGCATTATGGTTGCCACTGAAAGCATAAAGAATTATAATGGATAATTTGCAATGAATAATTGGAAGTGTTTTGTGTTAGTTAGATGAACAAGAGTTGGCCTTGAATATTACATAGATAGACTGGGACAAATTAATCACTTGGGCAAATCTATTGAAATTAAATAATTCTTAGTGGGAATGAATATGGCTCATTTTTTGTGAGCAATTTTTCTTCTATGCTTATATTGCAAAAGAAAATCTATAACAATTATAGATAATTGTCAGACACCCTTTTGTGTCTGAGCTTATTTAAGTATCTAAAGTTTGATTGGGCCTTACCGTATCTGTCTCTGTACCTTAGGGGTACTTCCTTGCCTTCCTTCCACCTTATTATCTACGTGACTTTCAGTCTTTCTATTACATATGCTATGTCGGTAAATTCATTAAAGATTGTGAGTTGTTTTGAGAACATGATAATGGTGGAATGTATCGGATACCTAATAATACCTGTTTTCTGTAGATTGATTCAGCTTGGTCTTTGGGCTTTGCCTGATGCTGGGTTTTAGATCTGAGTGATTTCTCCCTCTCCTAACTTTTGGATGCATTTCCTCTCTTAATTAAAGACATACCAAAGCATTTGGAAGGGACTGAGGTTTCCATATTCACAGTGATACCTGTCCCGCTGGACAGTAGGAAGTTCTTTCAGAACTTTGTTTAAAAAACTTCCTTTAAAAGCTGCAAGAATTGAAGACAATCATATTTCTGAAACTTTTTGAAAGAGCAGAAGAAAGAAGCATGTGAAACCTCCCTAAAGTAAGGAAAGTGAAGTAATGAAACTTCACAAATGTAAAATAAAAATAGAATAGAATAAACAGCTTCTGTAATGCTGTTTTTACAGAAAATCTTTTGTGATATCAAGACACAGGAGTCTATTCAGATGGATTTGTTATGCTCACAGCATTGGGTCATAGTATGTGGCATCTCTGCTTTATCTAAGCAGAACATAAGTTAATGTGACAGATAATTGTGAAATGATGAGAGCATACGCTTCTGCTTCCCAGATATCCCGCGTTCATGTTGATTGAAGTCATTTTTATTCTGTTCCTTTGGACAGTTCTGTCATTTTAATCTGAGGATCAGAAGATGGAAGGCAGGTTGGTAGCTGTTAAAGCACAGTCACCTTATGTCACTTTTTCTTATCAAAGTTTCTGTATCAGACTGCTGTTTTCCAATCACCTTTCAGATTATCCCCATGTAATTGCAGCTAATCTAGGAAAATTTAAACAAAAAAAGGCCAGCTTCAAGGGTTTAGGGATATTTTATTGAAGACATTCCTTCCAACTGCCATTCTTGTAATGTCTTTTCATGAGCCGCTACCCCCTTTTGCATATTTGACTATATCTTCATTTCTTCTTTCTTGTCATGCCTGTTCTCAAAGGTATATTTTAGAATCAGTTCCAAAAAAGAATAAAATAGAATTTTGCCTCATTCCCTTCACAATTTAGTTAGCTTCATTACCGTTGTACCTTCTATATGCTCTAGACATGAGTGTGTTACTAATGGGATTCCAGATGATCTTTAATGTTAATGGGAAAATTGTCACTCTGGGGGATTCCTTTATGGTTCTACTTGCTAAGCAAGATTGACACTCCCTGAGTCACTGCTTTCAGTACAGATATTTCATTGACAGGAGTAGCAGCCAATTTATCTCTCACTACCCACCCATTTCTTAAAGTCTTTGGAAGATTCAGTGGCACGTACCTTTCTTAAATGTTAACAGTTCCTTTTCAATTGTAAACCATTGTTTTGGATTTGTTTTTTGGAGTTAATATAGTACTGATGTTGAAAATAAAATGTCATTTAGCCTGTACACTGTGGACATCTAGTATTTTTTTCTGGACCTAGGTGCTCAGTGTGTGTATGTGTGTGTGTGTATATATACAGAGAAATATGTATTTCTAGGACTTGGACAGTAGTTGCATTAAATTTAACCTTTCTAGCAGATGCATGGTATTTCAGCAGAAGAAAAGAAGCATCAGGAGCATGCTCCTTCAATTCTCAGCGTTCATTGCTCACTGGCAAAAATGGAAGTCCTACTTAGAGATTGGAGCAATGGTAGTGATTTTCTATTACTTTATTTTTTGACTTATTGCTGGAAAAAGAGAGAAGCCAACATATTTTGTTCAATATAGGCAGCAGGCTTTGTCCTCCTGAAATGCACATTTCTTTTTTTTTTTCTCTCTTAAATTTGCAACAATTAAAAGGTGTCAAGCCTTATCTCTGTTGCTCCTTAATTTTCCTCCCTGATACTCCTTCAGACTTTTGTTTTCCTCTATGTCTCTGTCTTCCTTTTGTTGTTCTTTCTGTCTTTCATAAAATGTGCATTTGTATGCAGTGTCTGCTGTATTTAAACTTCTTTACACAACGTATTATTCCCTGGAAATGTTCCACAGGTTAATTCCATTAATCTTTTTTTTTCTTTCTTTCTTTTCTGTGATGTCTGAAATCCTGATGTTTTTCCCCACCCTTTTCTCACCCAGACACACCAAAACTCTTCTGCATGATAACACCAAAACATATGCTACATGCCCTTGAATAAATTCCTAGCTCTCTTATGCTGTTCTCGGTACATCATATTTTAAGCATGAACTGAAAAGTAAAAGATTGTATGAGGAGGACATCAGGTAATAAACAGATATTTATTATGTCAATATCCATTATGAAAATATAAAATCATTCAGCAGGATAGTGACTTAGGCAGTTGCCATTGTGAGAAAACAATAGGTGAAGAGTGGGTGCACACTGACAGCTGATTCCAGGATCATTCTGGATGTCTAGGAACGCCAGCTCCTTCTATAATCAATTGGGAAAGATAGACACCTCCAGAGGGAAATTAATCTGTCTGAGATGGAAGAAGTCTCTTTCCATGAATAGAAGCTTAGATTAATCTCTCAGAATTTGAAGTGTGAAGTAGGTAAAATTAATCATACACCCCACAGGTAGGTGTAAGTTGGAATTATAAAGAAGTAGGAAGGCGTGAAGAACCAGAAGAAGTTTTGTTCTTGGGCGGTTAAATTGGTATAGAAAGACCAACAATCTCTGCTGGCTCTGGAGTTCAAAATTGGCCTGATATCTTGTGGGGATGAATGAATGGAGGAAAAAAAAGAAAGTTATGTGGAATACCTTCCTTTCGGCTGCAGATAAGTAGAGACAAGTACAACCTATCTGTGTGTTGCATTGGTACTATATGTGATGGAGTACAGAGCATTTTCATTAGCTACTCCCAACCTAAACCAAAAGATGATACTGCTGGAACAATGGAGTCCAGGCTGAAATCTGGACCATTACAGCAAGGAAATGCTTCTATACACAGGAGTTTGCGACTGATCCCACTGAAGTGAATGCAAAAACTTCCTTTAACTGTACTGACCTTTCAGATCAGACCTGCTCTTCCCAGATAACAAAGTGTGGTGGGTTGACCCTGGCTGAAGGCCAGGTGCCCACCAGAGCTGCTCTCTCACTCCCCTCATTCACTAAACAGGGGAGAAAAGGCATAACGAAATGCTTGTAGGTCGAGATAAGGACAGGGAGAGATCACTCACTAATTATTGTCACGAGCAAAACAGACCAAACTTAGAGAGGGAATTCATCTAATTTATTACTAAACAAAACAGAGTAGAGGAATGAGAAAATAAAATCAACTCTTAAAACACCTCCCCCCACCCCTCCCATCTTCCCGGGCTCAACTTCACTCCCGGCTTCAACCTTCCCCCCCTCAGCGGCACAGGGGGACGGGGAATGGGGGTTACAGTCAGTTCATCTCATGGTGTTTCTGCTGCTTCTTCATCCTCAGGGGGAGGACTCCTCTCATCGTTCCCCTGCTCCAGCATGGAGTCCCTCTCATGGGGTGCAGACCTTCAGGAGCAAACTGCTCCAGCGTGGGGTCCCCCACAGGGTCACAAGTCCTGCCAGCAAACCTGCCCTGGCATGGGCTCCCCTCTTCACAGGTCCACCGGTCCGGCCAGGAACTTGCTCCAGTGTGGGCTTCCCGCAGGGCCACAGCCTCCTTCAGGTGCCTCCACCTGCTCCGGCGTGGGGTCCTCCACGGGCTGCAGGTGGAATCTCTACACCCCCTCATCCTTCTTCCATGGGCTGCAGGGGGACAGCCTGCTTCACCATGGTCTTCACCACGGGCTGCAGGGGGATCTCTGCTCCGGCGCCTGGAGCTCCTCCTCCCCCTCCATCTGCACTGACCTTGGTGTCTGCAGAGTTTCTTACATCTTCTCACTCCTCTCTCCGGCTGCAAAAGCTCTCTCTCTCTAAGTGTTTTTCCCCTTCTTAAATATGTTATCACAGAGGCACTGATTGGCTTGGCCTTGGCCAGCGGCGGGCCCATCTTGGAGCCGGTTGGCATTGGCTCTATCAGACACAGGGGGAGCTTCTAGCAGCTTCTCACAGAAGCCACCCCTGTAGCCCCCCCGCCACCAAAACCCTGCCACGCAAACCCAACACACAAAGATAGAGGAATGGTTTTCCATAAGTTTGTTTCTCCTCTCTCTGATGTACATATATGTTCTCTACATATATTGTAACTTTAACTAGTCTGTCATGTATATTCAAAACTTTCTTGTTATTCAATATAACACAGTAAAACCGTTTGATATTAAAAAACCAAAAAGACCAACAAAAAGATTCCCCATGGAGCAGAAAATAAAATGGAAAACTTCATAGTACAACTTCTTAATACACTCTAGAGAAATAATCTGCCTGAAATAAAGACTAATTCAGAAAAGGAAAAAAAAAAAACAAAGTTTGAAAATAATCAATCCTTTGTAAAATAAGGAAACTGGAAATAATGAAATTTGGAATTCCTGAAACTTCAGTTTAACAAGTATTGCAATACGTATACCAGAGGAACACATTTAGCCACTTAAGTGAGCTGGCAAATCTTGTGAGAGTATATTTTAAATTAGTTAAAAGAATGGGTACTTTTCACATCATGCACAGCATAATCTTTGCAAAATATGTAATGATGAAAAAATATCCTAAATCTAATATATAGTCTAGAAATTTAAAGATGTTAAATAATGATATTGTTTAGTCATATTGTTCTTCCTTGGTATAAAATTGTTTTCATATAAATTATTAATTTCTCCATGGATACTGATTAAATGCCTTCCCATCACTTGACCATTTACCAGAAAATCTGCAATTAGAAACTAAACATTATGAAAAAGAGTCATAAATATGCATTAGTAAATCAAAGCTATAAAGATCTTAATCTTGGGGAATGTGAGTTTTAGGAAATCCATATACTTAAAACAAGGAATAAACAATGAAGGTGCAATACTGAACACGGTTAATTATTCTGTACCCTGTGTTTATTTTGCTATAGTTGTTAACAAATGCCTACATCAATTCCGTCTACACAACTGTGAGAACAGATTGAAATATGTTTTGTTCACCATCTGAATTCTATTTATTCAGCACTTCACAGGAGGAAGTCTCTGAATAACAGACAACCTGTCTTACATAGCTTATGTCTGAACCACTTACAAGTATGGTTGTCCAAAGAATCATTTCCCAGCCAAAATTACACCCAACTATAGCATAACTTTCTCTTTCTGGCAACCCTACAGCCCTAACCTAACTTGACCCAGAGTCTAGCATTTGCCATAGCGTCCTTTAGGAGCCTCTTTCCTACCCTACCTACTCCAGTTGCAGCTCTGGCCTTTCTCTTTTCTCAGCCCTAACCTTCATCTCAAAATTTTGCTTGTGCTCTAAGATAAGTCCAACTGTAGTGGGGGTGCTGAAAACAAGCTAGAGCTGCCAAAGCAACCTCTACATCAGGAACTTCATGGATTCATTAGTGCTAGGGTTTTGAGTAGGGTTAGGAGAAGGAGAAAGCCTGGAGTTCAACTTGGAATGGGTCTGAAAAGGCAGTGCCAAAGCAAATGTAGTGCTGCCAAAGGAGTTCTGCCCCAAGGAATCTCCAGTCTGGGGAAAGTCTGGGGTGTGTAGGAGGAAGCCCAGAGCTCCAGCGGGAGTAGGACTGAAAAGAGGCTACCAAGATAAGGTGAGGAATAATAAATTATTTTTGTTCCCTAAGGAACATTGCATTGTTGAAAGATCCAGGCCTACAGATCAGCCATGGGTTAGCATTTAAATTAAAGCTAGAATAAGGATTATGGTTAGGGTTTGGGTTGTGAGAAAAAAAAAGCCAGGAACTGCAGTTGGGTTTGGGCTGCAAGAAACTACCAAGGGAAACTTCTGGCTACAAAAACATTCCCCTCAAAGAATTCTTTATCTGTGAGAATTCAGGTGTGTCTTTTGTGAGACTGAGCATGGCGTTGAAGATAGGATTACAACTGAGAGGAAGAGTAAGTCCTGGGCTCCCATTGCAATGGAACTGGAAAAGTTCTAGCAAAGGTAAAATAGGACTGCCAAAGCTTTCTCCCCTGAAGACCATTTACTATTTCAGAGGTCTAGGTTCCCTTGGTCTGGGAGTCAGCCTAGGGTTAGAATTATGGTTAGGATTACAGTAAACTCAGGTTTGGTTTGTGAGAAAGAAGCCGAGAGGTCCATCTGAACCAGGGTTAGAAAGAGGCTGGGAAATCAAACTGAGGGCTGCCAGAAGAATTTTGCTCCCAGCACTTCTTCATCTGAGCAAAGACCAGGGATGCTGTGTGTAAGGATCAGATTAGGGTTATAGATAAGGTTAAGGTTATGTTTGAGAGAAAGAGAAAGCCCATGGTTTCACTTTAAGGTGTCTGTAAAACTTTGCCAAAGGCAAATTCCTTGAGGCAAATGATTCTGCCTGAAGGCAAAGTCTCAGCAAAGTCCCCAGTTTCTGGGTTTTCTGAGCCCATAGCTATACTTGGAAGGGGACTATAAATGGCTGCTCAGGGAAATTTAAGGGTACCAAATGATTTCTGTTCAGATCAATTTTTCTTCTGGGACTGGTCTGAAGTGTCATGTGTAAACTACGATTAGAGTCAGGGTTACGGATGAGACAACAAGAAAGCCCAGGGCAAAAGTTGCAGGGGTTTGGAAAGCTGTTTCTGAAGAAAGCAAAGGCTGAAAACAATGGACCTCTTCTGTTTTTTCTCAACCCTGACTCTCATCTTCACCTAAGCACTGGGCTGAGCCTTGCAAAAGACACCCAGGTCCTCACCAGCAGAGAGTTTTCCAGGGGAGAATTTCTTCCATCAGCCTCTCTCCTGTCCCTCTCTCAGACTGCTGTTCCTGGCTTTGCCTTTCCTGCAGCCCATGCAGATTGATATGTAGACTTGCTTTTTGTGACCCCCCTTTTTTTTTTTGACCGTTTTTTTCTGTTTGTAGATACACACACTATCACTTTTACAAAATGATGGAAGCTCTTAAGATTCCAAATCAAGCTGAGTTTTTTATTAATTTTATTTTCCTCTTTACATATGTGCAAGTTTCTGCTGACTCTGACCTCAGTTTATAACTGCCTTGTTTTCAGCTTTCAGTGAAACAGAATGAAATGTCAGCAGGTAACAACCTGTGCTTTCTTGATGTCATTCTACAATTTAAAATTGCTAAATGTGGACCAATGTCTGAGTTCACCAGTTTTCCTCATTAAAACACTTAATTCATTCTTTCTAAAGAACTTTTGTTATTTCTACAACCCATTATATAAGGTGAGACAGGGACAAACATTTACTGTGTTTTACTGAAGACATTTTTATTCATGTCCATTAAACTATAGTGCATGGTCAAACGTTGCTATCTATCTGACATACACAGTGTGGCAAAAAGGAATTTTAGAAGTAGGGTTGGATACTCAGTGAGTTGTAAAGCTTTATTGAGAAAGAACAATAGTGAAAAGCAATCCTGTGTTCAGTCACAGATATATGCAGACTTTGTTCCAAGGCTTATTTTATTCTACTTTACAAATATATATGGTAATTAGATGCTACTGGTTGGCAGAGAACAGTATGAAGTACCTCTTAAACCCTTTAGTTCTTTGTTACCCTTATAATTAACTTTCAAGAATCTTTAATGTAGTTAACTGTAACATTTGAGAAAAATTGTCCAGATGTTTTTAATCAAAATCCCTCCTAATACTGAGACCGCCCTTTAAAACAATAATATTTGGAATTATTCTGTCTTGGCCCCCCTTTGCTAATGTCTGAGTTACTCTTTTTAAGATATCCTCCACAGTGTTTGTGGTGCTTACAGATCACATTTTCTCAGAGTTTGGGCAGCATTTTTGATGTATATTTTATTTGTTATTTAACTGACACACACACGATCCGTTTGCAGTTTTGTCAGCCTTCCAGTCTGTCTTCAATAGTTAATTGATAAAGTACATACAATATCTAAACCCTTGGAGAATGCCTATGTGCCTTTTTTTATATATATAATTTAATTATTAATGGTTGAGAGCCAATTTCAGTTAACCCCTGAGTAAAATATAGAATAAGACCTTGGAGAGAAGAAAGGCCCAAGAAAGCTGTTTCATATTCAGGGATCACCTCCTCCAAGTTCAAGAGCAGTCCATCCCAAAAAGCAGGAAGTCAGGCAAAAATACCAGGAGGTCTGTGTGGATGAACAAGAAGCTCCTGGCAAAACTCAAACATCAAAATGAAGTATATGGAAGCTGGAAGCAGAGACAAGTAACCTGGGAGGAATATAGAGACAATGATCCTGTATAAGCATGATTAGGAAAGCCAAAGGCCAGCTAGAGTTGAATCTGGCAGGGGATGTCAAGAGCAACAAGAAGGGATTCTATAAGTACATAGGTGAATATAGGAGGATGAGGGAAAATGTGGGCCTACAGCTGAGTGGGGCAGAAGCTGTGGTCACACAGGACATGGAAAAGGCTGAGACACTGAATGCCGCCTTTGCCTTCATCTTTGCTAGCAAGACCAGCAAAGAATCCCAGGCCATCAGGAATCCCAGGCCCCAGAGATGTAGGAGGAAAGGCTGGAGCAAGGACAGTGTATCCTTGGGGGAGGAGGATTAGGGACTACTTATGCAAACTGGGCGTACATAAGTCCCTAGGCTCTAATGCAATGCACCCAAAAGCGATGAGGGAGCTGGCTCATGTCATTGCAAGGCCACTTCCAATAATCTTTGATTGATCATGGCAACTGGGAGAAGTGCCTAAAGACTGGAGAAAAAGGAAATGTCACACTATCTTCAAGAAGGACAAAAGGGAGGATGCGGGAAACTACAGGCTGGTCAGCCTTGCCTTGATCCCTGGGATCCCTGGGAAGGATTAGCAGCTAATTCTGGAAACCATTTCCAAGCACATGATGGGCAAGAAAGTCATCAAGAGCAATCAGCATGGGCTTGCCAAGGGAAAGTCATGCTTGACCAACTTGATAAAGTTTTATGATGAAACGACTGTTTTAGTAGATGAGAGAATACCAGCAAATAGTGCCTATCTAGATTTCAGTAAGGCTTTTGACACTGTGTTCCATAAGATACTCATAGAGGAGCTGATGAAGAATTGGCTGGATGTGCAGACAGTGAAATCACCACCCTTTGGGCCCAGACATTCAGCCAAACTCTAGTTGGCGGCCATTAACAGGTAGTGTATCCCAGCGCTCAATGTTGGGTCCAATCTTGTTTAACACTTTCATTAATAATCTGGATGATGGTGCAGAGTGTACCCTGAGCAAGTTTCCTGATTACACAAAACAGGGAGTAGTGACTGATACAGCAGAGGGTTGTGCTGCCATCCAGAGGGACCTCAACAGACTGGAGAAATTGGCTGACAGGTACCTCACGAAGTTCAACAAAGGGAAGTACAGAGTCCTGCACCTGGGAAGGAATAACTCCATACAGCAGTATATGCTGGGGGCTGACTCTCTGGGAAAGCAGCTGTGCAGAAAAGGGCCTGGGAGTCCTGGTGGACAAGTTGAACATAAGTGAGCAACATGCCTTTGCTTCAGAAAAGGCTAATGGTATCTTGGGTTGCATTAGACAAAGTATTGCCAGCAGGTCGAGAGAGGTGGTCCTTCCACTCTACTCAGCACTGATGATGCCACACCTGGAGTATGGTGTCCAGTTCTGGGCTCTCCAGTACATGAAAGATGTGGAGCTACTGGGGAGAGTTTAGCAGAGAGCCACTAAGATGATTAAGGGACTGGAGCATCTCTCATATGAGGAAGGGCTGAGAGAGCTGGGACTATTCAGCCTGGAGAAGAGGAGGCTCAGGGGGGTTCTCATCAATGTGTATAAATATCTGAAGGGAGGGTGTAAAGAAGCTGGAGCCAAGCTCTTTTCAGTGACAGCACAAGACATAGCAGGCACAAACTGAAACACAGCCGGTTCCCTCTGAATATCAGGAAACACCTCTTTACCGGGAGGGTGACCAAGCACTGGCACAGGTTGCCCAGGAAGGTTGTGGAGTCTCCGTCCTTGGAGATATTCAAAGACCGCCTGGACACAGTCCTGAGCAACCAGCTCTTAGCAGTCTTCTAAGTGTATTCACATATAAATTGTTCTCTCAGGTATCCTTGGAAACAACTTTCTTCCTTACTTTTTGGTTTGGGAAGGAGGAATTCCACATGCATGAATGTAATACTACTGATTAATGGATTAGTCATAATGTGCACATCACAAGATACCTACAAGAAGGGAAAATATGCCAGTAACCCCTGCTTCATGATCCTACACTTCATGGTAGCAGAGCCTGCATACCTTCTTTCTTGCCATGGTCAGCTGTGCTAACATTGTTTATCCCTGAATTTTAATTGCTACCTACAATTTTTTTCTCTTAAGGAACACAACCTGATCAAAAAACAGTTGATTTCTCCAGCTTAAGATTTGATGAGTATCATGTCGTTTTGGCTTATGCCAATATTGCTCATAGCATAATGTGCCAGCAGTTAAAAAAGTCATTTAATAGAGGATTAACACAATATAACATCCGTTCTATTGAGGTAGGGAATTTTAGCTTTAGGAGGACCTAGTATGAACTGCTTGGTCAATATTAGCTATTTACACAGAAGTTCATTCTATTCTATGAGCTCAAGGAGAGCTCAGAAACTGCTTCCCACTTCTGCACTGGCTTCATGTAATCAGATTTAGATGTCTACATCTGAATTATCTGTCTAGATCTTTTTATTCAGTCATTGGAGAGAAACTGACATTTCTAGGCATGTTTCATTTTGCCTTAACACAGATATCTAAAATAGATGCAATAAATTTATTCTAGATGTGCCTTGTTCTGTACTTAAATTCTGTGGAGGTGCAAAGTGTAGATCTTTGATGTTAGGACAGCTGAATCAAACTCTTTGTTTCTAAATGATTACTGAAAAACACAAAAGTAAAATGAACTATGAAAATACAGTGGAAGGAATTTTGGAGGTGTTAGAAGCCATGCCAGAGGAAAAGTTCTCTGGAAATATGACAGCCAAATGCAAATTAAATTCAGCTTGACACAGGCAGAGAAAATTAACTGTAGAAATGTATTACAGAAAGGTGAGCAATATTGCTTAATATGATAAAAACTGAACATGGCAAAAAGATGTTTGAATATCAATAGCTTGGAGGACTATAAGAGAGTCATACAACAACAGAAATATTGGTTGGAAGGCACTTCCAGAAGTCATTTGGTTGAAACTTCCACTAAAAGCAGGATCTTTGTCAGCAGTAGATCAGGTCAGTCATGGCTTTGTCTACCTGAGTCATGAATATCTGCAGGAATGGAATTTCCAGAGCCTCTCTGAATGTCTTATTCCAGTGCTGAACATTGACAGTCCTTTGTGCCATTGACATTTTGACATTTTTCCCCCTAGTGTTAAGCTGAACGTCCCATGCCTGGTTTTACACTTAGTGAACTTGTTATTTTGTCTGACACTGCTGAGGTTGAGTTCCCTTATCTTTGTAACTCTCTTTCAAGCAACTGTAAAGAACTATTAGGTTACTTCTTATCCCTCTCTTTACCTGAATAAACAAGCTTAGTTCCCACAGTCTCTTGTTACAGATGTGCTCTGTATCTTCCTGATAGCCCTCTGCTAGACCTACTTCCTTTTCTCCACATCTCTCTTGAATTGGGGACAACAGGAACCATTATTTGCACAGCAGCCTCACCAGCACCAAGTAGAAGGGAATAATAACTTCCTTTGATCTTGTGGTCACATTTGTAATGTATTTAGTATGCAGTTTGCCTTAGTTGTAAGAGAAATGTGTTCTGCCTTGTATTCAAAGTACATTCACAATAAGTTTGAAGTCATTTTCAGCAGGGCTCCTACTCAGCCAGTAGAAGGCTTCGCAGACTTCTTCAGGGATCATATTCAGAAAATAACATCAGAATTTAATGGTTAAAATGTGAGACTAGAATTCTAGGCATCATAATTGCCAACAAAAAATAAAGTTTAAAAAAAAATAAAATTCTGTAGTTATTGTATCTCTAAACACATATCTTTATTAATGGGACTCACAGAATCACAGAATGGTTGAGGTTGGAAGGGGCCTCTGGGTGTCATCTTGTCCAGTCCCCCTGCTCAAGCCAATTCTTACATCTCAATTTTCCTGACTGCTATTTTCAACTGGACTTTGTATTGTATTTCAAGAAAAGCTCCAAGAGTTTACTAGTTTAGTACTGCAGTTTAATTAAACCCCTAGCCCCTTTCCTCAGACCTGGGATGACAGAAGATGAAAGGAGTAGCTGTAGCAATTATTGTTCCTCCACAGGTTTAATCAACATAATATTAGTGCTCCCAGTGTCTAGACGTTTGTAGCACAAAGAGCTGTGATACCCCTTCCCCTCTGCAGATCCTATTATCTCTCTGTCCGTTTAACTTTTCACTTGGTGACTTTGAGCCCCAAGATGCCTAGACTTTCATTCCTCGTTAAAACCCTCAGTGATTAACAAAGTGAATAGTTTGGAATAAGAAACTTAGAGTGTGAAAAAAGCTCTCAATCAAGTTATAATCCAGGACAATTCAAAATGAGAACGCTTTTTACTAAATTAAGCTTACACAATAATCTTAACATTGCTTGTTTATTTTAGCTATTAATATCTGGCAGGCAATGAAATGACTGTAGCCTTGACAGGCTGGAGAGGTGGGCCCATGAGAACCGCATGAAGTTCAACAAGGCCAAGTGCAAGGTCCTGCATGTGGGTCCGCACAATCCCAAGCACAACTACAGGCTGGGTGAGGAATGGATTGAGAGCAGCCCTGAGGAGAAGCACTTGGGGGTGTTGGTGGATGAAACCTCAACATGAACCAGTAACGTGCGCTTGCAGCCCAGAAAGTCAACCATATCCTGGGCTTCATCAAAAACAGCGTGGCCAGCAGGTCGAGGGAGGTGGTTCTCCCCTTCTACCCTGTTCTCATGAGACCCCACCTGGAGTACTGCATCCAGCTCTGGGGGCCCCAGTACAGGAGAGACATGGAGCTGTTGGAGAGAGTCCAGAGGAGGGCCATGAAGCTGATCGGAGGGCTGGAGAACCTCTCCTATGAGGACAGGCTGAGAGAGTTGGGATTGTTCAGCCTGGAGAAGAGAAGGCTCCGGGGAGACCTTACAGCAGACCTTCCAGTACCTTAAGGGGGCCTACAGCTGGAGAGGGACTGTTCACAAGGGCACGTAGGGATAGGACAAGAGGTAATGGGTTTGAACTAAAAGAGAGTGGATTTAGATTAGATGTTAGAAAGAAATTCTTTACTGTGAGGGTGGTGAGGCACTGGAACAGGTTGCCCAGAGAAGTTGTGCATGCCCCATCCCTGGAAGCGTTCAAGGCCAGGTTGGATGGGGCTTTGGGCAACCTGGTCTAGTGGAGGATATCCCTGCCCATGGCAGGGGGGCTGGAACTAGATGATCTTTAAGGTCCCTTCCAACTCAAACCATTCTGTGATTCTATGATTTTAGCTCTAAATACAAGTAAATACTTAAAATGAACATCTAAACATCAGATTCCCAGCTATAATTTCACCCTTTTAGAGAAGGGAAGTAATAGAATTGGTCACATTACAGAGAAGATCTTTTACAAACCATCTATTTAAAAGGTAATTTCCAGTGATTAAGGCCTTAGGGAAAGTTATAATGTCATATGTGAAACTACAAGACTGCAAAAAAATAGAGAGGAAAGTGGCATTGCATCTGTCAGAACTTTTGATATTCTCAGACTGTGCATTTATTTTTACATGTTGCTTTCTTCCCAGTGTAGCTGGTGAACTTTCTATTACTTCTTTTAAGGAGAAGACAAACCAATATTTCTTCCAAATAAGACTTAATCTTTATTAATTTAATTCCACAATTTACAATTATCCTTCCTTTTATTATTCCAGGTAATTCCTTTCCCTCCTTGGTAGCTCTGTCCTTTGAATCTTTGTGGACTATCAGACAGAGTAGCTTGCTTTTTCATAATCCTTTTTGAGACAGGAAGGGGTCCAGAACTAATTGCTGTATTTCAGCTGTGCTCATGGAAGACCATGATAAAGAATTTTATAGGTGAATGACATGCTACCTTTTTTGTGTGGTCAAAAACTGCAACGTGTCATGACATTTTATGAGTATACTGATACCAGTAGAAAATCATGACTTCGTAAGACAATTATAACTTCCTCATCCTTGTTAATTTGAGATTTTAAACCAGTTTAAAATGTATTTGTATTGCTAGTGGCAACTCGATCATAAAATGTTCTGATTTTTGAGATGTATATGTCTGAACAACTCTTACTAAAATGTCACTTCAATAACAATCTATGTATTCAATAGCAATACATCTTTTTATTTTCACACGTGCATACATAAATCTCTCATGCCTCTTCTAATGAATCAGGATATGTTTTCCCATTTGTCCCCTTATGTAGCTACAAATATTACTAAAGGATGGACATGGATCAAACTAATACTTTAGAGTGTATCCATATAACTTTAATGAAGACTGGGCTTTAAAAAAAAAAAAAAGAAGAAAAAAAAAGCACTGTGTTCTTTTATCTGTTTTGGGTCTCAATTGTATTGTAAAGAAATGTTCTTCAGCAAAAGAATCCAGTTATAAATGGCCCATTCTTTTCATAAGTGGGACATGACTCAGTAAACCAAACAGATTTCTTGTATATGGTGTAATGAATGGCATGTTGACTAAAGTCCAAAAAAGAAAATAGCATGACCCCTGCTTTTATGGAAGCCTATCATTATCTGGTGTTCCCAGAATCTCTGAGAGGTCCAGGGACTTCCAACCCATTTCAGTGATTAAAAATATTTTCTCACATATTCTTGGATGTTATGTTCATCTCTCTAGTCTCTTAAAAATCTTTTAAAAGACTCAATAGGCATATTTCCCCTTGGTAAGTTTGTGCTTATTTAGTGTGGCAAATATCTCCTTGAAAATTACATTTTGAAGTTTTGTGGTGTTACTGAGTCAGAAAAAGCATCTTTTCTCAAACAGACCTTAGTTCTACACCTGTGTGATAGCACATTTGCCATCATCTTTAACTTTTCTACTAGTACTTTTCAGCCTTTGTCTTCTACACTTGGCTCATTTCCTATAGATACATATGTATGCTGATATTAACTGATGCTTTGTGAGCATTCAAGTTTCCTCAGCTGACTTCATTGGGATTAATCACACAACATTCTTCAGTAGATTCAAGAAAGACTTTAGGACCTGAAATGGCTAAATCCCTAAGTTCAGGAATGGAAACCAGAGTTACATTTGGCACCTGAGTTGTATGTCTTCTTTTATTGGGACAGTTAGGCTCCTCAGAACAATGACCTGAAAAGCCTGAAGACAGGGCACAGAGTTAGCAACTGGAACCATTATGTCCAGTGAGAATAAATGCTTAAGACAGATCTGGAGGCAAGTGCCTCCATCTGGCTGGGATTCTAATCCAGTCCTGAATTTTTCCTGCATTCTTTTAAAGCTAGGTGTTGCCGATGGAGCTGCTTGTATCCTATGGAATAGTGTCCTGGTTTTGGCTGAGATAATTTTCTTTCTAGTAGCTGGTATAGTGCTGTGGTTTGGATTTAGGATGAGAATAATGTCGATAACACACTGATGTTCTTAGTTGTTGCTAGGTAGCTGTGGTGTCTACACTAAGTCAAGGACTTTTCAGCTTCTCACACCCTGCCAGGTGCAGCAGAAGCTGGGAGAGCACAGCCAGGACAGCTGACCCAGACTGGCCAAAGGGATATTCCATACCATATAACATCATGCTCCCTATATAACTGGGGAAGCGAGCCGGGAGGCACAATCCTGCTTGGACATAGACTGGGCATTGAGTTGGTGGGTTTTTTGCCTTCCGCACATGGTGAGCGATTGCATTTGTGCATCACTTGGTGTTTTATTATTATTGTTATCGGTATTGTTGTTATTGCTATTATTGTTATTATTGCTGCTATTGCTATTGGCATTATTATTATTACTATTATTATTCCTTTGTTATCCTATTAAATTGTCTTTATCTCAACCCATAAGATTTTTTTCCATTCTCCTACCCATCACCTTACGGGGCAGGGGTAAGCAAGCAACTGCGTGGTGCTTAGTTACTGATTGCAGTTAAACCATGACAAATAGCCTAGCAGAAAACAGGAGAACCAGCTTTATTTTCAGTCCTATGAGTATTCAAACTGTCTTCCACATTTCAAGGAGAATAAGAAGTAGGGGACAGTGGGGACCACTGTTTCACTCTCCTTTCAAAGGAACCAGGTTAAAATAAATGCAATGTATTAGTTTAGATGCAGATGATGCAAACATGATTATGATTCTGCAGCCCAGTGTTTTTTGTGCTGAGCTGAAATAAGGAACATTGACATTTTTTCCTTTCTTCCTGGACTCTTTCAAAATTTCATTTTAAAAAATGGTCTAAAAACCAGACATAGAGAGCTGAGTCCAGCACGTGCCCTCTCAGCTGAGTACCTCTAGGCTACAAAATGGAGCCTGCCTTTCTAGCTCTTCATCTGTAGGCTGATGATCCTTTTGTATACACTGATGTGGGATGTAGCATCCCTTCAGCTTGAAGTTGTCATTGCACTCTAATTTCCTTGAGTGACAAAATTTGAAGAGAGCACGGAACTCCACAACTGCCACTGCCTTTTTTTAACAATGGTTCAAGCATAAAGAAGTTAAAACTATATTTTGTAAAAGTTCAGTCAAGAAGTCACAGACATTCTTCAACATGTTTACCCATTCTGTTTTTAGCCGACCGGAGAGTTTATAACATAGTTTTGTATTCAACTTGAAACCATATTTCAATTCAGATCTTGGTTCAGTCACAATCAAGTACTGACAGTATGACATATTTATTTCCTTATTTACTAGTTAAAATGCATAGACTTTGCTATATCACTTTGTGGTTATGGTGATGGTAATTGCTGCATGACTCCTGTCATTTTCAGATGCCTGGTTTCAACACCCTGGAAAACTTTCTAAAAAGTCAGGCCCAAATTCTCAGAATAAGAGGAAAGAGGCTTCCAACCTGCTATTTGTTCTTCTGAATGTATTTTAAAATATATTGAATGACTATATATATAAAGGTTTCCTGAAAGTTTTCACAGTTCATCATTTATTTCTTCATGTTTGGCAAGTTCAATTATAATGTATAGAAATAAAAAGCAATTTTTTCTAATGGAAGAGAACTGTGTAAATAATGTCTGCAGAGAGTTGGAGATCTTTGGTCCTGGTGATGTTTGTTGCATCATACAGTTCTGATGGGTTTTTTTAAAATTAAAGAAGTGACTTTGCATTCATTTGAATAAAATTGATGTCCCATTCTACTGCATTCCATGAATGATAACACTGAGTTTTAGCAAAACAGAAAGATGAGTTAAGTATGACTATACTTTAAGTATAACTTCGTTATACTTAACTGTAAAATACATTACTTAGCTCCATGAACTCATTTATATCATGAACTCATTTATTTTGGGATGATCCTATTACTACAAAGAAAGATACATGAAGAAAAAAAGACAGAAAGATATTGGAGATTTCATCAGATCCTTTAGGGTACAATATGGTTCAGTCTTGCAAAAGTCAATGAAGCTGGAGTTCAAAACATTTACTGTTCTGATAAATTGGGTTTTTGTAGTCAAGGATAGAAGTTTGTGCAAGAATAAAGATGTGTGTCTTGAGGTCACTGGCTTTGAAAGATCAGCTTGGAGGAACTCAATATATATTTGAAATTAATCTTTTATGCTTCAGCTATATTACTGGAATTGGAATAATATGTCAGTCTATAATACTGAACTTCTTTTAAAAAATAGTGTATAAATAATCTTGTGTATATGGTCTTGAAGATAAATTTATCTAAAAGTCACTAAAATAACACAAAAGTAAGACAGTACAGTTAACCTATGAGATCTACACAGTATAATGTCTATGAGATATCTATATTTTTTTTGGCTGGAATTTAAAGGATTGACTTGCATCCTGTGCCCTACCACTTGCCTTTGAACTTTAAAGCACATAATGCTCTGTATGGTTAAACATCTTCAGAGCCAGAACTGAATTACTAAAAAAAAAGTCTTATCAAGTATTTTACAGATTTTGAATTATTTGAGAACTACTTTGTTTTCTTTGTTGATATACTTTTCTTTATATGCTGATTGTATTACTGTTAGCTGTTTTCTAATGACCTCATTTTTACTTCCCAATAATATTGATTTAAAAAATACAATAAAATGAATTTCTTCTTTGCAATTGAAGTTAATCTGTCTAATTTCTCATATCCAATTTAATGAAAAATGTGCAAACAGCAGGGAAATTAGATTTTTTTAAAAGCAAGATGCAATTTAGATAATTACCTCCCTTTTATTATGTGTATGATATTTGTGTATGTTTACAGTAATACACCTCTAGAGTGATAGTGAACCACTTAACTGAAGTATGACTTCTTGCTAAATTTTAACCTGTTAAAATGATAGTCTAATAGAGATTTGTCTGTAGCATAGATTAATAGTAGCAAATTAATCCTGTATATGCTTCAGTTACAGCTGTGTCCTCTTCATGGATATTTTTACACTATCCAATATCAGAGTATTTCTTTAGTCTCAGTAGCAATCACGGCTTATGTAGAGGAATTTGATTCATCAGGAGTTGTCTTTGCTGTTTCACAGAATACATGTCTCAGACAGCCAGACCCCCTCCCTTTACATTAATACAAATGAGGCTGGACCCGGAATTCCTTATTCATCACGTTTGCAAGAAGTTCTGTGAAAAGACATTTTTCTTCTATTTTCATAAAACTTTTGGTTTGTGTTGCAAGACAGATAAAAGTATAAAATGTGATGGTCTAAGGAATCTTCTGAATTAGCACCACTTTCTTCACTGATTACATATAGGATTGCAGGATAATCCAGACTGGAAGGGATCTCAGGACGTCTCTAAGGCAGCATCTTTCACAAAGCAAGCTCTGCTCTGAGTTCAGACCAGGCTGTTCAGGGTTTTATCTAGTCTGGTTTTCATAGATAGAAAGTATGGAGGATATACAACTTTCTGGGGAAACCTGTTCCACCGTTTGACCATCCTCATGGGGAAAATGGTTCTCCCCACACCCAGTCAGAACCTCCTCTGTTCTTATTTATGCCCCCTGCCTCTCATAGTCCCACCATGGACTCATGGGAAGTGCCTGTCTTCCTCATAATCTCCAGCAGTATTGGAAGGCTGCTGCTAGGTTCCCCTCAAGCTACTTCTCCAGGCTGAACAAGCCCAGTTCCATCAGTCTCTACCCATAGGGCAAGTGCTCCTGCCTCTGATTAATTTTTTGGCCTGGCTGACCAGCTGGAAAGCCCAACCTGGACCCTAGATGTGTACTGTAGATGTGGTCTCATGAGCACTGAGCTGAAGGGGGAAACCACTTCCCTTGATCTATTGGCTATTTGTAGCAAACTGCTGACCCTTTCTGAAGCTCTTTTGGTATTCTGTCTTTCTCCCGCTCAGGGCAGGAGACATGCATTGTAACACAGATTCCTAAGTCATCAGGTAGACTTTGCAAGCCCTTGCTGTAGGTTAGACTGCTCTTTGCTGTTTTTAACGCACTGTGTTTTCTCTGTTGCCTTCTAAATCTATCTTAGGCTGGAACATTGAAATTGGCATAATACCTTTTCTGTGGGCATTGTGCCACACTGACAGATGGCCATACAAGTGGACAAGTTATGTGCATCAATTTTGATTAGGATGGGCAGAAATCCTGAAACAGCCATCAGTGTAGAGCTTCTGAGCCTGTTGTTGCAGGGACAAGTCATCACTCCTGCTGCTCAGAGATGCAGCTCTGAATATCCCAGAATAGCTTGTGTCTCCATGTAAAGTGTTTCTGCTCCAGTGGATCAGATTAATTTTGAGATAGAGTAATAATATTTAAAAGTCTAAGTAAACTTCCCTCAGGTTGTCATGGCTATCAGGAAATGCATTTCCCATGACCTGTAACTCCCATGTCTCACACAAAACAAATCCTCTTTTTTTTTTTTTTTTTTTTCTTTTTCAGACAGGCAGCCTTCTAACCAGTGCAGCAGTATTTTTTACAGGCACGTTTGCCCAGATAGATTGATCCTTCTGCTTGAAAAATCTGAAAGCATGACTCCTTATGTGCGTGGCTTAAAACTTTTGGTGTGCTTTTCCTAAGTAGTTTTAATACTTTGAATCCTTAATTGTACCTTCTCTTCTTCCTATTTTAATGGCAACCAATAAAATTGTAATAAGGGTTTTTGAAATCAGGATCTGTTAAACAGTAAGTCTATTTTTGCTCATAATCATGGATGAGGGACCACTGAGAAAGTTATTGCCTATGGTGATTGTATCTCTATTCAGAGATATATGCTTTACGCACTCCCACTTGAGGACAATACCTTCTGAATTATTTTAAAACAGGAGAGCTAATCTTGAACTGTCAAAATAAACTTGGTTTTTCAAAGACAATCTTTTATGAAGGTGTGCTGTACCTTGATGGTGATCTTTATTCCATGGTTTTAGACTTTTATCTCCCCATTAAGCATAAGCTGTCCCAGTTATTTTTATAAATGTAAAAAATGAAATTAAAAAAGTAATTGGGAAGTATCTTCTGAAATTATTTGATGAAAAATGTAATGTAACCAGCTTTTGCATCTTTTTTAGCTTTTGAGAAGGAAACCAAGTGATAAATATGTTCATATTGACTATATTATCTTTATCTCTACATGAACTGTTTTTTTTAGGTAACATTATAATATGAATAAATGCGTTATCCTGATAGAGCACAAAGGCATGGGGCAGTACTGTTATTTGTCTTACTGTTAGATTTGGGAGCTTTTATCTAACTATGGAAGCTAGCCAGCGAGCAGTGAAGAGGGATCATCTTTTGGAAGCTGATTATTGCTGCATTGTCAGTATGCGTCAAAGTGGCACATGTCACTGTCAATGATATTGCACTGAGAATGATCAGAACTCCATAAAAATTGACCTGTGAAAGAGAATTTGAGGCTTTTTAGTTTAGAAAAAAGATGGTTGAGAGAACACATAGAAACCATCTTCAAATACAAGAAAGGTGGAAGGAAGAAAAGGAATAAACCATCCTTCTTATTCTCTGCAGATATAGTGAAGAGTAACAGGCTTTAATTGAAGGAAGGAGGAGGTAGGGGATACATTAGGTAGAAGTATTTTCAAGCTGAGAAGAGTTGAGCACGGGAAAAAAATTATCTGGGTGAACAGTGCACTGTCTATCACTGGTAGGTTTTAAGAACTGGTTATTTTAATAAAATAGAAGTATGCCTAGTACTTCAGTTGGGGATGGAGTACATTATCTGTCAAGATTTCTTCCAAACTGTTTATTTTATTATTATTAAAAATCTTGTCATCATATAGAGTTCCATGCTTTTCTTCTTTAGTTTGCAATGATATCCTTTATGGGATGAATTAAAGGAAAACTTATTATTCTATAATGATACAAAACATATATAAACATGAAAGTATTTAAATATAGAAAAAAACTCTTCATGAACTGTTACAAATTAAAGACTGAAAGAATAATTTGTCATTTTGCTCTTTCACACAACAAAATAATAATGACATTTTGAGGTGTCAAAATACACTGAGCATATCACTGTGCTGAATTCAAGGTATGAATTAGAAAAGATTAATGAATAGATTTCTAACACTGAATAAATTGTTAAAAATTTGATTAAAATTAGTTTAGATTTTTCAGGAGGATTTCTGACCTTAAATCATTTTCTACCCTGAATGCCTGGGACTGCAAATGGCTGAATGTTCAGTATTTAAAGAATCAAACTTTTTTATTTCTTCAGTTAAAACTAATACAGTTAAAACAACCTTCAGTGAAAAAAATTAATACACTTGTGGTCTACGCATGTTGTAATAGCAAAACTGTTTCTGAAGAATGAACTTCCTTAATGATAAGCAATAGGAAAATAGAGTTTATAGAAAAGATGAAATACAGAACTGCAGAATATAACAGCTGTTCAAAACCACAAGACAAAACTAAACAAAACTTTTTCTTCTTTTTTTTTTCCTTTTTTTCCCCTTTTTTTTTAAATAAAACCACTGTGGAACTGAAAGATCTTTTACGAATAAATCCTAAGTTAACCAATAAGCCACAACAGAACTACCAAAGCTTCATATGTTGAACTGAAATAGAAAATACACCACAGTTTCTGAGGCAGTTAAAGATTGCTAACTGCTAAGTAAATCAAGACCCAACCATCCCAGGAAAGAGAAGTCAAAAAACGTGATAAAATTTCAAAAACTGAGCAAGCGAGAAAAGACACTTCCTCAAAAAAGTTAATAACTTATTTGAAACTAGAAAAGTAAAACATTGTGTTCTTCAAGATATATGAAAAACTGAGCTGTCTCTTATGCACAAGTATGTGCTATCCCAGAACCAGATGTGAAGCCTGATTGTGAAATGAGAACCTCTACTAGACTAGAGCATCTAAAGCCTTAATACTATTCTCCAGTCAACGACAAACAAAACAAAAATATTTTTAATGCAGAATTTCAGATGTCTTCTGCTGATCTTTCTAGATGTCAAATTCAACATTTAGCCTTGTAGCCCCTGGTTTTTAGCTATGTAAATATGAACCAGTCATTAGCTTGTCTTTCTCATTTCAATCAAAAATAAGTGGTTACAAATCCATGTTTGGTAGATTTTCTGAATATTGTGTTCTGTGTTTGTGAGCAGACAGCATGAGGTATCCTAAACTCTAAAAAGCCTGTTCTTAAACAAAAACAAGCAACTGAACCCAAATCACCATTAAAGACTGGAGCAGCAATTTCTATGCACCTGCCAGAATAAATGTCAAGTGATTAAGTGCAACTGGAGCTATGAAGAAAGTCATGGCTTTAGCCCCATGGGTGTACAATAAATATAGCAGAATTTGAAAAATTCATGATGTAAGGGACTTGGGGATTGTATCCCTGGAATGTCTCACTCAAGTGATCCCCAGGCTGAATCACCAGCTTTGCTTTATGAACCACAAGGCAGAGTTAAAGTCCAAGACAATCTGAGTAAGCATGCACGTTTTAGATCACTTAAAAGATTCATCTTTAAATAGGAAGGGCTTGTCAGCAATGACCTTAATTATGCTTGGACCTCCACTATAATATTGCCTGAGATTAATCAGCTGCATCTACTGTGTAATAATTACAATCCTCAGCAAAGATTTATCCTAGAAGGTAAGACTTATGAATGTACAGAGAATGGAAGGAATGGGCTTTTCACATCCTCCTGAAGCACAAAGGACATGCAATCTGTCTAATCAAGACCTCTAAGTCTCTTCCAAGGGGCAAGATTCCCTAAAGTGGGACCAGAAGGAGTTCTGCAGAGATAGTAGTACAGAAATAGACAGGAAAAGAGATGCCTGATCCCAGTATACATAAAAGAGAGGAAGGAAATCTAAGAGCTCACTCTCCACTGTTCCTCAAAATTGGTGTCCCCTCTCCTGGTGTTCAAGATGTTCACATCCTCCTTATCTATTCCTCAAATAATTTTTCCTATGATTGTAGCTCTCATGAGCCACATGAGCTCCCCTGAGTTCTGCTGCTACTATATTATCTCTTGTATTTATCCCATAATCATAGATTCAAACCCCTACTTCATGTTCCTTCATAGCATTTTGCTTCCACTGCATAGGTAATTTTCCTCTGAGATTTTTCTTTGTGTATCTCTCAAATTGTTGTCTTCCCTACAATTTATTTTCCTAAAATAAACTTGCTCTTCCCCAGAGATGAGAATAGTAACACATCTGCGCACTTGCCTCACATTCTGCAAAGGTCAGGTTCAAACTTGCATTGCTAGGAAACAGCATCAACCCAGTAACAGCATTATGGCCCTTAGGTCATTTACAAAACTCGCCAAAACAGGCGTATTTTTTGTTGTGGTGGTTTTGTTTGTTTGATTGTTCGTTTTGGGTTTTTTTTGTATATGTACATTTTTGGAGTGTGTAAAGCCTAGCATAAACTGAATGAAGCTGAATGGACCAAGCACTACTGCCGAAGCAGGTTGAGTTGATGAGGTTATGCCAAGAAGGCAACAGAACGATAGCCTGAACCTCAGCAGTATGCATACATTCACACAAGAAAGTGGCAGATCATAACAAGTAGAACAGCTTCTTTTGTTTCTTATCTTTCAGGCATATTGTTCCCAACACCATATTTGGATGATTAATAGTATTTCTTACCACCGTAATCTGTAGCAAGTGTCAAAGCAATTCATATAATTACATACGTATTGTAGGCTTCTTGCATCAAGGGGTTCTCAGTCTTACTGTCAGCTGTTACTTCACTATAAAAAGCTGCTGTACTGTCTCTGGTAGAAGCAGGAGTTGGCTTGAAATGAGTTTAATTATCTTTTCTCAGACTAGTAGGACTCAGGAGTTGTTACTAAAGATTGTCAGAGGTATGCTGGCAAGCCACAGTGTTTAATGAGATCTGTCAGAATATTTCCTCCACAACCTTTTTCAGGCTCTTTGGAAATCTGGTAGAGGAAATTGTGGTGGCAAGCATCAAATGAGCATCTGATGGTGAAAACTATACTGAATACTAACTGTGGGATTCAGCCTATAATAAACATGCCTTAAGTATGTCTGTCCAGACTCCCTGGTTAAAGGTGAGAGGCAAGCATGACCCTGGGCTGTAGACTATGAAAACCAAAAGTGGAGAAGCAGCAGCCTGCAACTATATCCATATTTTCTCTTACTGAAGTATATTTTCTCTTACTTCTTTTAGCATTGTCAGATCGGAATTTCTTTCAGAGATAGTACCTAAGGAAGGTGACAGTAAAAAAAGGCTTTCTACTATTTACCTACATTTTCCTTTGAAAAAAAAAATGTAATTTTTTCTTAATGTTTGTGTCCTTGCCCTACCAGATATAATTCCAGTGTCTCAGCTCAACCCCCGCTATTTCCTAACATGTATAAACTCTGGCCACCCTTGCATTAGTCACCCCCAAGCTGAGCTGAATGCGTTACCTTATTGTTTGCTTTCAAGTCAATTCTGTCAGTAATAGTGGCTTTTACTGCTCCCTGCATATCAAATGATCAGAACTCCTGGTCAGTTGAAGTCTTGGTGATTGCTATAGAAAATTGAAACAAAAACATAGCAAATTGAGACTATAATATTTTTATGGAAATATGAATGCCACCAGTATATATATATGAAAACTTCAATTTCAATAAACTATGCTGTTATGATGACTCTGGGGAAGGCAAACCTCCAGCTTTGCATTGGAATTGCAAACAGCAATATACTCCATTAGATGTGTTACCTATAAAATTGCATTAGTTAATCAGTCTCGGATGCTTTCTTACAAATTAATAGAAGACTAAAAAGTAGAAAAATTAATAGTAAAAATAGGAGACCTAATACAAAAATAGGGGGAAGTTAACAGGATAATAAAGGTTGAGAGATAAAGAAGTAAAACAAGAGAAAACTAAAACTGTTGTCATCTATATAGGTGAATTCTTATAAGTGAATTCTATAAATTCTATCTCAACAATTAAAGTGAAAGTCACTTTACAACAAAATGCATTTTTCCTCTTGTTTTTGGCAAACATACAGCTGAAGGTGGTAAAACTAAATAAATTTTTCATTAATACTCTGTCTCAACAGCATCACATGTAAACTCTTAAAAATTATGCTTTATATTCTCTTTAGAGTTGTTATGAAAATTTATTTAACTTTCTTGGAGTTATTTGTGGAAGCTTGTGTGGAAAGGGCATGACAACAAAGTACATCTGGATAAATTTGCAGATACATAGTGGTCTTATTTCAGAAATCCTTCTATTGCTATTCCTTAAATACATATAGTTATAGCACTCCTGTATTTGAAATTTGTATCCCTCATTTAAACATAATGCTGTCTCTGATCTCACCCCCATTGACACGAATAACAACTCCTACTGACTTCAGCAGTACAGTTGGGGCAGAAAACTTTTAAGAGTTGATGAAAATGATGGGTAGAAAAACTAAAGTGAAAAAGGAAGAAGTGGTCTACATATCATCCTGCAACTGAACCTTTACAAAGATGTTCTCTCTTTTTTTTTAAATATGTATATGTACTTTACCTCTAATACCTCTCCAATACCTTTTATAGTGTATTAGAGAACCAGAGACAGCTGTTTCCTTCTAAAGCAGAGTCTTTAGTAGAATTAATGAGAGTTTTTCCCTGTATACTTTGCTATGGGTTTTTTAAAATATTCTCAGTCTTTGCTTCCCGATGTATTTTTTCTAAGAAAACAAATATTTTCTCTAACCCCAGTAAAAATTATGAATGTTGTCTGAAGTGCTTGTAAAAGTATTATTCATCTGTCTCTAGTCATCTTTTTAAGAAAGGTGACAGCATTGACTACTGACGTTATCAAACAAGGACTCTTATATAGAGCAGATAATAGATTGTGGTCATAACCTTTAAACCAGGCTAGAACCAGCTGCAAATGCTGTTTCTTCATTTCTAGGTGATTTTTTTTTTCTTTTTTATCATATAGTTCTAAATAACCAATAACAAGAAATAGGAATGTTACATGCAGTGACTCTGGGAAATGTTAGATTTGTTCCATTTCTTGAGCTGATTCTGCAAACCTCACATGAATCCATCCATTGTCATTTTATTTGTTATTTGATACTCAAGAATACGGGATCCAAGGGGTTTTTAGATTTCTAGACGTACAGTGCCCTTAAGTAATCTGATTTCCTGCTCACACAGATTTGGATTGGGATAAATAATTTGGACAAATAATCTTACATTTTTGTATCAATAATAAAAACTAGTTTTTCACTGTCTTTAATTTCTGCAGACTTTAAAAGGGGAACACAATATAAGCAACTGTTGCTGAAGTCTGGCCTTTATGATTTTATCATTTTGAAAGCCATATAGAATAAGACTGACAGCTAGGCTGGGCTATTTTTGCCAGAAATGTACTAAGCTAGCTAAACTGTAGGGCTGCAGTCATGGCTGACAGACAAAAGAACGAAGTGATACCATCCTCGAGTCTCTCAGCAGGGTGTTACCAATGTGATCATCACATTTAATTACATTGCCTGATGAACTTAACATTCCTACAGCCTGACAATATTTTTGTGTCTGCTCTGTCTGAAATGCTACTTTCTATACCCCAAAATATACAGCTGATTTCCGTCTAGACAAGCCAGGTGTGACAGTGTGAACAGTGTAATGACTCCACAGTTGTACAAACAGGTTGTAAATTGTCAGCTTCTCAAATCCTCCAGTTTGACCCATGTGTGTTCACTAAAGTAAAATTTTTCGTTGGGATGTTATTTTGGGGAGGGGGAAAGTGTTTGGGAGGGGGAAAGTGTTTGGAGGTGATTATATTTTCATACTATTACAGAATATTTTAGGTTTAGTAGGTGTGGGGTTTTTAAAAATCTTTTAGAAAGTATTTTTCCTTTCAAGTTTCAGTTCAATGTTTTTAATGCTAACAAATCCGCTCTGTATTACTGTGAAAGCACTGAGGTCAGTGTTAAGTATAATTCTTGTCAAAGGGCTGGATTCTATACTGAATTATATCTATTTTTTTTTTTTTAATTTCTTTTTCCCTTTGCAATACTGAGTATTTGAAATGAGGCCATATCAATAACACAGAGAAAATGATGCATAATGAGTAGTGAATAATCCTGTTAACATATCTTTTCAAGAACAGTCATTCCCAAGCATTTCAAGACATGCTCAGGGAGGATTTTTATCATAGCATTGATAATTTGGAGGAGAAGCAGAAAATACATAAAATAAGGAAACTTAATTTTTCCCCTCTGTGTTTTTAATCATTCAGTCATGGAGCAGAAACAATGCTGGTAACTTAGATGACTGCTGAGAACAGACAAAAAAAAAAAAAAAGTAATTAAGAATTTCCCCATTTATTATTATTTTATTTCCTCAAAACAGACCCTACATTTTCAATTAGATTCTTTAGAAAAAAATTAATAATTTGTCTTTGGAAAAGTCTATACTGATATGACTATACTTGGCTGAAATGAATCAGTTGCAGGCTACCAGTGTATTTAAAAAAGACTTTTGCATGATTCAGTGTGGTCAGCTCCCAATCTAATTCCTGACAATTTAGCTGCAAAACCATTCAGTGATGATTTCTGTCATAGGATTTTTTGAACAGGCACAATTTTGGTTTATATGAATGTGCTCTGAGGGCATAGATTATAAAGAAAAAACCTACTTCATAGAATCACAGACTGGAAGAGACTGACAAGACTGGAGTTCCTACACAACAGATTCATCAGGGTTTATGGGGCATACACCCTACATAGTGCCACATGCCATTGACCCCCAAACCTTTCCTAATACCTCCCAACAAACTTTAAAAGACTAGCACCTTATTTGCATGGACTGGGCAGAAGCAATACTGCTGAAATTAATGGAAAAGTACAAGTGTAAAATTTGTAGTTCCAGAAATTTAATTTTCAAAACAATAAAAAAGACCTGAGCATTGGGGATTCCTAAAAAAGTCTGATAGGGAAATAGAAAAGCAAGACAATCAAAAATTCTCCTTTAAAGATGTGCAAACCCCCCTGTCGCTACTAAAAATGCTCTTTAAAGAGAAATAATATTCCGCTTATTTTCATTTCACTAATTTATCACCAATAAAAGACTTTGCTGAACATTTCATATGCTGCCTGAATCTTGGTTTATCAACTGCATAGTTACGTATTGATCAGTCTTTGCAAAGGTCAGCTGCACTAAGAAATGATCTTTTAAGAAATGGCCAGATTAAAATTCTCTAGGGGATGAAATAGAGGATATCTCCTCATAAAGGACAGACAGTCTTTCTGGAATCTCCAGACATTCTCTGCTGTTTAGCTAAAAATTACATGTATCAGAGCCACAGGGAGTGGTTTACTTTTGAGAAAGACATCCACTCTCTCTCTGTGCACTTCTTTTCTGCTCAGTTGGACAAATTTAGCCAATTTAGAAAACAAAACAAAACCCAAACATCCATCTGCAAGAAGGCAAAAGTCTTATTTCTTTTCTATATTAGTTGGAAGGTTAAACTTAAATTTGCATGAATTACTAAACACATCCAGCTGTCTTCTACTTTCTCTACCACGTATTGAATGATGTAATTATAGTGTGCACAAGAAAGTATAACAACTCTGCTAGACGGACTACAAAGCCTTTGTTTAAAGTGTAAGGCAAAAGGAAACAAACCAAATCCTTTGTTTTTCTACTTGAATATATATTCATAAAAATGTCTTCATGATGACTTTTGCTATAGCACTGTATACACATAAAGCTGTAGGACCATAAGCTTAGCTATAGTTGATTCTGAACCAGCAAAGGAATGACCCCAGTTAGTTTTCAAAAATGAAGGCTTCTTGAGCAAGGAATAAATTAGAAATAAAATCACTAAACTGGCCTCTGGGAATGTGGACATGCCAAACCGAGATGATAAGACCATACTAAATGAGCACACCAGTAAACAAGAGATGATGCATTCAACAACAACGAAAAGGATGTGAACTCTAGATTTTAAAGGGACAAAAAGCCATATTTCAGTTTGAAGATTTTTATTCCTCCAGGGTCTCTGAAGAAATGAAGAAAAAGATTTATTACACTGAAAGATGGTTCTGCCTCTGAAGCTTTCTTATGCATTCCACTTTAGTAAAGGAAAGTTAGCTGGCTGGGCTACAAAAATTATTTTAAATACACACTTGCTGGTTTATCAGCAAAACTGCTGACTTCCCTAGATGATATTGTTCATAAAACCAGTTACATGCTGGATAAACACAGGCAGGCGTGAGCAGCCTGGCCAGGAACACACTTTGAATGCAACTCAGGAATTCACAGTAACACTGGACTGTGGGTCTGTACCCTTGTGAATACAAGACAGAATATATCCACTGCTGAAAGTGCTCTTTCATACCTGCCTGATTTTACCCTGGCACAAGGGTTATTTCCTCACAAAACATGTAACAGAGATTATGGCGTCAGCACTGATCACAAAATGAAGGTAGAGGGGTAAGCAAATGAAGCCACACTGCATGAACATAGTGTACGCTTTGACACAATCTCTTTGTGTACATTTGTTGCGGACTGTACTCTTTTTTATGCTTTTTCTCGTCTGCGCTTGAGGTAGGTAATAAAAATGCTGCTGCCCTATTTCTTGAATTGACATTTTACATTCCTGTCTTCAGGGTTATTTTTTCTTTTCCTACACAGCTTTAATGAGAATTGAGAATACATCATAACCACAATTCCAAACTGTATATTTTGCAAATGTTATTAGCAAAACAATTGCAGCAGAAACTTAGAACCACTAGTTACAATGCAAAATTTAATGTATTCTGCCATATCCACTGAGGAAGAATATTTGGCATTTTCTAAATCGCTGGACCAAACAAATAGACAGAATTTATAATAACAATACGATAAAACTCTGAAAAGGAAGTTAATAAATTTCATTAGTGACATAAATTATACCTCAAAGAAGTTTATTTTTTTCCTGGATACCTTTCTCATCCTGGACTGAATCCATACCACAGTCAGTCAATATATAAGCATGAGTTCAAGAAAGAAAATTCTTTGATTGCCTGACCCCTGTAAAACAAACAAACAAACAAACAAACAAACAAACACCTCACAAAAAAGCAAACAAAAACCCCCAAACAAAACCAACAAAAACATCCTTTCTTCTTCCAGTTCTGGCAGTGGATTTCAATATAGACTGTACAGTTAATTCTTTCTATCCCTTCTCAGGTCCAGAAATGTAAACTGAACAGTAATTCCTTTCCTTCACTGTTGGTTGATACCACCTGTTAGTGGCCCAGATGGTCATCTCCAATCAGCTCAACTTTATGAGCTCTACTTTATGAAACTCATGGTCTAAAGCAAAATTTATATAGCAACCTCATTCTTGTGCATTAGCCTGTCTGTCATTAAATCCATTGATTTGGAAAGTTATTCTACCAGAGCATTACTACGGTTACTACCACACTACCACAGTGTAACAGTGACCTGCAAGACAGCACAACATCTTCAGATATTTGTCAATGAAATGAGACTCTTAAGGTAATTAAGAGGAAGGGTTGTGGAACATTTTTTTCCAATAAATTAAGTCAATGGAAATGATGTGTGCTTTTAAGTTTGGAGTTTTACATTTTGTGTAACCAGTCACTTTATTAAGCAACTGCTCTTTTATAACATCCATGCACAATAAATGCACTAACTACTGTATCAGCAGTAAGAAGGCTACAGATAGATGGCTTACCCTCAAAGATCTTATTTGGCCTACTGGGAGAAAATTTCTTTGCAATAAAGAGTAGAAGGTGATAGAGGCTTAAATAACTTTAAAGCAGTAAAAAGAACTACCACAGTCATGATGGGAATTCAATTGCAAAGTAGTATGTGGCAGTTCTGGAATGCAGAGGATTTTCAGCTATTTGCTTCATCCTTTCAGAATAACAGAAATATGAATTATAACAGGACTGAATCTTACTGTGCATCTCTCTCTCTCTCTCCAACATGCATACCCTCACTTACAAATAAAAAGGAGCAAGAGGACAAGCATGTCGTCAGTGCTGAGTACATGAATTGCCTTCAGATGCTGCAGCATATGAAAAAGGGAATGAGACAGACATAAGGAGTTCTTCGGATATTACGAAATTTTTTAATCACAATTTGTGATATTCCTAAATCATGTGGTGACTTCTTAAAATGAATCAAACCCCAAATGCACTGAAAGTTCACTTGAATGAGGCTATGTTGATTGTTGAGGTAAAGGATATTAGCATTTGCCATTGCAATGGTAAACTACAGCTAAACCTGTTATTATGCCAGCAGCTGTTTGCAGTTAAATAGATTTATCAACTGGAAAAATAATATAAAGAAAGAAATATGAAAGCAGACATACAGCAAGGCTTAGGCCTTAGACCCTTTTTTACTGTCGTCAATACTCAATATTTGTCCTTCCTGCCATGCACAGTCTATTACTAGACATTTCTTTTGCACTTGTATGTCATTATTTCTAATCAACATCCATAATCAGCATTTAGTTTCTTGTTTAAATACAATCTATATTTTTTAATCTTCATCTCCAAAAACAATATTCTGTCTTCTTCTGTGTCAGAATTAAAGCTACTAAAAGTCTAATAATCTTGCAATGAAACCTTTAGAAGATATTAGAATGATATTAAAATGTGTCTACTATAAGTTAGTGTTTACATTATGCAGAAAGTATAAATGCTGCATTTGCAAAAAATGACTTGTTATTTATGTTTTCTGGATCACCCCCTTAAGCAACTTTTCATTATGAAGACTGAAATGAAAAAAACATCTTTGAAAAATCAAATGATTGCTGATACTGGTGTTTTTTCCAGAGAAACTTTAATAGGCAAAGCTATCTCCTTCACATGCTGAACAAACAGAAATAAGATATTGACCAATTTTGCACAAATACTCCCAGATTAAAAAAAAAAAAAGCTGTAAATGAGATTGTGTTATGTTTCTCCCCTTATCAAATGGAATGAGTGTTACGTGGCTACTGCTTTTATCTGTATTTTACTGTATTCATCTACACTTGATGTAATTTAATAATATTTAAATGTTTCTAGTAATATGTTTAAAGCCATCATGTGTTGATTTAAATGTAGAGATTGCATTTACTTGCTTATATACTTACTTTATGATCTTTGATGCAAATAATTTATTATTTGAACTGCATAAGTACTTGCTTGGTGACCTCCAGATTTATGTTGGCATTCTAAATGTGAGGTATTCCTTGGCAGCATCCACTGACTGTGTGAAAGCACTCCCTTTGCAAGTGGACTAAATGCTCTCTTCCATAGCGGTGACAGTTACAGCCAGAAGCTACTATATGATGAGGGAACGCTGTCATTTGTGTGACGTGTGCGTACCTCCAAGCAGCTCCTCGGGTCCCTCTCCAGAACAAGAACAGATTGTGGTATCTGTTGATCGATTCAGAATCCAATTAGAATAGTGGCATGGCTGTTTTGGCTTCAAAACATCAGAAATTATTGCAAAAAACCCTCTTTTGATTATAAAGGCAAAGGATGAGTAATCCTGACAAAGACACACAGCTAGAAAAGCAGTAAAGCATTCCACTTAACCTTAAGGTTAAGGCTATTGAATATTTTCAGCAGAGATCCCAGAAGGAATACACTGAGTTTTTCCTCTAACAATTTTATTTCTTCCCCCCTGCCTTCTCAATTTCTCTTTAAATTAGTTCACTTTTGCAAAAGCTACTTATGACCCAAATTCCACTAAAGTTTCCTGGCTTTTCTCCTTCTGTGAATGTATTGCAAAAGAATTTTCAGTCTTCTCCTTTTCACATTATTTGTGTTCATGATTCTGTAATATTTTCCAAAACTGAAACTGATTTTGCTTACCTAAGGACTTCCTACTCCTTCTGTCCACCATTTAAGTTTACCTCCTTCCTATGCATTTGAACGGAACACATTTCCAAGCTCTATCGCACAGAATCATTATTTTGCCTTCTCCAAAACTTTCCATGCTGTATTTGGTTGTATTGCTCTTCTCAATAATGTCCCCACATTGTGATCAGTGGAAGATTTGACTGGGAAGATGGGATATCTGTTGCGGCAAGACTATCCACAAATGATTCACCACGCACCTTCAGCTACAGTCTGGGCAAGAAAGAAGCTTTGGTGTCTGGTCATAAATAATCAACAAATAGCTCAGCCAGTTTCCAGAGCTGGAGCAATTAGCAGCAGTCCTCTGCTGACTAAGGAGGTGGCTACCGGGTGATGGCGTGGACAATTGCCTGTGGCAACAAAGACAAAGAAGAAATTATCTTGGACCAAGACAGAATAACTTATATTGCCTTGTTTAAAAGTTCCAGTGATGTTAATATATACCTGAAACAGGGTATTACAAAGGTAAATACTTTTCTTCAGCACAGTGGAGGTAGGCCATATTTCAGCAAAATTGATGCCAGGAAAATGAGAGTTTCAGCTGCTTTTCCTCTTTTCTCTTTCAACCTCTGCCTGTTTGCTTGTTTGTTTGTTGACTTTTCAGTCCTCATTTATAGGGCAAAGTATCTTTGATGTTGGGCTGTTGGATTAAGTGAAACAATAAATTCCCTATATGCTAATATCTACCTCCTGAGTCAACAAGGATGCCTTTTGTCAGGAAGATAGATAATTAAATTACCCTTTTCCAAGTAAACAGAGTTTTTGATCAAGGGAGGTTTTCTCCATAGCTTTTGAAATGAGTAGTGCATTGTCTCCTACTAAGCTGTCATTGTCTTTAATGAATTCTCATTCTGAAGTGACTTTCTGATGTAGTTAATTCAGCTTACTATGCAGTATGGATTTATGAAGGACTGTTTATTGAAGATAGGAAATTTTATCATAATAGAGTGACTCAGCATTTTTTTGGGGGGGGGGGGTTTTGAGTGATTTAATGTTAATTAGAGATGCAGGTTACAACAATAGAGATTGGAGTCTTCTGTTAAAAGAACAGTAACTGAGAACTAACAATGTTCCTCATTCTTGACCAGAACAGAGCTGGAAGATATCTGCGGACAAAATGCTAGACTAGACTTCAACCTAATTTACTCTAGCACATTCTGATAAGCAGGGTGATGAAATTGTCTATTTCCAAAGCATTTTTTAATGTGAACATATGAATGTAATGGAGTGATTAATTTTCAAAAATGCCAAATATTGATAATATGACTTGAGAAGTGATACTGGCACCAGCAAGACTATGTAAGGTACTACTTCACAGCAGTAAACATATAAAATCAGCTTGCTTCTTTCTCTCCTTCAGAAAAATGGAAGGAGGGTACAATTCTATTCTGCAATTCCAGAGGAAAGTCCTGTTTTGAAGTCAAGGAGTCGACTAACATGTGGATAAAGCTTAGTGTAGTCTTCCTGGATTTCTGAAAGGCTTTTGATTAAGTCCCTTACCAAAGGCTTTGGAAGTTAAGCAAAACGACATAAAGCAGGAAGACCCTTTCCTATGCATAACAAATTGTTTGAAAGATAAGTAATAAGGGATTGGGGTATGTGGACTTTCTGTGTGGTTCTTGTGGTGGAGTGACCAGGAAAGTTCTGCAGGGATCAATACTAGGAGCTGTGCTGTTCAACATGGCACAAATGGCTTGAAAAAAAGGTTCAGAGAACAGCAGAAATTATTAAAAGCATGCAACAGGGTGCTTTGGGCAGGCAGGACTCAGCATAGAAAAAGGACAACCTTGCACCATGTAATAGATGTCTGTAAAATCATGACTCGTATGAAGTGGGTAAAGGGTCTCTTGTAGTACAAAATGTAGGGGCTATCAAACAAAGTTTTCAGGAGTCAGGCTGAAACAAAAGAAAAAGAGATGTGACAGAGTACAGACCTATGGTACCCTGTGTCAAAGGATATTGTGTGTCTACAAAAGGTGTTTGTAGGTCAAGGAAAGATTGAGAAAGTACATGGAAGAGGAATACATTGAGGGTTACAAAGCAGGCAAATCACAAGGCTCAGGCAAATCACGTGGCTCAGGAAAGTCCCTGACAGGAAGAGTACTCCAGGGAAATGTCATATACACATGTACTGTTATTGGTCTCTTCCAGAAGTCCATTTATGTCTACTGAGTTGAATCTGGACTGGACTGACTGAAGACTCAATAAGGTGCCAGATGAACCCACGGTCTGATCACTGTTGGTCAGTCTTCTATTTCTGAATTTTTTGTTAAAATTTAAATGCCTATCTTTACAGAGTATATGCTATGGTATAGTAAAGTTACGTTATTAATATGTTAAATGGCAAATATATATGCCTCGAATGCTAGCAGAAAAGAAAGGAGTTTGGCATCGGAAATTTTAGATAGTGTTATGTGATTCTCATCCTGAGAACCATACTAAGCTTATGAGATTTTTATGTATTACCAAAAAATTTATGACCAAGGCAAGTAACAATCCAGCAGATGAGAAATATATGGGCTGATTTCAATCAGTTGAGCTTCTCCACAATATTTTGTTAATTCAGTTAAGTAAATACAATACTGTCAAAGTTGATTGTCAGGGGAAATTTGGACACCTTTGTGTTAGGTAATACAGCAGTAGACTGTACTTGTCCTAAGGAATTAACGGCAGGGGTTGGAAGTGACCTCTGGAGATCATCTAGTAGTCAGTCTAACCAAAAAAAAAAAACCTGTTTCAGGTGGAAAAGCTGTTGAACAAGCAGGTGGGAAAAAGGCAAATGCTAGTTCCAAAACTGACCTTGGAGTTAAAAAAGAAGGAAATAAAGGAAATAAAAAAAAAAGTAAATAAATTGGTAGGAAAGAAATAAGTGGGCAAGGAGTGGTTATAGAAAGAAACTAAGATAAAAAGATTGTGAAAGGTGTAAGGAAAAGGATTGAAACCAATAACAAGTCAGAATAGGACAAAGAAATTCCAAAGGAGTTGGACTTTCCTCTTTTGCTGGCTCTGCAGCCCATACTGAATGTTAACCCTCTTGCTAGCTGCTTTTGTAAAATTTTCCCTAAATGGAGGAAAGAAATTTTCTGGCTCCTGGCTCCCTTTCCTCTGCCCTCAGCATTCCCAGCTACACAATTCTGTGTACACACAAACACTAAGAGAAAATACCCTTTGAAGGCCCCTACTTTCTTTTCTGCTTTTTCTGGAGATAAAGGCTTCAGATAAAACATTCACTCCAGATTTAGTAGGTTTTATATGTATCATTAATCTGAAGTTGGTAATACATAGCATTTTGAACTACCAAACTAATCAACAATATTCTGATTGCTTTACTTCGTTCTTAATGTGGAAGACACAGGCGGTCATACTGGGGATCTTCAAATAAATAGTGGAAAGGATTTTCTTAGCCATCATGCCAAGTTCTTTCCTATTCTTACACAAACATGTCTTATGTTCCTGAACTTGTCCTGTCTCACTTTTAAACTAGTTAGATTTGTTCTTTAAGACCTTCCAGAACCTCACTCATTCTTCTGATTTCCAGCATAAGTTTTCCCATTTATATCCATTTGTTCTTGTGTCAACTTTGTCTTTTAGTTTAAATAGCTTTCTCTTTCTTTAGCATTTATCTACCTCTGAAGTATTTATAGAGAGCAATGATATACCCTATCAGACTCCATTAAGTTATTTTAGTCTCCTCTTACAAGATAAGCTCTTTTTTCCCTGATCATCTTAGCAGCCCTTCTCAGCAACTATTGCAGTTTAATTAATCTTTCTTAAACATGAGCTATCAGAACACTGTATGCAGTATTGCAGAGGAAGTCTTACCAATGCCTTGTCTAATACTTCCTTATCTCTAACAGTAATACTTTCCTTCATGCATTCTAGGATTTCATTTACTTTTTCATGATCACACACTATGTTTTATACCCATATTCTAGCTGATTAACCTTCAGCTGAAAATTCACAAGAAATTGCAAATCTAGTTATTTGTCTCTGTACTTCCATTTCTGATTTAGGTATAACAAAATTAGACCTAACTACAAAACAATGAAGTGTAAACACTCTCTTTATGGAGAAAAATATTGCCCATAACTGGCAATGTTCGATGGTCAGTGTTGCAATTTTATGAAAAGTTTATTTTCTAACTCCGCTTTCCACATGATGGAACTCCTCCTCAGTTGTGCCCAGAATTCCCATGGGTGGTAAAACCAGAAAAGCTTCAGTGCTTTTGTGATGGATGGAGAAAAAAAGATTACTTGTACAGGTTTGTTGATTGCATATTTTCATATGACATCAAAGTCATCAGCAAATTATTCAAATATGTGCTCTCATTGTCCCAGAAAGAGAGTTGAACCAATGACCTAATTTAATGTATATGTTACACTTGTACAGATCACACACTAGAATGTCATGAAAATAGCATGACAATGAATGTCAAGAAATTATGTTATTTCAGTCCTGATTTAAAAATTAATGTGAAAAGAATAATTTTGTAATCGAGTCTTCAGGGTAATTTTTGTAACGGGGTCTTTAGCAGGTGGCACAACAGCAATACTATTTAGCTTCTTTTACAGTCATGGCTTGATTGCATTTTGTACATATCAAGAGATCTTACCACGTAAATCTGCATTTCTGAGAAGTACTGTTGACACAAGCCATTACTTCCAATTACCCTGATGCTCAAATACTAGCTATCATGACAGATAGGAAATTAACCCCTGTCAGAAGTGTTTTTGATGTCAGAAGTGCATGAGCTGCCTGTTGTCTCATTCTTACTGTTAAAATTAGCACGAGGAAATTATGACTTGACCCGTGGTTTCCAAGAACTTTACATTTTCCTTCATAGATACTAAATAGCTAAAGTTCAGTGTTATCGTCAGTTAAATCTGTCAGCAGAATGGATTCATAAATTGGACTGTTTACACTTCACTCAAACAAGTAGAGGACTATTTTATTTAATACTGTTAGAACTTGGACTGAGAGCTGATAATGGGACAGAATCTCTTATTTGGAGTTTTATGACTGCAATAGCCCTTTTTGAAATCCATGAGTTGCTTCATATTTAAGTTGTGGGCTTTCTTGTGCCTGATGACTTGTCTAGCAACCTCGGATGTGCTCAGGTAAGCAAACAGCAGTATGCTCTGCACATACCTGAGGCTTCTGTTTGGTATTTATAGTAACGAAGTTGATTGTCTTTGATCTGGGAGGCTATGTGTGTAGTACAGAATAAAAAGGAGCCAAGGCCTGGGCTCAGACACCAGCCCATGATCATCTGCCCTGGCTTACTTAGTAGCCTCCCTGGCACCACTTTGGGCTATGCAAACGAACCACATCGTGATATAAGACCAGGCATGGCATTTACCTGGCAATGCGGACATGGGAGAAGAGAGTTTGGGTGTGTGGATGTGAGGCACACTGTGCCATTTGACTGCAGGACCAGAGAATGGTATCTGGTTAATGGTTAATCTTTTACTCTTTTCCTTGGGAAAGATATTATTTATGTAGCATGTGTCCGGTTAAATTTATTTATTTTTTATTTATTTATTTTACTGAAGCTTTTTTGTTTGATTGTGCTAGTTCTCAAGAGAAAGCATTTTAAATATATGTATTTGCTACAACTGCATTACTCAACTACATACATTTGACGTAATTTCAAAATATTTTCAGTTTAGCTCCACCGCAGTAGGCTTAAAGTGTTCTATAAGACTGAATTCTGAAAACACTCTTCTCTACAGATATCTAATCTATTTTATCCTCCCTAGCTTTGATTTTGTATCCCACATTCATTATCACTGAGGTATCAAATTATTAACTGATTTTTTGCATTTTACTATATAGTACATATAGCATATATTTTATATTTGGAGATTAGCCAGATAGTGAATTTTAAGCAGTGAGGCTCATGGATATCTAGGAGAGACTATCACAGTCCCAAAAAAGCTTTCACATTTGAGAAATAACTGTTTGAAATCAGTCTAATTCAGAAATACATTGTATGATTTGTTTCAAGCAGGCTTTCCATTTCAGAGGATTGTGGTCTTAAAAATGAGAAAGATTGTTGAATTTATTTGAATTTATTTTAAGTATACTTTAATTCATTTATACACCAAGTATATGTGCATATTCTTTGCACATTTACATTTCAAGGAGATAGCTTTGAAACACGTCTCAGATGCTGTTTGATATTTCTTGACTTTCAGATTTTATTTAAGCCTCTCTTCTACCATGACAGAAAATGCCTAAGTGCGAAGCTTAGAGAGAATGCTGAGGACCTATAAGTGAAACGTTATGTTGAACTCTTATTTCCATTTTATGTTGAGCTACTTTTACATTTATCTTCTTTTAAATTTCTGATTATCCTTGGATTCTTAAAACTGTAAAACTGTGTACATGCCATTCACCTCAGAACTTTTCTTCAAATTTTTACCACTTGGAATGGGAATACTGTTGATCATTATTATTGGTGGCATTGCGTGTTGCCACCTATCCAACTCTATTTACTTAAGAAAATGTTCTAAATAAAGAGTGTTTGGCTTTACTTACTACATCTCTTAAAATTACTAAGACAAAGTTTGCCTAAACTATGACATAACTCAGCAAGGTTTCCAATACCGTATCACTGATGAGCTTGTCTTGTCCCTATTATGTTAGTAAGCATCACAGAACATCAAAATGAACATATTTCATTTTCTAAATAAATCATGTTTTCTGCCTCTCTTTTTGTTTCTTAATTTAAATAGTTGGGAAATTTTCTTGAGAGTAACAGTTACTTTGAAAAGGATCTGAGGTCTAAGTACAGAATTAGACTAAAATACAGCATATTACAGCTGACATCTGGGTAATGTTTATAATAGAACAATTACATGCATGGTTATTAATAGCAGTATAAAGATAGGCATACGCTTTAAAAGATAAAAAGAGGACAAGTAGAATGAAATTTAGTTAAACCAAGCTAAGACATTCCAACTGGAGGCAGCAGTTGAAATATTTCCAATTAAAACCAGCAAAACCAGCCTACAGAGATAGTCTTACAATTGGTATTACGAGACTTTCAGCAAGATAGAAATGCACACTTTTATGTGTTTTGCTGGAAAAAAATCCCACAATGGAGAGAAGGGAAGAGGTGTATTTAATCTAGAGAGGCAAAAACTGTGGGAAGGTTTGGCAATGGACTCTGAATATACGAAAAATAAACAGGAAAGCGTTTTCTTTTTTCACTGGGGGTAGAATATATGGTAAAGGGCTTAAAAAGCACCTGGAGAGTGATTTTACCCAAGCAAAGCTTTGCAACAGGAAGGACAGATAAGTGGGAGACTCGCTTGCCTGGGAGTCTCTGTCTCAGGATGATTTTAAGAAGAACAGAGAGATGTCAGTGATGATTAAGTTGCCTTTCTAGCCTTTAGAGAGAGGATAGACTAGAAGAACTTGTGAGGTTCTGTGGTCCCCTACAACTGCGTACAGACACTTGAGAATCATTACTGAAATCACTGCCTTCTATTGCCTGTTCACAGTAAAGTGTTTACTTAAGTTTCTGCAAGAGGAGGGCATTTGTAAACCGCAAGCTGTAAAATACTTTCAGAATTATCGTGATGTGCTTGTCATTTTTATGCTTTGGAGGTAGCTAATGGTATTTGCTACAAGATCTAGACTATACTTTTATCTTCATTATGTGAATCCCATTACTTGCCCCTATGTATAGGCAGCTGAACTGAGCCTTCCACTGATAATAAACCGTTCAACTGCAGCCTCCATAGAGACATGAAAAGGACTGCAAGCTCTTAACATTGTTTGCAAGACATCCTGCCCAACTGTCTAGCTGGTTAATAAGGAGAAATCATCTACAGAAAATAGAAGAACTTTCTCCTTCAAACAGAGAAGAGGGGACCAGTTCACTGCAGCTAAGAGGAGCCTTTTTTTTTAATATACGTGCTGAGAAAAAAAGGCTATGCAATTATGGGATAGAAATCAACTGGACTAATACTAGAAGTGCCACACTTTTCATGGACAGGGTATCTGTCATTTCTAGTTCTGAACTGAGTCTAGGAGAAACACTGGACCAGTTACTGGAAGGCAACGACAGAAGAAAGGTTTTTCTCATTTCTTTCCTCTTTTTATCTGTCTTTTCTTTTAAAGAAAACATAGATTTTCTGAAAGGGAAAAAAAGATTGAAGAAACATTCACTGGAGCACAAACTGGAACAAGCTGGGACTAAATATGTCCCTGCATTCCTAAGGAGATGATAGCTGAACTCTTGTCTTATCCAGTACAAAAGAGGAGCCCAGGTGACTCAGTGTGTCATGGAAACAAAGCTCAACTAAAGCAAAGTGGGAAGCTGTATTTTGAACCAATTATTTTGTGCAATTCCATGTGTGTGTCGATAAGTATGCCTAAAGGACCAGAAATGAGAGACTTAAACACAATTAGTATATTTTGCTGAATATTTTGATGTCTTACGTTTAAACTCCTTGGGATGGAATAAAGAATTCTGTTTTAGTTATGTAGTCTTCCTAACATTCTTTGTTTCAGAAAAGAATTAAATAAAACAGCACTCAGTGCTTACTTTCCTCAGTCTACATAATAATGTACAACCTGAGTCACAGGACCCTAGAGATGATCAAGTGGATGCCCAAGCCCAACTACTGCCATGCATTTTAAGCATCTGGTGTTGACTCAATGTTTGTATCAGAGTAGATGAAATGTGAATACATACCTCAAGACAGTATCTTGTCCTGGTTTATGGCTGGGACAGAGTTAATTTTCACATGAAGCTGGGAGGGGACATAGCCCAAAATAGCCAAAGAGGTATTCCATACCTTATGACATCATGCCCAGTTTATAAGGGCAGAACTGGCCAGGAAGGAGGAGTCACTGCTTGGGGCAAATTGCATTGTGCATCACCTGCTTTGTATATTGTCTTATAAGTACTGTTGTTATTTTCCTCTCCCTTTGCTGTCCCAGTAAACTGTCCTTATCCCAACCCACGAATTTTACCTTTTTCTTCTGATTCTCCTCCCCATCCCACCGGGGGGGGGAAGAAGAGTTAGTGAGCGGTCACGTGGTGCTTAGTTGCCAGCTGGGGCTAAACCATGACATATGTAAAGTAAAAAGCCTATTACTTGGAAAGAAGCATCCAGGGAGACTAGAAAGGAGAAAGAGTTATGATGATGACAAATGCTATTCTTACCAGGATTATTTTTTTTCTGCATCAAGCCTTCAACATTGCAATATCACTAATGCACATTTTATTTCACCTACATCAGTCACAACTTTCCCCTATAAATTCAACATATAAATTTGAGTTTTCAAATAAATGATCCATAACAAAATATTTTTTAATCTTAGTTTCTGAGATGAGTAAAGAACAGCTAATAATATATACTTTTTATAAAATAAGGTTAGCTGAAGCCTTGGGGTAAAAATCTGCAAGATAGTAACAGGCAAAACAAAACGTATGCTCTGCCTAGAGGAGCCAGTAACAACCAAATTCCCAATCATTACTGAATATTGATATGCTTTAGGGAGGGCACTCTAACTTTAAATGGGGAGAGAGGACTGTACACTTTCTCTGTTACCATGAGAAAATCAAAACTCCTGTCAAAGCACTCATCAGGCAGCAAGCATGCATGTTGCCAGATGGATAGGCAATCTCTGTCAAGAGTAATATAATCCTGCCATTTGCTGAATAGCAGCCAGTAAAAATTCACTGCCTTTATGTAGCAAAGAGGCTTTAGTTTATTTCTAATTTCTGATTAATGCTCTGTGAATGAATCTTTGGCCAGTGTGTGCTTTGAATCACATGTGACCATGGGGATACAACCCTTTGATCAACTTGCATAGGGATCTCATTAGGAACTAGTGAAATACTGTATTTACAAAATGCACCAGGAAATAAACTGTCTTAAAAACAAAAGATATGTAAAAAACCCAACCTGTTCTCTGACAGTAGAGACAACAATTAAGAAGCAGACCCCATGCTCAGCATGTAGTCAGCTGCTTAGCTTTCCTTTTAGTGAGGCAAACTATTTGATAAGTGATGAAAACTGGATATTCGGGTACCTAGACATAGTCCATTGCTTAAAAAAAATTTTCCATGCCTTGACATATGGATCATGTAACTGCCAAGTACACCTCCTGTCTGGCTTTGGTGCAAGAACATATGATGGGGGGACAGAGAGCTTGCTGAAGAACACCAGAAAGAGGAAAAGGCAGTAAACGGTAGCAAAATTGCACTCCAGATACCACTGTGCACAGTAATTGTATTGACCTTTAAGAAAAACAAAAAAATGTGCTAATGGAAGTATAATTTTTTTAATTTAACTTAGTATTTGTAGTGGTTTTATATGGAATTTAGGCGGAAGCTCTGTCTACTGAATTTTCGTTGAAGGACTTTCAGCACATTTGTAAGCATTTGTGAAGGAAAGAGTAATGAATTCTTCAGATCATAGCAAAGTCCTACCTTTCTGAAGACAGAACAAGAAATTATGATAGAATTCAGCATTTACATAGAAACTATAACCAGAATGAAAAATGAAAAATGTCTTGCTTAATTCAATTCAACTAAATAATAATTTTTTTGATAAAAGACAGATGAAAGGATGAATTGTAAATAAAGAATGAAATCTATTAATACATGTAATCTTTTCTATAGTTCAAGAGATATTGTTTTATTATTTCATCATTTCTATGCATCTTTTTTATGGTATTTAGAGAAGTTTTGGCAGAGGATAAACATCTCGAATTAGGCTCATGCAGTCTGAAGTGCCAGAAGAGGATTCATCTTAGTGGGCTATATTTACTTACTGAGTGCTAATGAACATTTTGCTTTAGATTTCATAAGTCAGGTCACTTTATGCAGACAAATTAAAGTTTCTGGTTACATTTGCAGATGCTGAATGAATTGCAGTTTTTGCAATTGCCAGTGGAAAAGAAGTCACCACATGAAGTACTTGCACATGCAGTTTAGATATTGAGATATAAATCCTGCATCCAGGGCTCCTATTGTATGAGGTTGTCTCACACCTTGCAGAAGAAACTTAATACCTCTGGCAGCTCTCCTCAAAGTAGTGTTGAGTCACACGACAGAAATATCTGCTCTCCATTTTAAGCATGAGTCCATGCCTTCATTCACACTCAGACTTGTTTCTTGCCCTTGCATCAAGATTAGAGGCAGGTTTGAAGAAACTTCCAGGGAATTCTGGGGGAGAAAAATTGGACCTCATGTGCTTGTCAGTGTGGATCCAGCCTGTCTGCAGGGTGTATAGGCCAGCCAAAGCACAGCATATCCCATCTGTCTTGGTACAGATGTCAGGTGAGGACACATGATGTTGTTCAAAGGACTGGCAGATGGAAGATGTAGGTAGCTTAACATTTGCCCACTTTCCTGCTGCATAGGCAGTGGCATCTGAAATGGAAGCACCTTGCAGGCATTCAGATATGGACGCATTCAGAGAAGTCAGGAAGCCCACCTGTTTGGTGTTTGGCCAAGGCTTCTAAACACAATGTAGACTCAATCCAGTTCTTCAAAAATGAAGTGAGAATATCCTTTTTGTACCAACTGCTGTCTATAGAAGGCTGTTATAATTTAAGAAGGAGAACTCTTGGGATTAGATAATCAGAATTCTTTGTTAAATTTCCACAATTGATGTCACAAAGCACTATGGACCCAGCCTTATGAATTGGTTTCTCTAAAGCACCTCTAGGACTTAAAAACCTCTAAGACATTTTAAAAAGTGCTACTGAATTGTAGTATTTGGCCCAGTCACAGAGACTGGAAGAATTTTACATCAGAAATTAATTATTTCAGCATTGGGAATTTTTACTACTTTTGCTAGAATATGCTAGTCACACTAGGTCAAGAAAAAGAGCAGATGGTGGGATTATTTTTCTCTGCCATCAGAGTTTTTTGACAGCATTTCCTTCTATTTTGACAACAACAGGGGTTTTTTTTATCAGTATGTTTTTAAGCATATATCTGTATGCATACATATATTTATGTATATGATAAACCCCAGGTGTGTGCAAATATGTGCACACATACATTTATGATTTATTCACAAGATGCTACTTCATCTACTATTTATTCACAAAATGTTACTTCAGAATGTCTACAAGTTGACGGTTTATTAATATTAATGTATTCCAATTGCTTTGGATTATCCTGTTCATTGAACAATGAGAAAAAATAATATTCATGATCTCCAAGGAGACAAGCAAAATGACTGTTGCTGTTTTAAATGAAAACTTGTCTTAAGAGAAGTGTTTTGCATAGGGAAGAAAACATAGATCTGTACTATTTCATGACAAGCAACAACCTTGTCACTTTAAGCATGGCAGTCTTGCCCAGGACCAAATAAAAATAGACTTAGCTGCGCAAATAAAGAGGACTTCATGGGTCATATGAAATGTCTTCTTGTCTTAATGATAAAAAATTATTTTAAATCCCATCTATGACATGCTTAAAGAATTGCTCATGCAAAGACAGCAAAATGAGAAAAATTAGTAACCTCTGAAGTCCTTATAGATATGTACTGAATTTAGGCTTTTTATTATTTTATAAATTTATACTACTTATGAATGGAATCAGATTAATTATTATTTTACAGTGTATTGATCTGTTATGTATTTTATATCTTATTTTTATATATATATATATAAAAAATTATGAAATCACTGAATTCAGTGAAATACATGTAGCCTGTAAGGAACTTATGAGCTCGCACAGGTACATGTAGTTTTCTAACATGCAATGTGTGTAGACATTTAGTACAATGAGGGGTTTTCTCCAAAGAAGGTGTTTAGTTGGACAGGCCTTTGAGCTTTTTGATAAGATGTTTGCCATATTCAAATTCACTTGAGCTCTTCTACTGCCTTTAGTAGGATCAATATTTCATCCATTGTGGCTAAGGAGTAAAACCCTTGACGTTGTAGGCAACTGCAGATAAAGACAACAGGTGACTTTTTCTGATTAAAGCTACGTTATGAACACTAGCTCATTTTCTTGGAGTATTAAGAGAGGCAAGCAGCAGACACCTGAAACGGCTGAGGTTGAAGCAGACTAAATGCTGTCTGTTTCAACATATAGAAGCTGAGCGGATTCTTGGGACACTTAGAAGGGGTATGCTATCGTGGAAGGCTTAATACTCTATTGGATTTTAATTTCATATTTTTAATTTTTTTAATTTTCATATTTTTAATTTTTTAATTTCATATGCCTACATTGAACTGCAAAAGTATTATCTTAGGTTTACATCAAGTTACTTTTGTCCACAAAATTCATACTACAGAAACAAAATTTTAGGCAATTTCATAAGAAGTCCTACTGCTAAAGAAATAACTAAGTATGAGAGTTTCACGTGTTGATTTGGGATGTACTGCCAATGTGAAATGGTGAAGCTATTCAGGATGCTCTTGTTAGTAATGGTTTTGTGGCTTGCATGTAATTTCTGGTTAATTTCCTATCTCTGTATTAGGTAGTTTGCTATCTTTGTATTAGGGACAATAAAGGATATAAATTTAACTCACTAGACATTTCATAGTGAGACTTGTGTTGAAATGTTTCACACAAGAAGTGTATTTTGACAGACACTTCCAGGGAGTGGGTCTATAGCAAGATAGTCTTGATTGGAATGTAGACATTTGTCTTTCAGTCAGCAATAGCTGGACACGTCCTTATATCCAAGACAAATTTCGAGGAATGTCTATGAGAAATAAAGAAGTCACGTACAAAATTCACAATAATAAAAAGCACAGAATAGAAGGGGACATGGTACATAATGTAGTTTTGACTTCAGAATTTTTGATGTTTTTTCCCAAAGCAAATATTTGCATTTTTCTGGATTCCTTGTTCATAACAATTTACAAATCAGGTCAAAACATTTAATGTGAAAAATTGTTCCTCTTTTTCTGATTGGCAATTTTTAGCCATTTAGAAAGACAGATACTATTGCTACTGCATATTCATTTAGTTTCTGTCTCAGTAAAACAGTCTATTAACAAAGTATTTTTTTTTTCAGTGTAAGATTCAATTTCCTTTCGTAGAAGAAACCTGGATATAGGCAATTTCACATTTCTAATTTTTTACTTTCACTCCCCAGTATATGGTACTGATAGATGTGCTGTGTCTCTCCAACGTAGTTCAGGTTTTCTGTTGACGGTTGGTGCACACAAAGATTCTGGATAGGACCAAGTAAGAATTAATTAAAATGTTCATTTTTTGTGCAGTCATCTGTTGTGGTACTTAACACGTCTGGTCAGAGGAAGAAAGCAATTTGTTAAAAAAGTCCATAAACATAAAAACACCTCATAAGTGATGTCATGTACCTCTCACTTTCACATCTGTTTGCTACTAAGATACCAACCTGGAAACTTTCTTTCCCCACTCTCATTGTTGTTCTTTCTTCCATGCTCATAAATTGCATGAAATGACTTCCCTTGACCCTATGCCAAATCCCTATTATCTGTTGATTCAAATTCTTCTAAAAATACATCGCTCTCAGTGAACCACAAAACTAAAACCTTCTCCATCCCACTGATATACTAGATTCGAATTTTTTTACAGAATATTACTAAGAAAATTATAATAGTCAGAAAACATAAATTTGATCCTTTCTCTGAGCCTTGCAGGATGTTTTAGGCCTTCCAAATTCTAGCAATTATGAAATTAAAACCACTGGAGATCTGGCACTACTGGCATTTGAGGTATTTTACATTCTTTGAAGATGTGAATCTCCTTTTCATTTTCTCTTCTTCATGCTCCTTTAAAAGGCTGAAGCAGTTTGAAGGGCCCTTTAAGATCACACATCAAGCCAAGACGCAATTCAGTCCTGTATGCTTGCCCCATAATCCGCTCTAGTAAATACTTGCATGAAAGGCCATGCTGAGCAAGAGAGGGACACGCCAAGAAGACATTCAGAGACCTGGCACTATTACGGGCTACAGGACAGGCTGAGAAGCAGCTCTCAGCTAAACAACCTCTGTGGAAGTGACTATATTACGTGACAGACATTTTTCCAGTCTGGAAAAGTCAAGCAGTTAGCGTTACTTACAGATGTCTTGGTCAGCCTTCTCTGGGTTAGGCTGTGCAGTTGTGCTGTGCAGCAAAGAATAAAGAGCAAAGTCTCTCCAACAGCCTTTCACTGCTTTGCAATGCCGCAGGCTTCTGGCTGTTTCTGTTTAACTCTTAAATCATATAAATTATAGCAGCTAAACAGATGTTTGCTTTTGCTTACCAAAAGCTCAAGGATGAGTGACCTAATTACTCGACTCAGAGTTTTGTTTTGTTCTTTCCTCTGGTTGCCCTACCTCATGTCCAAAATCTATGATATAGGAGGATGTTTTATGTTTAGGAGATTTTCTTCTAGCTGAATAATATCTTTATTTATATTTGCATTGACAGGCTGGTACAACATCATCATGCCAATATGGGAGCATACACTCGTGCAGGAAACAAAAAAGTTTAAGCTTATAGAATCATAGACTTATAGAATTGTTTAGGTTGGAAAAGACCTTTAAGATCATCAAGTCAACCATTAACCTAGCACTGCCAAGTCCACCGCTAAACCATGTCCCTAAGTACCACATCTGTGCGTGTTTTAAATGCCTCCAAAGATGGTGACTCAACCACTTCCCTGGGCAGCCTGTTCCAACACTTTTAGACAAGCCTTTCTGTGAAGACATTTTTCCTAATATCCAATTTAAAACTCCCCTGGCACAACTTGAGGCCATTTTCTCTCATCCTATTGCTTCTTACTTGGGAGAAGAGACCAACCCCCACCTGGCTACAACCTCTTTTCAGGTAGTTGAGGAGAGCAATAAGGTCCCCCCTCAATCTCCTTTTCTCCAGGCTAAATAACCTCAGGTCCCTCAGGTGCTCTTCATCAGACTTGTGCTCTAGACCCTTCACCAGCTTCATTGCCCTCCTATGGACACACTCCAGCACCTCAATGTCCTTCTTGTAGTGAGGGGCACAAAACTGAACGCTATTCGAGGTGCAGCCTCACCAGTGCCGAGTACGGGGGACAATCACTTCCCTACTCCTGCTGGCCACACTATTCCTGATACAAGCCAGGGTGCTGTTGGTCTTCTTGGCCACTTGGGCACACTGTCAACTCATGTTCAGCTGGCTGTTGACCAACACCCCCAGGTCCTTTTCCGCCGGGCAGCTTTCCAGCCACTCTCCCCCAAGCCTGTAGCGTTGCCTGGGGTTGTTGTGACCCAAGTGCAGGACCCGGCACTGAGCCTTGTTGAACCTCACACAGTTGGCATCGGCCCATCGATCCAGCCTGTCCAGATCCCTCTGTAGAACCTTCCTACCCTCAAGCAGATCAACAATCCCACCCAGCTTGGTGTTGTCTGCAAACGGACTGAGGGTGCACTCGATCCCCTCATCCAGATCATTGATAAAGACATTAAACAGAACTGGCCCCAGTACTGAGCCACTTGTGACCAGCTGCTGACTGGATTTAACTCCATTCAGTTACCCAGTAGGATTGCACCGAAGGACCAATTTCCAAATATAAATAACTTTACATTTAAATTCTTCAAAGTGTTAACAATGTCAGAAATTATTACTGCAATGTAACATACTATTTTTGTATTCTATGCTTGGATTACAGAAAGTAGTTGTTAAAATAACAGTCTTCGTTTGTCATTATCCTGTGGCTTAGTGATATTTGCTGGTTTTGTCATTTCAGTTAAAATGCAGTTTTGTTATAATTGGATCTGGACAAAAAACACTTGCTTTAGGTTACAAATCCAAATGTAAGTTCTGTGGCCCAATATTATTTTTTTTTAATCTAGCATGAAACAGTGCTTGTTTGAAATAAGGTTTGCGAAATAAAAATAAGCAAACAAAATCATTGCTATTGAAGAAGTGTTATTTAAATAATCCAGGCAGCTAAATAATTCAGATGATAAACTTTTTTACTTTCTTAGTATCCAGAAGTTCATAACTGAGAATAATGAAGACTCAAATGAAGTCCAATAATATTTTTTTTAAGCCCTAGATTTTAAAGCTGTTAATTCTCTTTTAACAAGTTTGGTTTTACTACTGTCATACAACTACATGTCTGAACCAGTCTTTTTCAAAGTTGCTTTTTTAGGTTGTATTTGAAATGTTTTTGAACAAATAATATGTTATGTTCACAACTGTCATTTACACCTGAGTGGTTTTATTCCTGTAAATAACAGTTCTAATTATTTAATCTTTCAAGGAAGGCAACTTTGAAGTGTGGCAAAGTCCTGTTTGAAATTTCAGTCGATTTTGTAGACTCTTATGCGGTGTTTTACATACAGACTAATTATCATAAGAATGTTGTTAATGTAAATAAATAATTAAAATTCTAGATAGCTCTTTTAAAATATTTAGTTTATTGTCATTATAATAATTCTCATAATTGCAGTGATTCTACTAAGTGCAAGATTTTCAAATCATATATTTCTCCTTCTGCTACTGCACCATAACTTATACCTAACTTTGAAACTTTATTTTTGTTTCATCTACCCCACTGCCCCAGTTTCTGCTATTCCTGCCTGTAAAAATTAATAAATAAAATTTCAGAAAGTGAAAATCAACATTACACATATCATTAGGACAAATGGTTGCTAGTGATAGCAGTAAAGCTGTGCATGACTGTATGTTTACAGTATTTTGTCCACTCTAGTTTTAAATGCTTCATATGTAATATCAAATGACACAGTAAGAAAAATTAACCAATAAATCCCTAAAGACATTTCCATAACTTTTCTGGAAATAGGAGACATTGGCCAATTCAAGGGAAGTCATGAGATGAATTTGACTGCAGCAAAGCCTAAATCCTCCAATATTTCAAGAGTGCTTTCACAGTGTCAACATCTGCTGTCTTTCACACTTTTCCCACATAATGAGTAGGCTAGGAATGGGCAAGAGGTTGGGAGGGGACACAGCTGGGACAGCTGATCCCAATTGACCAAAGAGATATTCAATGCTTTATAATGTCATGTTCAGCAATAAAAACTGGGGCAGTGGGGCACTCTTTCCAGAGCAGCTGCTGCTTGGAGACTGGCTGGGTGTTGGTCTGCTGAAGGGAGGTAGTGAGTGCCTTTGCATCACTTGTTTGTTTGTTTGTTTGATTTTTCTCTTTCTTTCACTTATTTAACTATCTTTATCTCAACCCATAAGTTTTTCTCATTTTTGCTCTTCTGATCCGCTCTCCTGTTCTGCTGGTAGGGGTGGGGTAGGAATTAGCAAGTGGCTGGGTGATGCTTACTTGCAGGCTGGAGTTAACCCACTACCCTCTTTTAGATATAGAGGCATTTTAGAATATGTCTAAGAAATTATATTGGCAGTAGTGATGAATAAAGAAAAAAAAACAAATAAAAAAACAATCCATAAAATTGGTGCAAGGAAGCATTTTCTGATCGCTTCAATCCAGATCTCTTTCTAGGTAACAATATAACCACTGCTCCTTCACAGCAAGACATGGGCTGAGGCCCACATCTGCAAAAGTGTTAAGTCATGTGCAGATTATCTTTTAAGAGCAGCCTCATTAGCACTTTTGAGAGCTCACAAAGATGATGACTCACTCACTCTCAACACTGTTTGGCTCTTGGAGAGGGGTGCTGAAGGGTAGTTTAAGGACGAATCAGCCAATACAGTTGGTGGGAAGCTAATAGATAGAATCATAGATTCATAGAATCATAGAAACATAGAATCATAGAATGCTTTGGGTTGGAAGGGACCTTAAAGATCATCCAGTTCCAACCCCGCTGCCATAGGCCGGGACACCCTCCACTAGACCACATTGCCCAAAGCCCCATCCAACCTGGCCTTGAACACTTCCACGGAGGCAGTCTATAGCAAGATAGTCTTGCTATAGGAAAAAAAAAAAAAAAAAAACAAAGAAAAAAAAAGAAGCAAAAAAAAAAAAAGCTGTAAGGAGGTTGAGAAGAGAGAGGGATAATCCCATGGCTCACATATTCCTTTACCAGCAAAGTGGGCTAGGACCCTCATAATGCTTGGACAGTAGTCAGAAGAGTGTGCATTTTGGCTATATCTACAGTTTAGTACAAAGCAAGATCTGAGGAGTCCTTTGGTGGTGCTGTGCCTGGCTATACTAAGAAATGTGTATAGATTCTTTTGAGGCACCAGATGTTCCGCTGATTTTAGAGGGGGTACAGTGCCTAAATAACCTTCAGAAACTAAACATAAGAGAGGTGAAGTCTCTTGAAGGTACGCTGACGATATGATTTAGAGATTTTATTAAAGGTCAAAAAATGTGTACAACTATTTCTCTTATTCTTTTTTGAGAATCTTCCAGGAGGTAATTTTCCTGGCTATCTCTAAAACAGATCAACTTTTTGAGCTGTAAAAGCAATAACAGCAAGGAGGATTAATCCAGCATTGGGGGTTTTTATTACTTTTTCAGGCATGTTATTTGCTATTACTGCTCACACAACACAGCTTACTCTTTTTCTTTATCTGTAACAGTTTGTTTTACTCAAGCCTTCTACAAACTTGACCTCTTGTAATAACCACAGCACTGCATTACCCAGGTACACTGGGTATTTCAAACATCCTTTAGATGACATATTTTTTTGTTCTGACAGAAAGAAACAACAGATCAACTTTGATAGACAAAAATGTAAATAAGTAAAATCTCAGAAATGTGACAGAAAAATTAGTTTCTTGTGTGTGTGACTCCATTAAAGATCATAAGATGTGACAACAAACAATTAAGTCCATTTAAATGCTGCTTAAAAATAGTTTTGGTCTTCAAGCAGAGTTACTATGACATATATTCCATTGGGACAAGAACAAATTTATTTTTGATCATTCTTAGATCACTTACAGTATTTGTTTTAATCACTTTCAGATGAATGTTACTTTTATGTAATAGCAAACATCTTGTGCACATTGTTGTGGATTAAAGTCTAAACCAAGGTTAGAACATGTGATCAAAGGTTCCTGGTAAGTGCTTGCTTCAAATACGAACAGCCTGTGCACTAATGGAGCTGTGTTTCAAGGATGCCAAACTAACTACAATTAAAAGAGACATACCTCTTAGGTAGCTGGATGTCCTCGGGAGTTTTACTTACGAAGTGGCTTTGCCGGATAGTGAAGGTGGACATCAGGACAAGCTTGTTAGTCATGCAGAACTGAAGCAAAATGGCAATTTCTTCTTAATTATTAGCTATGGGCTGTTAAGAGTTGTATTTTGTTTATACATGGACTCACTCTGTGAGTAAATTAGAGCCCTGCCAGCACAAAAGCTTAGCTTAAAAAAAGTAAAATATAGCCAATCTATTTCACTACACTACCGATGTTCTGTGGCAGGTGAGTTATTCTGAATAGAATAAAATTGCTAAATTGTCCTGCAAATGACTTTTTAATAGCAACTTCCAAAAAATCAAATGAAGGACACAACACATAAAGTAGTGGGATTTTTCTAACTGATGAGGATAAAATCTAAATGCATATCAGAATGCAAAGCTCAGCAGAAAATAGACTCTCAATAGATAAGTGTTCAGAGTTCAGAGTGTTTACTGCCATTTATAGCTAGAGGTCCTGCTCTAGATTTTTTGACATTCATATTATTTAGATGCCTACACAGGGTTTGAAATCATATGCATTGGGCTGTGATTGGAGAAGACAGCTAAAAATGTATTGTAATGTGGCAGTCCAGGAGGACGAATATTATTAACTGCAAAAAATTTCACACAAAGACTGACTTTGGGGATTACTTTTTGACTTTGGTTAAATTAAAAACAAAAATCTCATATTTCATTCTTGGAAATCTCTCTTTACATTTTCTGGATGTCATTTAACTACTAACATCAAAGTCCCTTCAATTTTGACATGAAAGCTTTCTAGATCCATAAAGTTCTGGTTGTGTGCATAACCAGAATCATCTAAGTCCTAAGAGGACTGAACAGTTTGGCACCTAGGCCAGACGTAACAATCTATACATTAGGCAATTCTCAACCTAACTTAAGAGAGGCTTGATTGAGGCTGAAGGGTTTGAATAAAACTGTGATCCTGCCTGCCAGAGCGGGCTCAAGAAAAATTCAGTTCTGGTGTGTTTTACAGCTCAGCTGAAGGCTCATGTAGAGGTGATCACTTAAAAGCTCTTTGGTAAAAGTTTCCTCTGAGGATATTGGAAACTGTGATTTGATTTCTGCTTTTGCTTGGATTCAGAAATGTCTGTCTAGACTAGATACTAATCATGATGACATAAACTTTTCTAAAATATTGATATGTGCTCACACCTTCTTTGAATCAGCTCTGTTTCCAGAGAGCATTATTCCAAAATCAGTAATATTAAGACTAACAAAGAGACAACAAACACATCTTGACTGAGTAATTCTGTTGCTGGGACTTCAGTAATAATGCTGTCCTAGGCACCTCTTTTTCATTCAAAGATCTGACATATTTTGGACAAAACATTCATTGGATAAAAAGTAAAAAAGAAAGACTAATTGAAGAAGGGACAGGATCTTGGAATCTCTACCAGCTCAGCAACTCTCCTAAAACTAAGGGGGTTTGTTTTTCAATGTCTTTCTTTTCTTTCCACCAAATAATTTTCAGATCTTTTTTGTAGTAAGGAAAAGCTTGAAAACTATATAGCAGAGCTGCCTGGCAGTAAAGCATTACTAGCAACTTATATATTTGAAATACTGTCAGAAATACCTGGAACTGTAGTGAAATTCTCCATCCTCAGTGTTAGAATGAGAGAGTAAGTGTTGCTACTTCATTGAAATAGAAAAGATTAGCCTTGGCAATGTTTTTAATTACAGTTGAGAGTACAGATCTCAAGTAGAAGGAGATATCTTCCCTCAAGCCTGAGTTAGTTGAGTTTAAGAAAGTAGTGGAGATACTCTTATTATTAGAGGTTTGCAGCTGGTTAAATCAAAGCATTTATTTCTCTGCCCTCCTCCCCACCCCCCCCTTCAATTTCAAGTTTGTTTTAGCTTGCATGTTTACTTTTATGGTCTTTTTAGGGATTCTAGGCAATTTAACCTCTGGTCTGCACTGCAGGCACAAGGCACCTGGAAGTTAGATGCTCAGCTTTGCTATGCCTCCTCTTCCCCAAGCTCCTAATTGGATCCAGCTTTTTATCTCACTCTTCTTTCCTGCTATTTCAGATGAACCATGTTTATTCAATCACTGTTTAATTCAGAATACATCAAATATGATTTTCACAAGGAAGTCTCACACTTTGAAGAAGAAATTGGAGGATTTTTTTGTATGTGTGAACCACACTGACTACTGCTATAGACAGCCATTAGCTACCTCTAAATCTAACAAGACAAGAAAACTCAAGGTAAGATATTTACAGGAAGCACTGCATTTCCTTTGCCTAAAAGATTTTGATAATTAAAAATTTTCAGTGGATTTATGGTTTTGGAGCAACTGGTTATGTTATATTGGTTTTGGGTTGATTCATCTTTGTGCACTGTGGGAGAAAAACAGTAAATTTTAAAAGTGAAAAATACAGTTAACAAGCTTTGTTAAGGGCAAAATAGGTAAATGAAGACAAAATAATAACATTAATAATAAGAGCTCTCTTCAAAGCAGACAAATAGCTCCCAGAATTATTTTAAAGTTGCACTATTTAATGTAGATTCTTACACTTTTTTAAAAAAAAAAATAAATACATCTGTTAGCTTCTGAGACACTACAAAAAAGTTATTTAGAAAAGATGAGGAAACATGCCAGCAAAAAACAAGTACAAACCTGCAAATATCCAGCTGTTCAAGCTCTAATTTACTTCAGTAGATAATCTGGACAGGAGAAGCTAGTAAGCCCGAGTACACTCAGAGTATTTAATTTTAAGGGAATTATTCAAGTAAAGTGTATTTAAATGACATTGTGAAATAGGTTGTCTTGGGTTTGCGTGGCAAGGTTTTGGTAGCGGGGGGACTGCAGGGGTGGCTTCTGTGAGAAGCTGCTAGAAGCTCCCCCTGTGTCTGATAGAGCCAATGCCAGCCGGCTCCAAGACGGACCCGCCGCTGGCCAAGGCCAAGCCAATCAGTGCCTCTGTGATAACATATTTAAGAAGGGGAAAAAAAAAACAAGTTAGAGAGAGCTTTTGCAGCCGGAGAGAGGAGTGAGAAGATGTAAGAAACTCTGCAGACACCAAGGTCAGTGCAGATGGAGGGGGAGGAGGAGCTCCAGGCGCCGGAGCAGAGATCCCCCTGCAGCCCGTGGTGAAGACCATGGTGAAGCAGGCTGTCCCCCTGCAGCCCATGGAAGAAGGATGAGGGGGTGTAGAGATTCCACCTGCAGCCCGTGGAGGACCCCACGCCGGAGCAGGTGGAGGCACCTGAAGGAGGCTGTGGCCCTGTGGGAAGCCCACGCTGGAGCAAGCTCCTGGCAGGACCTGTGACCTCATGCAGAGGAGCCCACGCCAGGGCAGGTTTGCTGGCAGGACTTGTGACCCCGTGGGGGACCCCACGCTGGAGCAGTTTGCTCCTGAAGGTCTGCACCCCGTGAGAGGGACTCCATGCTGGAGCAGGGGAACGATGAGAGGAGTCCTCCCCCTGAGGATGAAGAAGCGGCAGAAACACCGTGAGATGAACTGACCGTAACCCCCATTCCCCGTCCCCCTGTGCCGCTGAGGGGGGGAAGGTTGAAGCTGGGAGTGAAGTTGAGCCCGGGAAGATGGGAGGGGTGGGGGGAGGTGTTTTAAGAGTTGATTTTATTTCTCATTGCTCTACTCTGTTTTGCTTAGTAATAAATTAGATTAATTCCCTCTCTAAGTTCAGTCTGTTTTGCTCGTGACGATAATTAGTGAGTGATCTCTCCCTGTCCTTATCTCGACCCACAAGCGTTTCGTTATACTTTTTCTCCCCTGTCTAGTGAAGGAGGGGAGCGATAGAGTGGCTCTGGTGGGCACCTGGCCTCCAGCCAGGGTCAACCCACTACATAGGTAAAATACACTGAGAAATACAATGTATAAACCAGAAAAAATCATGGCTATAAGAGCACTGAATGTGCTGCATAATAAAGAGAACCATAATGAATTAATTATGTGAAAAGTTCCTCAGAAGTCATTTTTACAACATGTAGATGAGAGCAAGCAAAGGAATAAGGGTAACAGAAAATTATTAAAGTGATACTGGATGAAGATAAGAGTTGGCCAGGGAAAATGGCTCTGCATTAATTCCTTTGTAAATTACTTTAAACTCTTGTTTCCCCGACAGTTCCATCCTAGCACTTAAGCTTGTTTTAAGGACTAACCTACACATTTTGAAAGGTACAGAAGAGAACAGTAGAAAGGAGAGAAGATCATAGAATCACAGAACAGTAGGGGTTGGAAGGGACCTCTGGAGATCATCTGGTCCAAGCCCCCTGCTAAAGCAGGCTCACCTAGAGGAGGTAAGATGAAAGAGACAACCATTGAGGGGAAAATAATGAGACCCTTTGTCTCCAGCAAATTAAACAAGTGACACCATCTAAGCAGTATAGAGAAATACAAGCAATTGCTGTCATCTTTGCTATGTTCTGCTACTGCCTTCTTGAAAAGTTGATAAATGAATAAAATAGCTAGGGGCACCTGAACTAGGTTATATTAGAATATTAAACTCGATTAAATGAACTATGTATGAAAATAACTTTGGGGCACAGAATCACTCTCAGCTCTAAATTACTCTCCCACAAACTTAAACCAACATTTACGCTGAAGGAAAAAGTGAAAGCTATGCAAATGTGCATGAAAATATCAGCTGGAAACACATCCAGAATTACATTAATTATAAATTACCTATATTAAGTTAAGATAATGGATTAGCTTTGTTTAGGGAACTTCTGTTAACTTTGATGCAGAATTCTCAACCAGTTCTTGACTGATGTAAAATTCAGCAGATCTGATTTTTTTTTTTTCCATATCTGGACAGATTTGCAGTCCCTAAATTTCCTTCGGACTTTTCACTTGAATGAACTCAAAATGAAGCTTACGCCTTTTAAATGTAAATCACTGAATAACAGTAGGACACTGGGCCAATTCAGCCTCATACTGACACATATGCAGAGCAGATTGGGAAATGATAGTCTACTGCACAGTAATGTTTATAAACTGTGAATCTTTATTAGGAGAAGAAGAAAGTACAAGACTAGTAGAGGGATCAACAGTGTAAGGAGGTCAGGGAATAAATTTACATTTCAGCCACACACCCGCTGATAAGGCTGTAAAATCCATGCTGTGGGAATGACTCCTTTTCAGTTTTGGCATTATATAAGGGATATGGGGAACCTACATTCATCCACCACCATCAGCCTTCCAGGGCTGGCAGAAATTCATTGTAATTTTCTTCTCCAGGGTAGCAGCTCGTCACTTGTATTTATTCTGATGGCTGGTAGCAAACACACGTATTCTGGAATGTTGTTAACTGTGAAGAATCTGTTGAAAGTGAGGTCGTTTTGCAAGCTTTTGTGAAAAGCAGTTGGAAAAGGTCTGAGTTATTGAAAAAGTAATTATAGGATTGCTTCTAATTAGATTACTCAGTTCTCTAGGGAAACACAAAGATGTTGTGGTTTGACATTTTGGCCCCACACGCTGCCATGCAACCATGTTTAGCAAAAAGGAAATTTTGTCAGGGTGAATAAGACATATCTCAGGAAGAAAGTGCATTGGTGAAAGAAATGTGGATTAGACTTCAGTAGAGCCAGATTTTTAATTGGAAGATGTGACTCAGATGATTTCAAAGCCCCATAAAAGAGGCTTATTATTTAATTTAAAAATGAGTGTTGAAATAGTAGGGGTTTATTTCCTAATGAAAAGATTTTAATGAAAAAATGGCTACATTATTTAGCTTTTCATTATTGTTGGTATAGTGTTCTTTAGCTGATTCTAACTCTTTTGATATTCCCTAATTCATTTGTTTGGATTTCAGTGTTTTTAATGAGAAATGCAGTGCTGATCGTCTTGTTTTTCATCCCCTTTTGTTATAGTCAACAGATGAGGCAGACATTTTCAATGATCAATCAGTGCCAATTTGTAGAATTATTTTGGCTGTTTCTGCAACCTGAATTCCTAATTTTATCCAGAAATAATCCCAGAGAAAACAGAAGTAGAATATAAGCATTTCTAAAGTGTTTATCTCTCTTGAACATAACTGCTTCCCTTGAATCGGAGAAAGCAATGATATCAATTAGAAGGCATAGCCACTTACCATATCATTCACTGGTTTGATTAACATATCCTACCTTTGGAAAAGACTGTGTATGGAGTATTTAAGGAATTATCTGATAAAGATACAAGTCTTACAATGGAATTCTGGAATTTCCAAGATTTAGACTTTTGCAAGTCTCCCTCCATGAGCTATTCCTTTGAAGACTTGCTGAGAATATTTGAGCTGGTGCCTTCAGTGCTAACAGCAAAGAGCTCATTGATCAGAGACAAGGTGGGTCACCAGGCTACCATTGTCCTGTCTTCCTGTGGCTTTGTATCAGTATTTGTAACAGCTCCATTAATAAATGTGAGGTAGAATACACTGAGGACCACCATAATGATTGGTCCCAGTATGGGAAAGTGTTATTGCTTTAGACAGACATCTGCTCCAAGCTGCTTAGGAATCAGAATGAACTGACTAGGAAAATATCCAGGAAAATGAAAATAGAAATCCCATTTCTAAAAACAGGACTTTTTTAAAAAAATAAGTTTTAAATCAAGAGAACTCTTCTGTTAATTCAGTTTTATTACTAAAGCAAAAATCATAGGGCAACTCCTGAGTCTAGGTTCAGGTAGTTGATGGGAGATGATGCAGAAAACTCTGCAAAAGCATTCTTGACCTCATCATAATAACAATGGAAATTCTTGTTTTCCATGAATCATAATTTTTGCTCTAATATTTTTCCATGGGATAACAAACTACCTAATTTTAAAGTGGATTTTTTTCTTTTTATTTTTTTCTCTATTCCTTTCATAATACACAATGTTTAAAATAGAAAAAATACTCTGGCAAACAAAGATGGGATAAAAAGATTATTGCTGGTCAGTAGGAAAAAGAAATGACAACTCTTTGCATGTCCATGTAGGTGTATCAGATACATACCGACCAGTTCTGTGAATTCACACTCAAACCTCCTCAGTTAAGTATGTGCTCATTGACTTTGTTAAAATTGTTTTAACTACAGTTGATTCCTCTACAGGTAATATGACCTAAAGCATCAAGAGGCAAGTAGTCAGACACAGCCAGCATCTATTAAGTATCAGGGTCTTAAAGTCTAAGAACACAAAATAACAGTGAAGAATAATATATAAAAAAACCCAAATGAACTAAAAAACAACAAACCAACCACCAAATTATCTACAGCTCCATGGAGCATACAGAATTCAGAAACATATCCCAGAAAGCCAACTCTTGCCCTTTAGTTTCTGTAATTTCCAAAAACAATTGTTGGTTTATGATAAAATTTAGAAGAACATGTTTTTTATTTAAACACATCAAAAGCTGTTAGGGAATTTCCATTGCATTTTCCATTCAAGGAACATCATTGAAGCAGATTTGTGAACATTTATAGACTTTTATTTTTATTTTTGAGCAGAATAATGGAAGAGATGCAGTTTTGAGCTATATACCAAAGAGTTGTTTCAGTGAATAAAGCCAATAACTTGTTTTTGGAATTGCTAGAAAGGATAAGATATGGGTAGAAAGGTGGGGAAGACTGGCAAATTAATTGTTTCTAATCAACTGTGCGCTGATGCCATTAACTTATCATTCAATTTTTACCAGGTATTGACACCTGATATTTATGAAAATTAAAGTAATATCTGCTTACAGCTTAGGTATTCTGTTTTTTATTACAGGCTTTTTTAAGTCCACAATTACATATTTTCATGTATTTATTAAGCTATACCTTGATTTAAGATGAGACAAATAAGTATCTGAACATAATATTTGATGAGATAGCTGTTAAAGACTGTCATTAAAGAACAGACTGAGCCTGACATGATGGTTGAAGCCTAAAAGAAAACTAGTTCACTCCTCTCAACGAGGAATGAAAAAAGGCCCAGGAAGAAAACTAGTCTGAACTACTGGTTTCATCATTAGAAACAGAATTGAGAAATTGAAGGATCTCACATGAGAATACAGAGAAGCTTTCTGAATAAGTAGCTTAAGTAGGAAATGACTTAAGAATATTTTATTATTTTGTCCATCTCACTTTATTTTCTTCCATCTGAGATAAAGACTGATATACATTGCAAAAATCTGGTTGTAATTACTTCAACTATCAGATAATCATGATGGGGTAAATCACATTTGCTGTTGTTTGGAAATTTGGGAAATAGCATGTTTATAGCATGAAATTTTTAGCACTACATTTGGGATGTCCACTGCATGTCAGTCTTCTCTCACAGCCTTGGTGGTCAAATTCACCCTTGTTAAATTCCAGGAAGGGAATACTCTGTGAAAGCCCCTTCCTTGACAGAAAGCAGGGCTATATTCACCTTCTTTAAAAAAAGAGATGAAACTAACTTGATGGGACTCATATGTTGTATCTGTAGCAGGAAATAAGACAAGGTTAGTAGACATGGAAAAATATGGTTTTGCACTATTAAGCTCATTTACTCTGCTACTAGGAAGGATCTTTGGCATATGTTAACTCCCAAATCGTGTCTGGGAATTGCTTGGGAAAGTATAAGTTGGTACAGATGTAAACCATACAGGGGACTGTTCTATTAATTTAACAGTACAGATGAGTATGTCCCAGCTTCTGAGTGTTCTCAGGCACTGGTTAGTTTACTAGTACAGGCATTGCCAGAACATGGATAGAATAATAATTCCAAATTGGCTGCTATTGTAGGAATAAGAGTGAGACACTTAGTTATATACAGACGTTGATACACCCCCAACCTAAACTCCTAAAGACACGTACAAAGACAATATTTTTTACTCTTGACAAGAGAAAAATTCTAGAAGAGTTGTCTTATGACAAATATTTTTCTATGCTGGATGTGCAAGCAGGGTGGTGTGGCAGGTGACCTTAGAAGATGAGAATACAAAATTCAACATCCCTGTAGGGAGTCACTGTTTGTGCAAACTGTCAGTTGAAGTATATCCAGAAGTCAAGGTGTTATGTTGAAAAACATAGATTTCTGATAGTATACAGGATATTAAGGTGTACCTAGTTACTTTTTCAATGTGTGGGAAAAGAACAGAAAGAAACCAGTAGAGGACCTAAAGAAATTTGGAAAGAAACAGAGCAGCTAAGTTAAATCTTTATAGGCAGAAATTTAAATTCAAAGCAATAGAAATAAAATACTTATGAAAGAAAGAAACATAGCATGATGTTTAGAAGATCACTTTAGTCATGACTATAGCACACTGCTAAGCTGCGGTTGAAGGTTCCTCCTCTAAAGGAGATTTACAATTAGAGATCCCCTCCACATTCACACCACAGTCCTACTGACTGCCTGCAGGCTGCTACACCCGTGCTCACACGGTACACCATGCTGGAGTGTCACTCATCCTCCAGGACTCTCGTGACAAAGCCGCTCTGCTTTGGCTCTGCCTGGCCTCTCTGCACCAGTCCCATCCCACGATCTCACCAACAATGTGACATTATGTGTCCTGCCTTCTTTGGTCCTTCCATTTCTTTTCTTACCTCCCCATGTGATTTGTCGATGATGAGAGACCAGTAATGCACTGGTTACTTTTGCTCCCAGAGAATGCAAAAGGACTATTACATTTCATTAAGGTTATTTGTATTCCTATGTCATTAACAGTTGTACGTGTTTCTGTGCTCAACTTTCAGGAAGTTGATATAAAGGCTGTCGGTAATCCATTGTGTACGGTTTGACCACTGCTACAATTTAACTTGATCCTTTCTATCAGAAAGGTTGTTCTGCTGAAAATTGCTGGAGCAGGGTTAAACTTTCACCACTGCAAGGGTCTGTGGAGGAAGGGAAATTCAAAAGAGTTGGAATCCTTCTAGTACAGATTTTTATGATGCGAACTGGAAATCTGTTTTCAGCTTTACTGTAAATCTATACAGGCATGAAAGTAGTTATTCTGCTTTGCATAATGGCCTCTGACTTCTTAGGTGACACTTTTTAATCGCAGTTAGACTATCTAGGATTGCAAACCTGAAAGGTGCAGCTCTTGTTATGTAAAGCTTTATCTTTTGTAACATTGAAGTGTTTCTGGAAAGTTAATAATGACTCACAAATCAATGCCAAATGCATAGTCTAGGCTTCTCCCTCTTCACAGTTTGTGGATTTGCAAACTGTAATTAAACCCTGCACTTTCTTTTAGTCTCCCACTAGAGCACCTCGTCATTCGCTGTACAGTTTCGACACAATTACCATTTCTGCTGGCCTGCCAATATCACCCTGTCCCTCAGGAAATGGTCTGTGTACAAAGGCATAAGCTTCAAAGAACAAACTAGATCTGGAAACATCACCACAACCACTGCTCAATATTACTCCAGAGTCCCACAGAATACTAACGCTGGTTCAGTGGCATCATGAATAATTAAACACAACTGGCATTGTTTCAAACATTTTCCCAATGTCTTCAAATCACAGCAGTAAAGGCAAGTATTTCAGAAACATGGATCGTTGAAGGACCTGTATCATGATGAATGTTACTTGAAAATTACATACTAAAAATATGACATCAGAAATGTCTCCCAGGTTTACAGGATAGAATTAATCTGCATATATTGTTAGACCGTGTAAGTATTTTAGTTTCTTCTAGTAACATTCTTGTATTTTATCTTGTTGCTTGGCAACACTATTTTTAGATATTCAAGTAATGTGTATCTTTGCAAATTAATCTCTGAAACATGGTTGCTGAATCCTTTCTAAATAGCCCATTTTCATGATGCTGAAATACAAATCAATATAATAGTCATCTCTAGCATTTTAAAATGATGAGTAGAATGAAAAAAAAAAAACCAACAATGAAAACACACATTTTATAAATATGCTCTGGGGCATCATTATCTGCATGTCACAACACATAAAAATTCAGAATCACAGAACTGTGAAACTAGTTTAAGGGTCATCTATTAAGACTTCTCAATGTGCTGAACAGTTGCTAAGGATTCTTAGGTAAATTAACAAATGAAATTTTTGCCTGTAACTGTTGACAAAATATGTGACCAAAATGTCGCCAAAATTTCCATATGGATAATCACTGGCAACAATATATGTATATGGAAAATTGTTTAACTATTATTTTGTAGATGCACTTTTTAAAACTAGCCAGGATTTTGTTTCATTTGGATTCTGTTTGGTGGAACAATGCCCATGAAATAAAATGCAAGCTAAGACAAAATAAATGCTGCGTCAGAAAGTGTTAATTTAAAAAAAAAAAAAAATCAAATGGGAATATAACAAAAGATATAATTTGGATGTTTTCATTTTGAGAATAACAGTCTATTTATTTTGATTTACTTTTTTAAATTTTCAGGTGCATATTCACATAATTAATTCTATGCAGTATTTTAGACAGTTATAGATTTGGAAGTTACATCATTTTTATCTATGAAAAAAATGTTTACATTAAAAAAAATAATGTGTTCAAATGGATCATAGAATATTTACAGATCAAACTTTTTTAGAATTTCTGTTCTCAGGGAAGCAGCTAGTACTAGTCAATATATTCAAAATACATGAGTAAAAATTGTATGAGTAAAGCTATTGTGACATTATCAATTATGTTTTAAATTTCCTTTAGAATGGTGACAATAGAAATGTCAGACCTTGTGATCCATAGTTAGAAATCTTAGTTAACGTAGGCTTCAGTTGTGCAATATAATTTCAAAGAAATCAGTGAAAATGAAGCACATCACTGGCATATTGTTAATATATAGAGGCTCTACCAATCCCATCTTGTTTTACACTTTCATGATCTATTCACCACACTAATCAAACAAACACAAATCAGGAAAATGATGAAAAAAATGTAAATGGTAAAATAATAAACAAATCTCATCACTGCTAACCCATCTATTTGTGTGCTTTAAGAACTTTACAGCAAATGTTTTTATTGAACTATGATGGAGAACAGGGTAAGATTTCCTTTGCTTTAGATCAGTACAATTTTCAACACCTCATAACTGCTACAGTACCCTTCTATGACCCCCTTTTTCTCTGAGATTGTAAGTTATTACTTAAAAAAAAATACTGCTGTGAATTATATTATTCTATGTATGACTTTCAGGCCAGATCTGGAGATATTTAAGATAAGTTTTTTTTCGTCTTGAAATCATAGTTTGGATCTGACAAAGATTTTCAAAGAAACAGGGGAATTAAGTCTGTATCTTGAATAAGCCTACTAAAATGTTGAATTAACAGATGAGAAACATCAGCACTGTTGTGCTAGATATTTCAATATAGCTTTCTGAATGTTGTTTTCACAAAAAAACCCCAAATCCATATAAGATCTTAACTGCTACATTTTATCTATTTCTGACACCTTTTGCTACAAAACTAAAAAATCTGGAAACTTTTATTTCCAGTTCTATGCTACTTTTCATATTCAATGCAAACAAAATCTTCACTTTTGAAAATACATACTCTAAACCAAGCCTTTTGTGATAATGTTCTGTTAATACAATGGGATAAACAACTATCAAATGCCCTTGGAGGTTAGGGGAAAAATCTTGTAGCCAGGAGAGGGAGGATAGAGACTTTCTATTTCACATGTACTCTTGCCTATCTGATGCACCCGAATGTCTCTGATATGCACCAAGATCATAAAATCAAGTCTTTGAAAGTCATAGTGTCAGCTTCCAACTCTTTCTACAAATAACCACATTAAAACTAAAATAAAATTACAGTAAAAGTGCATTAAATTCACAGTATGTACATATAGGGAGCAACAGATTAGACAGAAGCTGGCCATATAGTTCTAAAGTAACATATTTGAGCCAAACATAAATTCTTCTAAATCAAATGAAAATTTGATCTAGTCATAGTTGGAAGTAACAGTACTACTAGAAATGGAATTCTTCTATTAAAATATAAAGAAGAATGTTCTAGGAATGTTTTCTATCCTTAACTGCTGTTTTTTTCTGTCTTCCTGTTGGTACAATTGGTGCAAAATCCACTTCAAATGATATAGTATACATATAGAAATTCAAAATGTGTCTTTTTTGCAGATCTTAAAATTAAGACACAGAAAATAAGAAGCAAGAGGAGAATAAAAAAGTGACCAAGAGAGGTATTGTAAGATACCATTGAGGACAATATGAGTCTTTTGGTAGAAAGTAATTAGAATGTTCAGCTACAGCAAAAAACATAACCTCCTCCCTGTTTTCTCAAAGAGTTGCCCAGTACAATGAGCATCTTCATATTCCAGTCTCCTGTTGAGACGAAGAAGACAGTCTTGGGACCAGTAAAGACCACTGACTACTAAACAGTCCATTTACACCATTTTTATAAGATGGATACAAAAAAGTCAGCCAGACATCAAATCTCATTTAATTATTCCTTCGGTCAGATGAGCTCCAAAGGCCCAGAGGTTAAATGGAAAAACACTTTAGTCCATTAAAATGCACTCACTTAAATAACCGAGTATTTCAATAAATTCTGTTCAACTGGGATTAAAAATAAAACATATTTGAGAAGAGTACATCTCACAAGGAACCTTTAAACAGCGGAATATCAGTAGTCATTGAATTTAAAAATAAAGTTATAAACTAGCATAAAGGGGGATGGGCATCAAAATACTTCATTTCCCATATCTCTTATGAAAACAAAACAAAAGACCCAACCCAAACCAAAACAACAGTCCTTGGGAATGAAATAATAAATAGTTTCTTTGTAAGACAGAAGAAAATTTTATGCGTTCCTGCTCTTTCTCAGTAGGTAAAACTACTTTGAAGATCAAAGACCTCCAGCAATTAACTAGCAGACTCAAAACAATTTAATCACTTGTTTCAGCAAATATGCTATTATATTCCCTATAAAATTTTTGTTCTTATGGAAGTAAAATGTTCCATCATTTTATATGTATATATATATATATGACATTCTGGTATGGGTCTTGTGGAAAAAGTGGTAATTACCTTTACCCTGCCACTAAAACTTTGCCATGCAAACCGAATACATTTCTTTTTTTCACAGTTGCTTTAAAGTGTGAGCATTGTTCAAGAAGATGAGAGTTGGAGAAAGAATGCATTACCTGTTGGGGGTGGAGGGTGGCAGTTTTTCACACTCAGAAATCACAGCTCTGTGTGTGTTTGTGTTTGTTTATTAATGTGCAGATAAAAGCAATTGAATATTAATTTATCCAAAAACTGGTACTGTAGAGTGGTCATTCTTCTCTTATATATGAATTTAATAGCTTTTCAAAGGCCCCACTATCATTAATTTAGTGGAGTATCAAGAGCAGCAACTCCTTACTTTGTTAAATCTCATTTTTCAGGCATTAACAAAACATTGCAATATCTAGAACTCTCTTAAAAAATAATTATCATTTAATAGCTGCACATGGGTGCTGTTAGCCCTAGGTAGTAATTAATCTCTCTACAACAGTTTCTATTGTAGCAATTGTAAAACCCATGTGAAACTCAGAAAATTACTGATTTGTTATATTTCCCATATTTTTCATGCTTTTGATATTCAGGATGACATATCTTATCAAATCCATGACTATCTCTATGTTCTTACTACATAAAATACTAAAACATGGTGTGTGCAAGTTTTTGTAATACTGTGAAATATTAGTACTCAAGAATACCCCAAATAAACAGGAACAAAAGATAAAAGGAGAGTCTTGTGCATCATCTATGACCTTGAAAATTACCCTGAATGTATGATGATTTGTAGGTTTTCCCCGTTTATACTACTGTTCTTCTTACCTCAATATATATTCCAAAACTCTGAATAGGATTCAAGCGGAGGGCCTACTACTTGTTAGTATGGAGAAGAAAATTTTTCCTGCCATCTGATGTACAATGATAAATTGGACCAGAAACTGATATAAACTATGAATAATAAATATGGCACAACAAGAACTACATCTGAAAAGAGATGAAATCTAAACTCCAGAACCAGATAAAATTGTAAATATTATTGCAATAAATATGACCTCTACTGAGATCTACAGGGTTCTGCATTAAATGTTTCACCTTGCATATAAACAGGACTGTAAAAAAAATTTACTTTTTCTTTTTTACAAGTGTGGCCTTTATCTCTGATACTTTAACTCACATCCTTTTAGGGGAAACAACAATAATAAGAGAACAGCAGTGTGATAACAGACCGTCAGAGCAATGTCTTAATAATGGTATTAAGCACTATACACTCAGAAGTTTTGGGTTTTTTTTTAAAAAAAGAACAATCCAGAATCTTTTGTTTGTTTGTTCATTTTCATTTAAACATGCCAACATCTACAGCCAGAGGAAAATCCTAACTTTATTTTTGGCCTTAAATTAAAGATTTTCCCTTAAAAATTCAAAAGATAACATGGCAACTTTTGCAATTTACAATTCCAAATTAAATCACTATGAAAGAAAGAAAAAGTGAAAGTTTCTTTCTCAGAAAGGCTCTCTCCTATAACTATCACCATCAGCCTCAAGAGTAGAATAATCCCACATTAGCAGAAAGATTATTTGATGACCCTCAGGTCAGAGTGATGTTAAGGGACTGCATAAGATGTTCTCAAGGCTACTCCAATTGGTGCAAATTCATCTAGTCCCACAGAGGGGAATTTGCTATTAAGAGTTTGCTACAGTGCAGTCACATTCCTTGTTTGCATTTTACGAGTGCCGCTCAGCTGGCTATGGCTCTTCCTCTTTATGTTTTCTCCACACTGGAGAAACCCAGAGACCTAATTCTGGATAGGCAAGTGGAGATGATGTGTGACATATGCCAACATATGTCAAGACCTCATTGATTCATAATTAATAGCAAAAGGATGGTGTTTGCTACCCAGAACAGTATTAAGAGTTCTGCCACATTTCACCGATACATTTTGACCATCTCCTACCTAATGCCTTTCAGTTACTATGACTCCATGCTTCTTCAAACCAGCTGGACAATTTTTGGGAGAGATGGTGATAGTTAGGTATATTTGATCATGTAGGATCAGTCTTGGCCCTACTATGATACTGTCAAGTCAGATTACAAATGAAATTACAAACCAGATTACAAAACAGCCTGTGCTGGTGTGGTTTCACTCTGGTCAAGATTGCCATATTAAAACTATCTCTGTTTTAAGATTGTGATAACATCTGGAGATACAATACAGATTTACCGTAGGACATCTGCAAATGTTCAGAAGCACACACAAAGTCAGTGTTGAAAGAACCTAGCAAAGCTGAGGGTCTGAACTAGGCATATATTTCTCTTCATGGCTCTCTGACTCCATAATCGCTTTAAATTGATATATTCTTGCAGAGGAAAGCACTTTAAAAATGAGCTTGGTTCAGATGGAAAATTAGCAAGCATCTCTCATATCAACAACCACTTTCTCCAAGGAGCCAAGGTGCCATCCTCACACATGGAATAACTTTTCTAGGCGGCTGCTGCCTCTTCTGCTGACATTGCTGGGAATCCAAAACACAATATAATCTTAATGTTGATAAGCTTCTGATAGCTTTGCAATGCTTCTAGAAGACCCCTACAGTAAAATAGATCAAAGAATTAGATAAATACATGAAATCAGGCCCCAGTAAGAATGTCTGGAGGGATTATATTCCAGGTACAGCTGATAAATGCTTCTGTGACTCCAGTGTGGTACTTTTGAGAAGACAGAAAATAGGGAAGAGTTTTAACATTTTCCTCATTTTGTAAATATATATAGATGGGACACTTAAAGTTTCCACTTTTCAAAAAAAAATCAAAACAGCCATTTGCTCAATCAAAAGAAAGTAGTAAAGGAATGATAAGAGGTAAACAGAATTATTAACTTGTCAGTGACTTGACTGATCACCCACTGTAAGAAGCTGACACTCAAATGGTATTCTGTACAGGTAATCAATTGTGTAATAGCCAGCAACAAATGTTGAGGAACTGTTAAGATGCATGTATCATATATGCTTAAGGAATAAATGATAGGTGAAAAATTTCTCAGCCTAATTGCAGTACAGGTAGTCTAAGATGTATGCATGTCAGATAATTTATTCTGAAATAAGACAGAATTTGTGAGCAGCATGCCATTTGACCTATGCTCATGACATAAAATGCATCAGCCTAATTTTGCTAGGGTCTGCTGGCAGTCGTCAGGTTGCTTCATCTTTTGATTAACTATCGTCTTGTGTTAAAATGTAGCTCTGTAAATGCTAGAAGTAAAGGATCTAAAATATGGTTCCAATAAACTTGCATCTATTTTTGAGTCCTCAGCATTAGCCTTTGTTGAATAGTAAATTAAGGCACCTGTAGTCAGTAACATCTTTCACTGACAGTGAAGGAAACAAGTGAGAAATGTATGGTCAGCCATCCTCTCAGAATCCCCTTTAATTTGTCCTGTTCAGCAGTGGTGGTCATCCAGTTTTTGTTATAATTATGTAGTAGCTAGAAAACCCACGTAAGGAGAATCAGGGTGTGGTTCTGTTATGTAAACACTTAGTGCTATTTGACATTCCCTAGGGCCTCTAAGACATCTGCATGGGGCTGGAACATATGTAATTGGATGTTCAGAAGAGCATACTCCGGAGCAGCAGAGAGAGGCCAGGCGACATACCCCTCGAGCGACAACACTGGCATGAGATTTCTCAGTTTAAACTAGAGAGTCCTGTCCCGGGAGATCAGGATGTGAGGTCCTTCTCAGATATAGAATCTCTGTTTCTTGTGTATCCTAAATAAAAATACTCTTTTCCCTCCACTTGAAACTGGCTTACGGTGCAGCCAGGAACACAGCAAGCATGGGATCGGCTGGAGCACAGGCAAGAGGAAATGGCTGGTATTCCCCTGGTGAACATGGAGGAGACAATGGAGTGCAGTTACATGTCACTGACCTATTTTTTTCTGATATTATCAATGAATCTAAAGGCTTCCATATGTGAAATAGATTTAACTAAAGAAAAGTCTGTATCTGCCTTGGTATTGGAATGAATAGGAGTGTCATTCATTCCTGAAAAAGTTGTTCTTAAGCAATATCTATATGTTCTGTTAAATACAGGTAGTAGAGGTTCATAAAACCGTATCTTGCAGGTAATCCAATTAATTAACATTTCTCAAGTTGAATAAATGAGGACAGCAATTGTATTTAGCACTGAAAGTCAATCATGCCCTTACATTGATATTAAAGAATACAAGGAGGAAAACCCATCCTACAAAGATTGCTAACAGCTTGAGTATTTCTCAGTCTATATGTTTATCAACAGAGAGAAAATATAGGCATTTTGAAAAGGATGCAAGTAAATTTTGCCCATACTTTACAAGCTGATCATGTCTTACTTATATTTGCTTTGTCTAATGAGCTGCAATTGAACTGTCTGCACAGAAAGATGAATTTATACTCTGGGTAAAACTTCTTGACAAATTCATTTGGGGAGACTCTGCTAGAGCTAGTCATTGAATAAGCAGGTTTTTTCAGAAAGAAAAAGGTTTACAATAGTCACTAAAGTCATAGGTCTAAAGAGATTAATTAAAATCCTCTACTGGAAAGTTTAAAGTTCTTGTTAGCATAACATCTGACCTTTGTCTTCGACTTTATTAGACTAATGAGAAAAAATTCTATGATCATGTTTTCTTGCTGTTTTTGCCAGGGAAGAAGGCAAAGAAATTTTGATTAATCACTTATGTTAAAAAGATATCCATTGTGCAAAGAGTTAAAATTTGTTTGATCAGTAAAATTCATTTTTGTGATGGGTCTAAAACAGTAGTTTAACAGTGTTAAGATTTTACAATAAGTATCTAAAAACTTGTCATGGTTTGACCTCAGCCGGTAACTAAGCACCACACAGCTGCTTGGTCACCCTTTCCCCCACCAAGGGGATGGGGAGGAGAATGAAAAAAAATCTTGTGGGTTGAGATAAAGGCAGTTTAATAGGATAACAAAGGAAGATGATAATAATAATAATAATAATAACAACAATAACAACAACTTCAATAATAATAATAATAATAATAATACCCAAGTAATGCACAAATGCAATTTCTCACCACATGCAGAAAAACCAAAACCAGATGCCCAGTCTGTTTCCAAGCAGCGATTCCACCTCCCCAGTTAAATATGTTATATAGCAGGGAACATCCCTTTGGCCAGTCTGGGTCAGCTGTCCTGGCTGTGCTCTCCCAGCTTCTGCTGCACCTGGCAGGGTGTGAGAAGCTGAAAAGTCCTTGACTTAGTGTAGGCACTACAACTACCTAGCAACAACTAAGAACACCAGTGTGTTATCAACATTATTCTCATACTAAATCCCAAACACAGCAGTATACCAGCTACTAGAAAGAAAAATAACTCTATCTCAGTCAAAACCAGGACGATATCCACCCCTTATTCCATATAATCTACATCATGCTCAGGTCCTATACTTTCCAATACATTCCAATTAATCACCATCACTTTTCCTGTCCTCTAATATATACACACATATATCATTCCCTTAGTCTGTGGGCCATCCCTCTAAAGTTTATGTTGAATTCATTTAATCCATGACTTTTGGGCTCCATCTGTCATAACAGTCTCCTAGGGCAAGGGAGATGGTGTATGATGTTGGAGATGGTGTATCTGGTGTGGTCCATGCTCACGGTCTGTGAGTTGAAGATGTCATTCTCGAGGAAGTTGCTGGGCTCTTGTTGCTGAAGCCATTTCTGGTTTCATCACCTCTGCACCTTGCTTGGATTCATCAAAGTTCATTCTTCATTTGTCTGGGTCATTCTTATTGTAATATCATTGTTATGGCATACAGCAATCATAGTAATGATGACACGCAATATTCTGTAGCAATTAACATCATACAATTTAAATCATGGCCTGGAAAGACGAAGAGGCACCAATGGTGAATGAAGTGGCTGGCCAGCTCTGGCAATACAAAGAAAACTCTCTTCCTCCCTATGAGCCTGTGTCTGGGCTATGGAAAAACTGTCTGAAAAATCAAAAATCCTGTTCAAGAAACTGTCTCGGGAGGCCCGCCAACTCAAAGAGGATATCTCCAGTTCCCCATTTGTACAGACCAGTATCTCAGCTATTTGATGTAAGTGTTCCTCTGCTCAAGAGAGAGGATATAGTGGTACACACCATAAGGCACCCTGTGGTTTTACCAGCATGATCACAGAGAAGACATGAGGAAGTGGAATGGAAAACCTACCTTGGCTCTAGAGGCACAGGTATGTGAATTGAAAGGAAAAACAATCTCAAATAGGGATTTTTCCACGAAAATTGCTGTTCCAGTCTTGGTGTTTATGCTGTACGTTTTTTTGCAAAGCTCAGTTATTGATTTTTTTAGCATTAAATAATAGTAAACAGTTCATTTACAAGCTGTAGAACACAATTGTGCTCCTCTGACCCAGTGTTTTACAAATAAGTTAGGTGACATTATATTTAACATTTTGGAAGAATTCAGCATAATATTGTCAGCCTCAATTATTTGAAAATAGTAAGGCAGTCCAAAAAACCCAAAATCTTTAAATGTGGGGGTTTTGGTGGGTGTTTTGGTTGGTTGGTTGGTTTTTGCGGGGGGTGGTTTTTTAAGTGACCATGTGAAAATATGAGGGTCAATTATTTGCTTTTTTTCCTTTTTGGTTCATATGGCACACTTGGGGCAGCTTTCAAGTTTTCTTTTACTGTCCTGAGAATTAAAACTTTTACAAAATATAAGTCAGAGTATTCTTTTAGTTGGTATGAATCCAGAAGCTCGTATTTCAGATCAAAATTAATGATGCCTGAATTTCTATGATCATTGAATTTTCCAGATTCCAAGATGCTGAAAGTTCCTTTGTTACCTTTTCTCAGGGTTGGGGTATTCATTTAAACCATTTGGTGCAAGTCTCAGGGCAGTCTAACAATAAACTCTTTTCTATACCAAGGACATTAATTAGATAAATCTGATTGAAACACCCATTTAGCCAACTGTCCTTTCTTAACAAAATTTGTAAATATTTGATATCCTTGAGGCTTCTGCTTTTCTATCAGATTTGCTTAAAGAAAGCAATCTTTAAAAATTATTCAGGAAGGGCACACAGACAGACACAGACACATCCACACGGGAAACCATGCTAATTACCCCTAAAGTGTGTTTCACTTCCTTTGAATTCTGAACTGTTTGCACAAAATGTATATGAAACACCTGTGAAGGAAGGACAGACGAAAACGTTGATTTCAGATAAATTGCCAGCAGGAAAAAGAGTTTGCTAGTTATTGCTCAGGAAGCATCTATCTCTCAGCTTTGCCCAGTTGGTTCAAAGGCAAAGGATGCTCAATTGTAGCACTGCATTTTTTTCCAGATCATCCAGCTCTACCTGCTACACAGCTGATAATGTGTGACTGAGTATAGTTGTGCCACAATGACTTAAAGGCTTACCCTGGCTTACTGCCCTTACCATTGTACAAGTAGAAGCGAAATCTGTGTCCACAAAATATCTGTTATGTCAATGAAGGAAAAGTTCTACTATTGAGTATAGCACTTCCCCCCACCCCTATCCGTCTTTTGGAAGTTAAAGAAAGATCTTGAGCTGTTGCTCAATACCATCACTATTCTGGTCAGGTTTGCATTCAACCTTGATTAAAGCAGACTTTTCTCAAGGCATGGATCTTTTGCCATTTTCTCAGTTATTCTGAAATATTGCACAGGAAAGCTTAGCAGAGAACGAATAGCCTACCTTTGAAATGCAGTTTTTGGTGATGTTCCTGAATCAGTACAGCATTTTATTAAAGTTGACAAAGATCTATTGGATCATTAGGTCAACCTTTTGAATCAGCAGTATATTTCTCTGAAATAAAGGATCTATCTTATTCTGAAACTTTAGCTTCAGTTTAATGGCACTACTCCAAGAGCAGAATCATTAGGAAGCCTTGTCTAAGAACAACAATTATCATGAGTTCATTCATATTCCCAGTGGAAGGAATCCATCTAGTTAAAACAGCAACAGATCTTTTTCTGGTCTGGTTAATGAGCTGAGAGGTCCGGTCAAACAGCAATCAATTATCTGTAATTTAAAGTTCATCTGCACAAAAAGATGAGTGGTAGCTTCAAAGAAGTTGACGTGCTTGTCAACTTGTCAATGTAACCTACAGCATGGTCCATACTCACAGGGAAATACAAAAGTACTTCATGCTGTTTTTCTCCCAGCAGGGACATGTTGTATGATCAAAGACTTTGTTCTGAGTTAGAGCACTCCCTAGCCAGAAAGACTGTGACTTCAGCTGATAGCGAGGCATGGCTTTCTGCTTTGTGGTATCTTCTGGCTTTCACAGTGTAACACAAGCTTTCAAGATGTATTTAATAGTACAAAAAATAATGAAAAAAGAATTTTCATTGCTCTTTTCTTTCTGATGGTTTTCTCCTTCTCTCTTGCTAACTCTTTGTCTAAAATTTACAAAGGGTTTATCCTTCTGGGCATTTAGGCAACCACTTCATAACATCAATAGTAACAACAAAGTCCTAGTGAAGGTAGTGATTCCCTTGAAAAATTCTGCTTTATGGACTAGATTCTATTTAGGGTATTAGTAGTAGGGTATTTGTTTCCAAGTTTTAAGATCATTTCAGTATTTCCAGTGTATTTATACAATTTTATGGGAGTCACAGAGTGGATGATTTTGGTGTTTTGATGCAGTACAAAAATGTTTTTGAATTTCCAAAACCATTCAAATCCTGTATTCTTTTAATTTCTTCTGGGAATCTGAACGCCCCCAATAAAGTGTTTTGTTCCTAGCTGTACTATTACCCAAATATTTGCAAATATTGATTGCAAATATTTCTTGGTCCAACATGTACCAGCCCAGTTAAAATAATGAATTCATTAGATGTATTCCCACACTTGCAATACCCACTAGTTAAACACTTAGTCTTAAGGTTTGTTCTGTTATTAGGTGTGAGACTTACCATAGAAAGAAAAGTATTTGGGAGACATTTCTACTCTTCAGTGCTAGTAATTGCATGCTTTATTTATATAGCAGATACAGCCATGTCCCTTATGATCTTTACTGCAGAGATTGGAGCTCTGCACCAGTCTGATAAGTTGTGAGAATCAGCCATTCTCTGAAGAGGTTATTAAACAAGTGGCAGTAGATTCTTAATCAGCAGAAAGAGAGAAAGAGACAAAGAGAAAACTGAGGGTGACAACTGATTATGCTAATATTGATGGTTTAAACAAGGTGATGAGGTAAAAGGGTTCAGATAATGTTATCATAACTCCGGAAATATCATCAGCTTTTATTTCAACACTGTGTACAAAACCTGTGACCTGTGGTACCTTAAAGAGAGGCTCATCTATTAACGACTCATTTTATATCATATATATCCTGCATTTTATGGCTCTTGCTCTCATTGTGGGTTTTTCCATTCACAGTTTAAAAAAAGCACATGTCCTCAAGCTTAAACAAATAAATATGATTTAGAGAGAAAAAAAAATCCTCGAGAAAATTAGTGAAGCTGACTTATTAAAGCTAATTTTCTTTAGTATACTATTTCCATGATGGTATATAATTGTTTCTTTAATGACCTGAGAGTTTTTGCCTCAACAATCTTGCCTGGGAGGCTTGCTCTATACTTTAATAATTCTCTGTATGAAAAAAAAAAAAAACATTTCTTGACATCTGTTTAAACATTATTTGTCTTTATATTCCCTTTAACCTCTTTGTCCTGCTGGTAGTCATATTAGGTGGAAAAAATAACAAAATAACTAACGTCAGTATACAGTTCCTGAATTTTACAGACAGCTTTAATAAATTCCATTTATCCGTATTATGCAGTTTAAAAATAAGCAAAGATTTACAGTACCTTCTTTTGGGCTTATACTACATGCCTTAAGTTAATCTTATTCTCATTTTTCCACAGTGTTAGTTATATATGATCTTTTCATTTAAATTAGCACAGAAAAAAATAACAAAGCAAAATAACAATAAAACCAAATGTAAAATCCAACAGAAAAATCCCAGTCCTCAAATTTTCCTCAAATTTTCTCTTTATAATCCAGATAGTCTGTGAAGGGTCTGCATTTTGCTATATACTGAAGGGTGTGTGGGGGGTTTTTTTGAAGTTCACTTGTATTTAATTTCTATTTAAATTGGGTTTTTAGACTTGACAAAAGTCAGCCCTTTCTTGGTTTATTCACATTAAAGTTGTAATGGGCCAAAACCATTTACATTCACCAGTGCATCACAGACTTGGAAAGAGAGACTTGTATAATTTGTGTGCTTTGGTGGGATGACCAGAAGAAGTGGCTAAACTATCATTGTTAGAAAAACAGTCTGATCTTTGAGGTGGAGATGTTTAGGAACGAGCTGTCGTATCAACATGTGTTGTTATTAAACCTTACTTCTGTTTTCTTTTGCCGTGATTCTCTGTGAGGCAGTTTGAAACACGTAGTGCTGCAGAGGAGCCGCAAGGTGTTACCTCTCGTCCTCATGAGCACAGAGCCTAGGTCCTCATTGCTGTTTAACTGTGTAAGTCTCAGAAATGTTTTCTCAGAAGATGCTTGTGTGATACAAAGAATCTCCCTATACACATCTAACTTCCCACTATATTTTCAATTTAAGAAGCCATTTTGGCTTGTATAAAGAGCTTTCGTTTGCTGTTTCAGGTGCAAGGTGGCTCCTGAATTTCACCTGTGAGATGCCTGTATTTCAGAATTGAGTCACTGCTCTGTACAGTCAGGAAAGCACTTTGGGATGTTCTTGGCTAAAAAACCTCATGTAAGAATAATGTACTGTATTGCTAGTCTATTTATTGATCCATTTGTCTTTATTTTATGGTATCAGTTGATCTATTTTACAGCAAGCAAATGGAAGCATTGACTTTCAGAGCAGGACAACAGGTCAAGTCCAAACTTCCCTACATTGTGTCACTGATAGGAGGAAGATGGAGCACTTTTGGGGATGAAATGGCAATTAAGGCTTCAGGTTCATTAAACAAGAACAGAAGAACTGCCTTCACAGAAAAGACTGCTAATGCATTCAGTCTGCTTTCCTGTCACTTTGTGTTATGACGGTAGTGTCACACAAATGCAAAATAAACACCTAAAAACTATATTGACCCCAAACTTGCATTTAAATCTAGACTTCCTATTCCTGTAGTCTTCTAGGGGGCTGAGATTTTCAGGGCATCGTTTTCAGTTTTATTTAAAATTTTAGAAAGATTAAAATAATTTCTACAAAAGAATCAAAACTGAGTTAAATTCACTTCTGGATACACGATGGTCTACAGGTAGGATAACAAAATGGAAAGAGCAGGCATGAAGCAGGGCTGGTGAAGCTAATGTTGAATGAGTAAGGTTTTTTTAAGCTAAGGAAATGCTGTTTATTAATGGGTTTAGACGTAATTTATTTGCTCAACATAGTTGACATGTGGAATAAATCACCCCACCAGCAGAAAAACTAACTAACATAAATAGATTTTAGGAAAAAAAAAATAGAACTGTTGGAGAAAAACTAAGCTTTTGAGAGTATATGCTGAAAAAAGCTTGGAAAACAAGCCACCTGATTCTGAATATTATCTGCAATTGTGTGTTGGGTCTTTAGCAAGACCAGGTAATAATAGCTAATTACTTAGAGACTACTCATTGTCATCTGTAATACTTAAGCTGGAACTATTACTTGACTTCAAGAACTAGAATATTTGGGTTTCCTATGATAGCTACTTTACAGCCTTATTTTTATACTCACCAAAATGAGATTTTCAAATAATAGTTGTATTTAGAGCTATATTAATATCAGCTGACCAAAGCTCAATCCTACAGCAATAGTGTTTCCAGAGAAATTGCATTCTTGGTTAGATCATGGGAAAAAAAAATTTGCAAAAGTGTTATCAATTTCAAAGAAGCATGGCCAATAAAGATCTTTTGTTATAATTTTTAAGATATGCAGAGTATCAAAGCCCTGATTTCAACATTTAGGTACCATCAAGATTCTGTCGTGCTGTTTTCATGTCACAGGGATTCTTAACCACATGAATGTGAATATACAACCAGGATAATCTAAAGAGGCTCACCTGCTTTTCTACTTGATCCTGACATTACCTCAGTTTCCCTTCTTCATTAACCAAGACCTCAAGGCTTACCTTTTGTAATTGGTGTCCTTCATCATGTTGGGACTACTGTATTTTTATTTTAACAGACCAAGAGAAACAAAGCTCAAACCTTTATCTCTCTTTATTTTTCTTTTTTTTTTAATTTGGCAATTTCTTTACTTTGGGTTAATTAAATTTCTGGTTTTAACTTAGAACAGGTTACGATGTTTCTTTATATTGACTTTCAAGCCCCTGCTGAAAAGACAAGATTACATGATTTCAAATTGGAAGTCTAAAAAAGGATGTGACTCTAAAAGCTACCCACTCCTCAATATTCCTTAGGCCAGACTGAAGACAGATTTCTCCTTCTGTTGTTTCTTTTTGAGCTCCAAGTCATTCATAAGAGGCTCCTCATTATTTCTTTAGTAGGAAAAGGGAAAAGGGAAAAAGGAAAAGGGAAAGCTTCATGTTCTGAAAGACTTCTATATTACAGAATCACTAAATAATCTGCTACCAGAAAGAGAATTAAAAAATGGGCATCAGTTCAGATATAACCATTTTGGAGACCCAATGGTACCTGATGACTATAGTAAGGTATTTAAGTGGGTTCTTTTTAATGCAAAGTTCATTACATGTACTACTAAATTATCTTTTGGAGTGCAATAATAATTCAGTAATGATCCTTGGAAGACTGAGACACTTCCACAAAAAGAAAAAAAATTGCCGGACAGAATGGGCAAGGCAGAATCATAGCTAAAAGAAAAGAATGCAGTAATGTGAAGGAACAGGAGTATTTTGCCTTGACACATGTGAGGGTATATAAAAATGCATTATCACATTCCTCACTGAATATATCACCTCATCAATTCCAGAACATTTCAGTCCTGAGATTGGAGATAACCTGCAAAAAGCATGAAATAACTTCAGTATCTCCCACTTTACATGAAAGTTGCTGCAGACAATATTTACTATATTTACTATACTTAGTAATTTTCACTATGATTTTTAAAGCCTCATGTCTTAGTTCAAAAGGCTAGATCAGGCCTTTCTTGATGTAAGAAGAAAGAATATTCCCCTGAAACAAACACTTTTTCCTTTGAATCACGCTTTTTTTTTTCCAATATCATTGTTCAATCTTCAATCAGAAGCTTTTGTGTATCAATGAAAGAGTATACTAACAAACACAGTTCTTTTAATTTACCAATTTAACCATTTAAAATTTGGACTTCAGAGCTACTATTCATATGCTCTATCACACAACAAGTATTATTTTAGATTTTTGTCTAATCCGTTCAGTCAGTCTGGTTATATGTGGAATCTAATATAAGAATATCGCTTGCTTATCCTTGGAAGATGTAGGTCTGTTCATACAAGCTACAAAGTTGTTTACAGTCACTTAGACCTGTAATATTAAGAGGTTCTTGCAACTACTCTGCCTTAAAAGGCCTGGCAACCACATGATATACATACACGACTGAAATGTTTTCACAGTCTGCTAGCTGCAGAATGAAAGGATAAACAGTAATTGAAAATAGCAGGCATAAAGCACAACCAGTGCAGAACGTTTTGCATTTACTTTGCATAGCTGTCACTAGAAGCAAAAAGAGAATCATGCCCAGAAAAAGGCAAAAGAGAATCATGCCCAGAAACTGTATATACCAGTCCCTCACCAAATATAAATTTTTCCAGGTCCATTGATTTCAATGGAGGCAGACAAATTTACAGCAGTGAAAGCCCCAGGCCATTTTATTGTCCAGATTCTTTTCTGAACACATCCCGTATGCTGCAAGGTTGGATCTCATAGAGCATGGTTCAGCTCTGACCCTGTAGAAGATGAGTTTGTTCCAGGACAGTTTTAATGTGTTTCTCTAATGAAGTACAAGTGGCAAGAGGACTGGTGCAGAACAGGGGCATTTCACCCATTGCAAATGCTTCGCATTCTCATCTCATCTGCATTTGTGTGGTGCTGGTGGGAGAGAGCAGTACATAAGCAGAGGCATGAGCAGCAAATACTTCTCGAAGAGAAAATCATCTGCACGGCCTCTGGGAGTCAAAGAAGCTGTGAAAGTCCAGCCTTTATCACTTGTTATTACATAGTTTTGATTGATGGGATTAAAACGCAGTTTAAAAATCTTGGGGCACTATTCTGCATAGGTTTGCATGTCATACCACATAAGGCAAATTTTCTCATAATTTATTAATTTTAATTCATAATTTAAATGAGAAAGTTGTAAAACATGGCTCTAGCTGAAGTTGTGAAATATCAGTATTCTCCAGCATGACTCTTTTGTTCAATTCTCTGCACCATGAATCTGACATAAAGGTAGAGGAAACTTAAAGGAATGGATTTTTTTTTTTCCCCCAGAAAAAAAGGTACAGCCAAACAAAATAATGTGAGTTCGTACCTAAGAGTCATATTCTTTTAAAACAAATAAACAGCTTTTGTTTGCCAAAATATTCTGGTAGCCAAATGAAGGGTCCGGAAACAGATTCCTGGCAATCCAGGAACTGTGTGACAAATTCATCTACACATCAGCTCAACAGCCTTTGGCAGTGCATTTTTAATCGACTGTGTGGTGCAAGGTGGGCAAGCGCAATGAAGTATGTAGAAATATTTATGAATACCTTTAAAGAGTTGTAAGTGACAATATAGGAAACAGCTAAAGATACAGAAAATACACTTCATGAACTCCTCTTCACTTCTTCTTGTTACACAAATACAAAAGGATACTGAGTAAAACTGAATGATGGGAAAGTAAAAAAAATCATCATTTTCCACAACATATAATTAGCCTGCAATACTCATTACCCTGAATATCAACAAGAGTAAGGGTGACAGTTAATAAAGCAGTCAGGTGCTTTGCAGGATTTTCAAAAGGAACACGGAGATTATGTAATAAATCCCTACTGGTTTTGTTTACACTCCTCTGAAAGCATGATCTCTGGAAAATGGCATGTTATGCTACTTATCTGCCTCCAATCTACCTTACAGAGACACAGAAAATACACAGACTGCCTGGGAGACATCCCGGTGTATCTGGCAACACACAAGCACCCTGGGTGTGCTCCAGCACAAGGCATTCCCAGTTTCATAAGGGTTTTCTCTGGTCAACATGAACACCCAGCTGGAATGCTTAGTCAGCAGCCTTGGGGGTGGGCTCTAATATCGAAATCAAACAGTTGGGTGGCTTTTCAGCATTTCATCATTATTTTAAGGCATTGTCCTGGTTTCATCTGAGATAAAGTTAATTTTCTTCACAGGAGCTAGTATGGGGCTAAGTTTTGGATGTGTGTTGCAAACAGTGTTGATAACACAAGGATGTTTTTGTTATATAGAGGTGTGGGGTTTTTTATTGTTGAGCAGTGCTTACACAGAGCCAAGGCCTTTTTTGCCTCTCACACCACCCCACCAGCAGGATGGCTGGGGGTGCACAAGGAGTTAGGAGGTGACACAGCTGGGACAGCTGACCCAAATTGACCCAAGGAATATTCCATATTCCATACCATATGACATCATGCTCAGCTTATAAGGGGCTTGGCAAATAGGAAGGATGGGGGGGGAGGGGGTGGGCAGTGGCATTCGGAGTGATGGTGTTTGTCTTCCCCAGTCACCATTATGTGTGATGGAGCCCTGCTTTCCTGGAGATGGCCGAACACCTGCCTGCCCATGGGAAGTGGTGAATGAATTCCTTGTCTTGCTTTGCTTGTGTGCGTGGCTTTTGCTTTACCTATTAAACTGTCTTTATCTCAACCCATGAGTTTTCTTACTTTGACTCTTCTGATTCTGTCCCCCATCCTGCTGGGGGGAGTGAGCGAGCGTGGTGCTTAGCTGCCAGCTGGGGCTAAACCACGACAGGCATTTTAGCACTTTTGTCACTCAGACCCCATGACTTCAGGAGGATTTGAAAAAGGGACACACTTTTTTATGGTTAGCTGAGGTAAGAAGAGATAATAAGAGTGGTGTTCCTCAAGGGTCGGCACAGTTCAACATCTTTGTCAGCGACATGGACAGTGGGATCGAGTGCACCCTCAGCAAGTTTGCCGATGACACCAAGCTGTGTGGTGGGGTTGACACACTGGAGGGAAGGGATGCCATCCAGAGGAACCTTGACAGGCTGGAGAGGTGGGCCCGTGCGAACCGCATGAAGTTCAGCAAGGCCAAGTGCAAGGTCCTGCACGTGGGTCAGCGCAATCCCAAGCATGACTATGGGCTGGGCGAGGAATGGATTGAAAGCAGCCCTGAGGAGAAGGACTTGGGGGTATTGATTGATGAGAAGCTCAACATGAGCCAGCAGTGTGCGCTTGCAGCCCAGAAAGCCAGCCGTGTCCTGGGCTGCATCAAAAGAGGTGTGACCAGCAGGTCGAGGGAGGTGATCCTGCCCCTCTACTCTGCTCTTGTGAGACCCCACCTGGAGTACTGCGTCCAGCTCTGGGGGCCCCAGTACAGGAGAGACATGGAGCTGTTGGAGAGAGTCCAGAGGAGGGCCACGAAGCTGATCAGAGGGATGGAGCACCTCTCCTATGAGGACAGGCTGAGAGAGTTGGGGTTGTTCAGCCTGGAGAAGAGAAGGCTCTCAGAAGATCTAACTGCAGCTTACCAGTACCTGAAGGGGCCTACAGGAAAGATGGTGAGGGACTGTTTATCAGGGAGTGTAGTAACAGGACAAGGGGTAATGGGTTTAAGCTGAAGGAGGGTCGATTTAGATGAGATGTTAGAAAGAAATTCTTTACTGTGAGAGTGGTGAGGCACTGGAACAGGTTGCCCAGAGAGGTTGTGGATGCCCCCTCCCTGGAAGTGTTCAAGGCCAGGCTGGATGAGGCTTTGGGCAACGTGGTCTAGTGGAGGGTGTCCCTGCTCGCAGCAGGGGGGTTGGAACTAGATGATCTTTGAGGTCCCTTCCAACCCAAACCATTCTATGATTCTATGATTCCTCAGGATGATAAGGCATTTATAGCCTCTCAATCTTTGATGAATCTTCCAAAGTGTGGATGTCTGATCTCATAAAGCTCCTTGTGATCAGGCATCATACAGGCAACTGAACCTCAGAGCCAGAGTCAGAATAGCAGGTAGTGCTAGTGTCAGTAAATGGACTCGTTTGATCTGCTGATCGGCATGAGTGTGGCCACAGCTATGTTCATACGAGCAAAAGCCAGGATCTGCTAGTTAGCTGTGGTTAGCCAGGCTCAGTCCCTTTAATGAGGGCCTTTTCACCTGTCAAACCACTGTACTTTCCCACATTTTCTTTTGTTTCATTTTAAACCTCTCTCATCATCTTCACTTTTTCATACCGTTTTTCCCACTCTGAAAAGATATGCAAGAGAAAGAACTTTAAATTAATTTTTTAGAAGTGCTTTATATAGGTAATGCATGAGGGCAGAGAGAATTCAATTTGGTTAAATGTAAGCTAATGCGTACTCGCAAAAAATGTCTGAATTTCTTGTGCATTCTCAAAGGCTCTGACGTCCTGATTCAATGAGCATTTGAGTGCTCCTGAGAGAATCAAACCCCTTAATTTCCTTGTCAGGGCTTAAGAGTTCTCTTTCTATTCAATCAGCAATGCAAAGGTACCTTAGCATGGAACTTTGACCCCTCTTAAGAGGAGTCTAAGTGACTGTTGTTCACTGAAGATAGCTTCTTGGTGTATTGCAGCAAACAGGTTGCTTGGGTGAATTGTAAGGATTGAAGAATGTCATATAAATACCATAATCCTGTTATATGAAGCAATGCTATGAGCTGGGTAGATGCTGAGTCCCACATTCATAGGATCACTTAAAAAGATTTAATACTAGAATTTCAGAGAAGGTTAATGAAAGCAGTAAATGATATGCTAGAATTTGCAGGAAACAAGGCATTGCAAAGAGCAAGGCGCTCAGTTCCAGCCTCACTGTGGCTTTTTTATGATGGCAGCAAAATAGTCAAACTGACCATTACCCAGGAGAGAGAGAATTTAAAGTCACTATAGGTGATTTTATTGCATTGCCCTCTGCAGTCTTCAGGATTGCTAGAGCGCTGTTGGAAGCGGGCCTGGAAAAGGAAGGAAAGAGGAAGATCTCTGTGCTGGATACTCCAACTAGACGTGCAGCCCCGTGGGGTGTGTGAACAGCCAGTCTCGGTAGAACCCTTCTTACCAGAATATAGGCAGGAGCTGCCCCCTCTTGGTGGTGCATAAAGCAAGTTTACCTCCTTCCCCATCTTTGTTCCTTGGTAATGACAAGTATGGATTACTGAAATACAAGGAGAGAGGCAAGATATTGAGTTTGGTCAAAATTCTGACTTTGTATCAAAGTTTTTTCATTTCCTACATATTTCAGTATAGAATCAAGCATAGATTAAATTCCTTTTGCCATTTACACATTCATTTTATTAGCTATACACATTTCTGCAAAGTGCCCCACTCTGGTTGAACATGGTAAACGAGGCTTCGCCATCGTTAGACATATACATTCACTTTGTGAATGAAAAGTTCCGTATCTATACATTTATTTCAGAATTTTAATTTATTTCATAGTTCTGAGTGTATGGAAAAAAATATAATTACCACACTAGAAGACACGTCAGAGATTCAAGACTTTTTGCTGGGATTTCAATTGAATTTGGTTTCTTAATGCTTATAAGGCGATTGTTATGGTTTTAAATGAGATTTGTTGCTAATGGCAACTGTTTCAGTAATGGTAAAATCTATAAAATAGACAGGACTATTTAAGCTGCTTAAAAATTTATAGCATATTAGATTTAATTAATACATTCAAATATGAGAAGGCATTAATGATTTAAAATCTGAATCAATATTTTTCTATATATGTATGTTTTGTATTAAAAATAATGTATGCAATTCTCTCAGTAGTGTCAGAATGGACAATTTGTCTAAAATGGTATAGTGACTTAGTCCGCTACTGTATTTCTTGACCTCTGTATTCCACAACTGACATCTGGATTAGGTAGGAAGGAATTATTGTTGAAGATTCAACAGAGCTCTTTGCTGGCATGTGAAAACCAGGGTTTATTAGCAGGGTTGTAGTTGTATAGTCATTGCAGTGTTTATAGTGCATTCAGCTCCAGGTGCAATTACCATATCTAACCTCACACATATTAATTGGTTTTATTATAAACTACCTTTCCCCTCTTAATAAATAAAATTCACAGTTATTATATTTCCTTCAGCATAATTATGTTTTTAAAGTGTTATAATAATATATAGAGAACTCTAGTGTTCTACTTAAAGTGATATTTTCAAAGCTCCTTGAGGTCACCAGATAAATGGAGCTTAGTAAGTACAAAATTATTATTATTATTACTATTACACAGAAAGTGTAGGCAAGACTGCAAATACAGTATGTATATACATGTATGTCTATATATTTGTACTAGTGGTGTCTGAAGTACTTGTAATTACATTTCAGGGTTATTTCATTCTACTATAAAGACAAATAGAAGCCTATTCTTTTCCTAAACCACATTTCACTTGAAAGCTGGCTTCCTTAACTATGTAAAAAAAAAGAGCTAATCTCTAAAAGAGAGAGTTTGTTCTAGCAGGAGATGGCACAGCAACTTAAATCTGTAGTATTTCACTGAGTTTCACTTGGGAAAGGATTTGCAGGAAAATTCTGTAGGGTTTCCCTTGTTAATATTTCTCCAAAACCTCCAGTGCTGAGTAAAGTATGAGATGTATTTTTCTGAGAGACTCAATAGTGATAGCCACCCATTTCAGACTAGAAGATCTCTGGAGATTTATATCAGTCTCCACCTTCGACTGTCTCCAAGGAGACCTAGGACAAAAGGATAAAGTCTCTGTTTCAGTCACTTCCTCTGCTGTGATTCCAGGTTAATCAGAGAATTCCTGTCCTAAGATGCTCCCTGAACTCCTAAGGAGAGATATTTTCTATCAGCATGGAAATTTTACTGCTCTTGCTTCTCTCAGACTCAGTGGGATGAATTTAAAAGATATGTGAAGAACTGTAAATTCATGGGAGTGTAACAGGCTGTATCTTAAAGAATTTCTGCAATGACTGCAGTTTGTACAGGACTAGCTTTAAACTGGGCATTTTTAGCCATGTAGTATGCTACAACACATGGTTCAGCAAGTGACAAAATCCAGAAAGATTTTACAGCTTGTGTCGAATGCCTTGTCATAACTGCACTGCTGCAAGTAGCTATGTTATAACTAGCGTGAGCATCTTTAAAGAAGCAGCAGTACCATCATGTGTAATCACGGAGTGTGTACATACAGATTGATCCGATCCAGCTGTAGATGCATACAAGTGAAACATACACCTCTAAGGTGGTTACTGTTCTCAATGGAGAAAAGTAGACACATGGAGAGATTAATTGATTTGACTGAATTGCTGACTAAAAGACACTGGCAATAAGGCATGGGAGCCTACATACCTACCTTAAACTCAAGACATCTAACTTCTGGTGCTTCATTAAAACAGACAAATCCCATTCACAATGCTTAATGGATGACAAAAAAGAAAAAGTAAGTTCTACTCAAGACTCACTACTTAGAATTTCACACCAAACCCAAAGATAAATGAGCTAGAGTGTCAGGTAAAGGGTGGAGGTCTTGAGACAACAGGTACTCCTGAAAATAGTAAAACATCTGAAATCAAGCCTATTACAGGAAACATTCAGACATAGAACAAGTAATATAGCTTTGTACACAAGAAATTTCATAGAACTGGATAAATACCCGACTGGAAAGGGTCTACACAATCTCCATATAAAAGTATAAGCATAGCAATATGCTATTTCTCTTTCCAGCCTCTAGGTTGCTGAAAGGAAATTGAGCATTCAGCTTGGAGGGAGATCTAAGGAGGGAACTAAATTTAACAGAATAGCAATAGATGACTGTGGCTGTCTACACAGATGCTGATGAATTGTTACAGGGGGAAAAGGAGGGAGACACTATGTCAACAATTCAGGTATTTCCACTTAGGAAAGCAGTCTATATCATAACAGAAGGTGATAGTCTCAAATTGTGGTTAAATAAGATGAAAAAACTACTTCAAGAATACCTATAATTGGCAGGTCACATGATGCAACATTGACTCAAAGCAAGTTTATCCATGAATTCTCATCTGAATAATTTTAAAATTTTCATTTTAAGTTATAATCTTCTGCTCTCTAACTGATTAAACTAGAGAAGCAGGTTTCTCTGTTTCCATGGAGTAAGACTTCCAACTGTAAGGCAGCCTAGCTATATCACATACAAAAGACCACCTCCTCCTTCATAGAAGGAGAGATAAAAGTTCAGATGGCAGAACCTACAGGAGTCAGTGGCCTCCCACCAAGATCAAATATGACAGCATGTTAATCTGAACATATTCATGAATTGTATATTCTTAAAAAGAATCAAATAGATTTATTTATTTATTTATTTATTTATTGGAAAAGGATCCTCACAGAACTTAAGAAGCAAGGCATGTTCCAAAACTGCAATAGGGCATAGAACATGCAGCTGAACATGTCTCCAGAAGTGGTAGGCAGCACTACATACAGCCAGAAGACAAAATTGCCTGCCCAAGTGATGGAATTTAATGTGTGAAAAATGGAGTTTCTAGTAAAATATAACTACTAGTTCTCAGCAATCATCTTTAACCTTTTGAATTTACTTTCCTGGATATATGATCTGAATATATACAGCCTGTTGGTTTGCCTGTGTGATTCCACAATAACACTTATGAATGTTTTGGTTAACTTTAATCAGCTTTGTCATAGAGGCAGATGTTTCAAAAATAAATAATGTCTGAGGAAAACAGATGATGAGGCAGAACAGAGAAATCTAAGTAGCATCTCTATGGGAAAAAAAAAAAAATCCTCTCTGTGTTTTGTACCTTCTTTTCCACTGCATTCATGTGTTGAAACAGTCCATGTGTTAAATTTAGGTCAGTGTAACCTCTAAAAAAAGAAAAAAACCCACCACCACCACCAAAAAAACCCAACAACCCACCAGCAAACAATGCCACAACAACAAAAGGTACCCAGAAGGGGTACCTGAGAAGAACTGATGAGGAGAAATACATGTTGCCTTCTGAAAGCAGCATATGCATGGTGAAGGGCTTGTGTTAGTCACTTCAGAATTTAAAGAGTACCTCAGATTTTGAGTACTTCTCTATGTGAAGACGCTGATGCTAGAAGAAGATATGGTGAGATACATGATGAAGTGTACTGCTGGATTGCGGTCACATTGCTTATCATCTTTCATTCCTGTGCATTGCATCCATTGCTACAATGGGGGAAAAAATGTTTGAGAAAGTAAAAACAGACACTTGATTTTTAAATGTCCAAATTATATACAATTTCTTAATGAAATATGCCACATAATTCCTGTCAGCCCTTTATTCTTGTTGGTCTCTACCAGGCACAGGGAAAGATATTTCTGTGCCACCTCATCTTCATCCTGGAGACAACTGGGCTGATGGAGCAACTTCTTTGAACTATACTTGGCTCACTGAGTGCAGCCTCAGTAGCAAATCACTAAACCATCCACAACTGAACTCTTTTTCCTTACTCCGAAGCAGCTAGTCTTTTCTACTGCCAGAGGTCTGATACTGGATTTAGCAGACCAGGGAATTGCTTCAGGTTGTCACTTCCTCTATTACAATAAGCGCATGCTAGGCTGCCTCGAGAAATTGTATGAATCATCCTGCTGGTTCTCTTTAGGCAGCAAAGGTTGAAATAAAAGTATCTTAAGTGACTGAGCAAAAGAAAAAAAAAGTTTAACGTTTTCTGGTATCTTAGCCTTGAGACTCTCTCATCATGCTTTTCCTATCCTTCTGTGAAAGTGATAGAAGTTCTTATTTCAGATCTGATTCTCATTACTGACATAATGTCAGGTGGTTAAAGGTAACAGCTGGGAGAAGAAAGGCATCTATTACATTTGCATTCAGACTATCATCAGGGTTGTAGAAATCTATAGCACTTCAGGGCTAATTTCTGCAGCAATGTTAACTAAATTCAGAAGCAGGTTTGTGAAATTTCCATGACAATTTTGTAGCAGTACATGCTGCATAATTTATAAGAGCATGAAATATAATACATGTATTTTAAAGCATTTTATTATTATTTGGGTTTATATCCAAGTAATAAATCACACAATGAAGACTGGTTCCCTGGCTAACGAGGAAACAGCTAGCAATCTTAATATTTGCTATGCAGTCTCACAAAAGAAGCATTTTTCCTGCTGGCAGCATGCAGTAGCAAGCTATTTCCCTCAAAGCAGGATAAACTCATTCTTTTCGCTGCATTGTTTTGTTCACGTATTTTTATTCGTGTGTGTATATTCTATTATTTACTTATACATATATTAGAAATCACCACAAGAATTTGACAGAAAATTATCCTGCCAGAAAATGCAATTTGTCAAAAATGAAAAATGGAAACAAAAATATTAACAGTGTTATAACAAAGCACTTCAGTGTTAACAAAATGGAAAAAAAAAAATCAGTTTCAGTGAATTCAACTGAATGTTTCAACTGAAGCATTTCAAGTTGATATTGTGTGTCAGATTTGTATTGTTTCCTCTATGACACTAACATATGTAATATTAAATTATCAACAGTTGATAAAATCATAGAATGATAGAATTATTTAGGTTGGAAAAGACCTTTAAGATCATTGAGTCCAACCATTAACCTAGCACTGCCAAGTCCACCACTAAACCATGTCCCTAAGAGCCACATCTACACACATTTTAAATACCTCTAGGGATGGTGACTCAACCTCCTCCCTGGGCAGCCTGTTCCAATGATTGACAACCCATTCGGTAAAGAAATTTTTCCTAATTACCACTCTAAACCTCCCCTGGCACAACTTGAGGCCATTTCCTCTTGTCCTGTCACTTGTTACTTGGAAGAAGAGACCGACACCCACCTTCCTACAATCTCCTTTCAGGTAGCTGTAGAGACTTTCAAACTGAAACATTTAAATATTTTAAAATGTCTTTTCTTTCAGGATGTCTGAACTACTTATATACCCAATACTTAGTCTTACATGCTCAAATGCTTATTTCTCAGTCATGGAAAATCAAGTACTGAAAATAGTTACATGAAAAATGCTAGGTAAAATGGAGATGTGGAGCAGCTGTTTTTCTCTGGTGAAATAAAGGATGGAATAACAAGAGGGTTTTCTGTGTTATTTCATTTTATTGCTTGCATTGATACAGCTTATGTCTTTTCACGTATTTAACCAAATTAGCAAATAAGATAAGCAAATGGATAGTGAAAAAGGACCTACAAAGGCATCTAGAACTCCTGCAGTAGGTCTTACAAATAGAGAAGTAATACAGGTCAGATCTTTGGATTTCTCTTAAACTGAAGGAGGGAAGAATCCCCTCAAGGTCTGTATCACCCAAACCCAAGAAACCGGGTGGCTAAGGAAGCTACTGATTAACATGGTAATTCTTCGTACTGTATTGAATTTCTTGCGAAATCATATATTCTATTCTGATAAATAAATCTCCTCTTTGACAGACAACAGTCTCGTCTCTTTTGATACGGGAAAAAGTCACACCAAAACTCCTAACTGATGTTAACAGATGACAACTGATGTTGTCAAACTGTTGCAGCCTGAAATAAATGAACTGTGTCAACATATTCCATGGAAGCAAAATTCTGCCTCTTGACAGGTGTATGTAGGTTTCTGACAGTAAATACCAACAGATTTGAGAAAATTGCCTGATTTCAGAGAAAATAGGATTCATTTTATTGCATGTCTATGATTATAGTGGTACCTACAGAGTCAACATACAAATACGCAGATCCAAAGATATGAAAAGCGCAGTTAATTGTCAATTGTGTACATAATAATTGTTACTTTTACCTTTATAATTCATCCTTATTCATAAAATAATTTTGAAACATCAAAACTTGGGACTAATCACTTTCCAAATAATCTCCAGTGAAGACATAGCTCAGGGCTTTTGAAAACAAAATGTACTGTGTCTAACATTTCTTCCACACTTGCTGATGTGCGCAAAGAAAACACAAAATTTGGTATGTATGATTTTCCTTTGAAAAAGCTACCGTGTTCCTGCCACATTTTCTTATAGTTTCATGCCAATGCTTCTGACTTGAAGCCAGACTCACTTCTCTGTTTGTCTACTGAATTATTTCTGATACCTTTTAAAAGTTAGGTCCAGATTTACTATCCTCCACTTGTGTGGCAAATTACTTGCTCTTACTGAGAGAAGGCATATATTTGGTAGTCACTCAGCCATGCCACGTTACCAGTTCATTTAATTTTTCTACTCTTTTTAGGTTAGAAATTCCCTCAGAAACTTGTATTGCTTTAAACCTGTAATTCAGTGGTGGTGAACTCATGCTGTTTATGAATGGATGCTTGTCAAAAGTAAAGACATCCCCTTGCTAATGTATGTAAACCAGGAAAACAGACTGCAGACTTGATCAATAATTTGCTAAAAGGACTGTTGCATCAGGGACAATATAAACCATATGTAAGATGGGCAATCATATGGCCCAGCATTCTCTGTATGTTGACTGGTTAAATTTAGACAGCATAACACATTTTATTTTAAAATACTGTTAGTAGGACGAACATCACAGAAACTGTTGATATGTAGATAAAGGACATTAGACTTTTCATTTGGTTAATTGTTCTATAGGGTTTACAGAATCAAGTCTGTGATAAATGTATGATATAAACATATCAAGAATAATTTTCTAGCAGATTCTTGTTTATCTTGTTATTTCCTGGGTGCAACACAATAAATGTTAATTATTTTTCACATTTCTAAAGTGAATTTGGTGGGTTTGAGTTGGCAAACTTACCTGATTAAACCCCCCTATCAAACGAGACAATATACAGAGCTAAGGGAGCAGATTTGCAAGCTTTCAGGCCCTACCAGTAGCACTGTGACATTGCTGACTTGAATAGGAGGCAAATGTAGCTCTGTCAGCCTATTTCCTCTCTCGTCACCCTTTCTAGAGGGCCATCCAACAAAACTGTTTATTATGAGGGTATTTTTAGTTTAGTGAATACCTCTCTTCCAGGGCATTGCCTCTAAGTCACTTTGGATGTGTCATTAAAACTCCATCAGAGCACTGGAGTAAATAATTGTTTTGCCCTTGCTCTATCTATGGAATTTTTATGGACATGCACATGGTCATGAGGAATCTTTGTTTGACTTTGTGACTTTGCACATTGCTGTGAGTACCTCAATTTGCATTCATTCATCAATACTGTTGTCATGCAGAAATAAGACATTTTTTCACCTTAGTCCTCTAAGTTACTAAATTTTTAGACTACATTTGAAACACACCAAAACAAGTGGTATTAGACTCCATAGAAAATAGAGTTATCCCTGCCTTTTCCTTAAAAGCATATCTGGCAGTGGATATACTGATGGTTATCTTCTTGCAAGAGCCTACCTGCTTATGTACATATTCAGGAAGTGAAATATCCACTTCTTGAAGATTTCAATTTGCATTTGCCTAAAACATGCCCTGGCACACAGGCTATTAAGCAGATGTGGCAACAGCCTCCATTTATCCTACTCAGAAATCTATTTTATACCAAAATTTAGATGAATAAGTTACATGAAATGAATCTTACCCTGTCACTTTACCTGTTTCCTGATATTCCATCACTTCATATATATATTTTTTAGCCAATTAACTTGTCTATAAAAAACCCTTACTTTCAGCTGTCTAGAAAGAATGATTAATTCTCAAAAACTTCAGATTATGTACTAGAGAAATAATTATTCATTATTCTTGGTTTAGATTCTTGGTATTGGTAGATAGGAACCGGTAGGTAATTTGACATACATGGTAGCCTGTGTAATAAAATGAAGATATTTGTCACTAAATCATGAGCATTCATGCTGATTTCATGGCAAATAATATTTAATTAGACTGCGTATTGCTAGTTTATGTGCTCAAAGGCTCACTTCCACCAACCCAAAGGAACTCAGAGGAACGAGGACTGGCAGGGGAACCCCAACAACCTTATCAGAGCAAAGGCAGCCCCTGAGGCAGCTCCTCCCCATGGATTCCATGGGAGTTTCAGCGCATGGCCCTGAGATGGCACTCACCAAACTCAGCCAGTGGGAGAGGCTCCCTCATTCACCTTGCAGACTGATGAGGGGACTTACTGCCCCTGGGAACATGGCATTCAATATGGGACACCAGGAAGATCCTTTTGGGATTGAGCCAGATTTATTCTGGGATGTTCAGAGCAGGGACCAAAGGCACACAAAGAGGGGTGGACTGGGAAGGTAGAAGTGTGGGAAGAGAGACTGAAAGAAACCAGTTGTCTATAGGCAGGTTCCTGGTCAGCATGCTTGTCTGGCCATGCCTTGCAGCTGATCCCCACAGCCTGTCCTGTCTTCTCATTAAACTCTAACTCTTTTCCTGGGTGCAGGCATCTCTGTCCTGTGTGGACATGTGTGCCTGGGGATTTGAGTGCAGCAGCTGGAGTGGGACCAAGGGTCTCAGGGGATGTGTGTCTGTGGTGGGAGGAAACAGAGAGACCAGAGAACGTGTGCATTGTGCGCAGGTGTGTACATCAATGTGTCATCACTGCTGTGCATCAACCTGGACTAGCCAGCAAGTAGGACGACAGGCTTGGCAGACAGATATTGGAGTGGTCATAAGTCTGGGCTAGATCCTGAAAAGACCAGGGGGTCTGACAGTTGGACACTGGAGGGACCAGGGGTTCCATCCCAGGTACTGGAGAGACTATGGGGTCTGGGGATGGTTTACTGAAGGGGCCCTAGATCTGAACCAGCTTCTAATGGGATCCATGGTTGCGTGTGTGTGTGTCTGTGCATGAGGCAGCTAGGAGACATGGGGGACAAGGACCAGCTACTGAGAAGACTGAGTGTGTAAAGCTAGTTAGTGGAGGGATCCATATGTGTAGAAGTATGTACATATGTATGTATTTTTCACTAACAGGCTTTCATCTTGAACAGAGTGGGTAACTGGAGTTTGACTGGCCGTGCGTATATGTATATATGTATCATGTGTATGTGCCTATTGGGAATAAATAATTTAGACAACTGAGGTAAGTGTCCAAAATGAAGGGCAATGAATCTAGACTTTTGTCTGGTTATTAATGTGTACAAATACATATAAATTGTAAATATGTGAGCTGAGAAGATAACTATTTAAATCTCCACACCAATAAGGTACATTTGTAGTACCTTTTTCTAGAAAACTGAAAGTCAGGGGTGCACCAAGATCATAAAAAAATAATAAGCTGTGGAAGTCTCAGGCTTGGAGAAATGAATATACACTATTCTGGATATAATTTATTTGACAGCAGCAGGTAATCTGAAAGACAATATAGCCTAAATGATTCATGTGTACTGAGAAAGCAGGTCTAATTCACCTAAGGAAAAACTCTCTCAGTCACAGTCATTAAGCCAGGCTGAGTTCAGCCCTGTATTCTTCTAGTACGGCTGTAAGTCTACTGTGCTTGAACTCTGTCTCGGTTAGAAGTAAAAAAGAGAAAGCCTGTTCTTTGGTACATGCTATCAGCATCTTTATATCCTGCTTGCTTTCCTAGGGCTTTCAGTCATGGCGCGGTACAGTAGTTACTCAGGGACCCCTGATATCTGAGCGTGGCTTGTGCACAGTGTCAGCCTATGTTTTGCATATGTCTTGGCTTTATTTTATGGCAGCAGGGTGGTACTTTCTTTTGTGAAAATGGGGGACATAACAAGCAATGAAGCTGTCTTTGTTCACGGTGTGCCTGCGTTCTGCCTAATTGCTCTCTCCCTTTGATAAGGAAGCAATAAAGCCTATTTTTTAATCCTGTATGTTTTCAGCATTCTAGAAATGAAAAAAACCCCAAACTGTAAATAAATATGCTCAGACTAAAATATACTAGGATGGACCTCAATGCCAAATCATTCAAGCTACTGGAAGAAATGAATTGCCACAGCTGGTTTTCCAGTAGTTGTGGTCATTTTCCTTCTCTGAATGGGTTACTTGAATAACAAGTTCATCCTTTGAGCCCTGAAGGTAGACTTTAAAATGTCAGTCTGGTACTTTAGAATCCAGTCAGGGCTGGGTGTTTACTTGGAAATTAGGACTGTCTGTCAGATCCTAAGAGATAACTTGAACCATGTAATTCCTTGACAGGGCTTCATGTTTTACAGGAGATCTCTGCTGAGAGTTCTTATCTCATTTCACAATTATTAGTACTTTGATCACCAGCTATGCTTGTGACACAGATTGGAGCCAATACTGCTGTGATCAGCAGTGGTACAAAGCAGTTGATGATGAACAGGCTGCTCTGCCCTCTGGACTGACTGGTAACAGAAATTGTGAAGAACTAATGTAGGTGATGGAGTTTTGATTTAGTGCAAGACTGAGCAACAACAAGACATGGTCTTCCACATCTGTTTTGTTCCCCTTTGTGGTGGGTTGACCTTGACTGGATGGCAGGTGTCCACCAAGCTGCTCTATCATTCCCCTCCTCAGCAGGACAGGGAGAGGAGAAAAATAAGATAGAAAAAAAAATGTCATGGGTGAAGATAAAGGCAGTTAAATAAAGCAAAAGCAAAAGGCCACACACAGAAGCAAAGGAAAAAACCCGAAAGTTTTATTCTCTATTTCCCATCAGCAGACAATGTCCGGCCACTTCCTAGGAGGCAGGGCATCTGTATGCGTAGCAGTTGCTCTGGAAGAAAAATGTCATAAATAACAAATACCCCCCTTTCTCCTCCTATCTCTCAACTTTTTATTGAGACATCATATGGTATGGAATATCCCTTTGGCCAGTTTGAGTCAGCTGTCCTGACTACGTCCCCTCCCAAGATTTTGCCCATCCCCAGCCCACTGTTGAGGGGATGTTGGAGAGACAGCCCTGGTGCTGTGCCAGTGTTAATCAGCAGTAGCCCAAACCCTGGTGCGTTACCAACACCTTGCTGGCTACCAATGCACAGCACAGCACTAACATAACTCCATCTCCGCCAGACCAAATGCACCCTTCATTCCTCTTGAACAGTTCTATGTGTATTATTATAACAGTTAAGCAAAGTGGTAGGTGATATTCTGCAAATCTAGATAAGAAGAAACAGAACAAGTGGAATACCCAAGTCATAATGGTCATTGCAATTAGAAGATGATACTGCCCATTGATAAAAATGCTATCGATACAAAAATAAAATAAATAATCAGTGAGGGAATATTTGGACCTTATAAACCTTATTCGATTTAAATGAATGAATTGCAAGTATGATGATGTATGTAATAGATTTTTTTTTCCTACACAAGAAAGTTGATATTTGCATAGGATGTACTGGGGAACGGAACATTCAAACATACATATATGAAAGCTTCTAACTGGAAATATGAAAACCATGTATGAAGTTTGTTTTGGCATCTGTCATCTTCATAGCATGGGATTTTGAATTTTATAAACAACATAACAATATGATCATATAATGCTGACTGAGGTTTGATGTGAATGTGCATCATTTTGGGTAATCTATAAATAAATTAGTCTATTGCATTTACCAAAAAGTTTTAGGAAATTTTTGGAAGATTGTATATACATAAAACTAATATTCAACATGAAAAGATGGTTTAAGGAGTCGATTCTTTTCAGTTTTTCTCACATATTGTTTACTGACTCTTCAGTTCTGCTTTGCTAAGAAGGTTTAAGGGATTAAAGCTAAGTTGCAAATATGGTCATGCATAAAGCCTGAAGTAGATCTCGCTGCATAACTTTGTCCTGTGCTTTGATGGAAAACAAATCCTTGATTTATAATAAAGAATACTAACCTAGGCAGCAATTTCTGTTGTATGATGTAATAGTTTCAGTGTGATTGATCAAAACCAAACTAAATAAAAGTGATGGTTTCACTCAAACCTAAGCCGATTGCTACTAGCATGGAGGTAGTGGTGTGGTGACAGCAGATGGTGTACAGTGAAAGTGCAGAAAAATTTGGAGACAGTCGAGAGACAAGGCATGTCTTTCATTCATGTTCTCATTAGACTGGAGACAAACATACCTCAGATGAATGTTTGACGCTGGCTTTTGGCTCAACTTCCATAACAGACCATAAGTTTGACGTTGCTGCTGGAAGAAGTGGGTGGGTGCTCTTCAGAGCTGGGATGTTTATTCAGTTGAAACACAGAACTTTTACCTGAAACACTGTGGGACTGAACTTGTCCTTGGTTCATTGATGTTACTTTGTTTTCCTGTTAAAACATTTCATTCCCTTTGCCCCAAAGTTTTTTTTTATATTGAACAAACGTCCTGACTACAAGTGGGAGAAGTATGGACTTTTAAGGGTATGCAGTGAAGATACTTAGTTTTCCAAAGTCTATGAGAAGGAGCTCAAACTAGTTTGTTTTGTAATTTTTCAGAGAAACTCTAGATTTTCAAGTTGACTGCTGTTACCACCAACTTTGAGTGGCAGAAAAGTTACTCTTACCTTCCATTTGGCAATGGAGGTACTTTAGCTTCTGAAATTAATGTTTAAAAGCTATAAAAAGTCTTCCATAAGGGAAACATATATTTCACTTTTACTTAGGTTTATTCATGTTAAAAGTTTCATACCTGAATGTTCACTAGTATTGGACTATTTGTGCCAAATTCTGGACTCGAGTGCTGCTGAAAACCCTGAGTTCCTACTGAGATGCATGTGGGCCAAAGCTCCTATGTGGCAACGTAAAATGCTCAGTTCAACTTGCAAGTTCAGATCCTATGTGAAGTGTTTCCTTACAATAAAAAGCATATTGTCCCTTGATGCTATTCCTTTTAATCATACTTTTTCTAGCATTCTGGCATTGTATTTCTCACTTTTTCTACTTCTCACTCTCATTTATTAACTACTGGATGAATTTATTATTTTTTTTTACTCCACTGTAGGTGGGGGAAAAAATAATTAAACTACCATGGGGATACTAATTTCTTCTAATCTTTTCCCTCAAACTTTAATCTCTAAATTTTAATGAGGATCTATTTGATCCCTTTCAAACTGGAATATTATATTAAAATTTTACTGCTTCTAATCTAATTGGTCATTTGATTATATTGTATGTGTGGTGATTTTACATCCATTTAAAATGATCTACTAATAATAAAACTATCGAGGGAAAATTGAGAAGAGAGATGACACAATCCTATCTGAGACTGAGGGATACTGCAATTCTGCTGTTGTACTTTAAGGCTGTCCTATGAGACTTGGACTTTCCTGCTGGTCTCATTCATTGAAGCAAATCGTGTCCAGGCATCTTTTTTTCCTGCCCGGTCATGACAAAGTGCTGAGTTTGTGCCACTTATTATGGTATTAATTAGGCTATCACTAAATTTAATATAATCTAGGGAAAAATTCTTGATAAAAACTGGCAGGCTATCAATTCTGAACATGAGGAGGAAAGAAAAAAAAAAAAGCAAGCTGAAATTAGACCCTTTATTCTAGTTGGAGTAAGCATAGATTGGAAAATGGATCCTTACAGTGCTACTCTTTCTTTCAGTGTAGTCATTATACAAAGAACAATTTTAACTTCCTTGTAAGTTACAGAAGAAAATGTACTTCATTTACATAGAGACAGATATGGGGAGAAATGGTAGAATCTTGACAAAATATTTCTAACTTTCTCTTTCGCCAAAATTTCAGAGAGTAGTCATCAACTCAGTGTAAACTGTAACATGGTAGATAAGGCTCATGTTCGAATTAGCAGAAGAATTCTATTACTGTGTCAGAATGAAGCAGTATTCAAGACAGGGTAATATGCTCTCATAGGTAAGATTGTTAAAAACAGCTGTGAACCATCACAGAGGTCCAGCCAGGAACACTGAATGAAGCAGGTACGCTGCTATTCTCTGGTGATCCAGGCTCTTTGGAGGCAGGGGAGAAGGCAGTTAAAGTTTTCCTGAAGCTAATTTAACAAGGTGCAATACAGTGTCTTGTAGAAGAAAGGGTAGCTGATTGTTGCCGGGTTTCCTTATGCCTTGTTGCTCTCTGGCACATATTCAGGATGTACTAATTTACAGTGCACAAATGGCTCTACCACTTTTGCAACTTGCTGGTTCTAACTTGAGCTCGGACTCCACCCAAAAGCCAAAGAACAAGTCACTTTGTAGATGTCTAAATGACCAAACTAGGAGCAAATCAGAAGAAAATCAGGCCCACAGGCTGTAAGCAGGCTTGGAAGGTGTCTCACCAGTGTCCTACAAAAGCAACCAAAGTCAAGCAACTCTGCCCTGCCCCCCCACCCCCACCCCCCAAAAATAAAAGAAAAAAACACCAAAAAAAAGGCCAATAAAAGAAGTAGTTTCTGATATGATCAGCTGGAATTACTGGAAAAGTTAGATCTTTGTTGCTGTTATTCCTGGAAATTTAAAGTGCTTTTACCGTTTTTCTGTACAAATCATGTTAATAAAAGATTTGCTATGTCTATATGTTGTATATATATATACACACTGGATATAATTTCATAAACACTTAAATCCTATAATTCAATATTTGATTTACTGTATTTTGGAATTTTATTTATAACTTTTAGAGGTATTCATCAAAGAATAAACTACCATCCTTAAATTGCTTAAAGCCCAGAAGATTTGCAAGTCCTTAGGCATTGCAAAAATGCTTTAGAATTTCAGAAGTGAAAATACTTAGTAAATGGCACTATACCACTGGGTAGCTGCTGTGGCATTTGGAGGATGGTAACATGGAGAAAACGAGCTGGAGCACAATCCTTTAAAACACAGCCTTTGATTTTTTTAGTATCCTTGTGAAGAAAATCTGAACTCAGAAAATGTGAATTGTCAGATTAACTGAGCACTCAGATGAAATACTGACTTCAGTTAGATTTCGAGCTGTACAAATAAGACCTCTAAATTGTCAGAAACTGAAAAGTGAAAATCCCACTGGTGGAATGCAGCTCGCTGATCTATTTCTGTCCAAAAGGTATGTAGGGTTAGCTGTTTGCCTAGTTTGACTCTTCAATCAAAGGCAAGAAATAGGCATTTCCAAGGACAATCCATGTGATCTTCAGAGAACTATCTGCCCTCAGCCAAAGCTTACTCATGTTATTTTTATTTTTTTTTCTGCCCTGAAGCTTATGTAAAACTGATATTTAAGAATTCCAGGGTGTATTCTGAATTCTAATTCTTTTCTGTGTCAAAAATATATAATTTTCTGACCTTAATGTATGTTGAAAAACCAAAATATTGATAATGGGGGGAAAGCACGCTTAACACATTTTGTCTGTGTGTTACAGATAAGTGATTTCTTAGTACTAAATAAACATATGTATATTTAGCTCCATGTATACGGTTACAAAGAAAAAGAGGTTTTGAGAAAGACATTTAGCTTATTTTGGTATCTTAAAGTTTGAAAATTAAATAGTGCCACAGAAAAGGTAAAATATATAAGTATGCTAGACTGCCAGACAGAGTTTTTCCAGACAAATGAACTGTTAATGCCATATTTTTTTCATGAATATGAAATAAACTATTCAGAAACATTCTGGAAGCTATAACTGGAAACTACTGGAAAGCATTTTAGGGGACATCATTGTATTTTGTTTTAAAATGCACAGGGTATAAACATCTGTGAAATCACCATAGATTTGAGAATCAAACTACTGAATTTTTTATTAAACAATATTACACCAGATGTCATGGTTTTGCCCCAGCTGACAGCTAAGCACCATGCAGCCACTCACTCACCTCTCCCCCTGCCAAGGTGATGGGGAGGAGAATGAAAAAAAAAAACCAAACCACCACCTCATGGGTTGAGATAAAGACAGTTTAATAGGTTAAGAATGGAAGAGAATAAGAATACTAACAACAACAACAATAATAAACAGTGTTAATAACAACAACCACCAAATGATGCACAAATGGAATTGCTCACCACATGCAGAAGAAAAAAAATCAACCCCATGCCCAGTCTGTTTCCAAGCAGCAGTCCCACCTTCTGGCTCACTTCCCCAGTTCATATACAGAGTATGATGTTCTATGATGGTGAGTATCGCTTTGGCCAGTCTGGGTCAGCTGTCCTGGCTGTGCTCTCCCAGCTTCTGCTGCACCTGGCAGGGCGTGGGAAGCTGAAAGGTCCTTGACTTAGTGTAGGCAGTACAATTGCCTAGCAACAACTAAGAACATCAGTGGGTTATCAACATTATTCTCATACTAAATCCCAAACACAGCACTATACCAGCTACTAGAAAGAAAATTAACTCTATCTTAGCCAAAACCAGGACACCAGAAAATGTATTTTTTCTACTTATAGCTGGTCAGAATTATTGCTGGGAAATAAAGAATATCTTACTTTCAGACTTATCTTTGTACCTGTTCAAAGCAATGGTGCTGATGGTATCACCACTTTGACTGCAGAAGGCCTGTCTCACTTTTAAATAACAATATATGCAAGATATTCCATTGAAATATTATACAAGAGTGTCTTGCCTAATCTATTCAAGTTAATATTAATATACAATGAATAGTGTACATAAGATAAAAAAAATAATAATCAGCGTTACCTGGGATTGGAGTGGGAGGAACTGAATGATGAAGTTGGGATATTGGCTCTTAGAGGCTGTGATAGGGGATGTTGTGCATTAGAGCACAAAATATGTTTACCTTGTGGCCACTGAAATAGTCTGGTGTAGTCCATGTAGAGTTATGAGATACAATTTAATTTTTCCAATATTACTCATATGGTAACAATTAAGGGTCATATTGCCACTGAAGAGGAAATACATTTTTATGAGAAATACAAAGAGAAGAAAAATCCCCTTGTTTAGGTTAATGTGTTCCAAATGTAGAAGCAAAATGGAAAACAAGAGTTTTTAAAAAATTTTATTCACAAAATATCTTGCTTGTTTAGGCAGTGAGATACAAAAAGTGTGTGTTACTATGAGATAACACTCACCTCTGGGGCTGTTGCAAAGGAAAAACAAAAAAAAATACAAATTGCCTTCTAAGGAGAGCTGGTCGCTTTCAAAGAACTTGAGAAAATTGCTGTTACAGTCAGAAATACTTCAAAGTACCTAATTAGGATTTTGGGGATGGGATTAATGAACCATTTTTAAGGAAAAAAAAAAAATCCATGCTTGTTAGAGCAGTGATAGATATTCCACTTATTCAAAAAAAAGTGGTGAAAACATAATGGATGAATCTTAATGCATTTTCTTTCAAATGCGCACACATGTATGACTTTTTAAATATACAAAAAGAACATCAAGATTTCAAAGAGGCAAGTGCTCAAAAATCAGGCTACTATAGTACCTTTAATTTACCCCTTGTGCTCATGTCTTAGAATTTCTGTCTCAGTTTAAGATCTTGTTTTATCTGTAGTGGAACAGCTTTTTATTATCTTCTTCGCAGTGATCTTTGATACATTTGAAGACGGTTGTTCCTTCTAGTTAGCTCCTATGCACACTAACCAGACCCAGTAGGATAATCTTTCCTCTCCAGCCTTTCTATTTTTTTTTTGAACCATTCTTACTCTTTACCTCTGAACCTCTTGTACATTTATCTTTCTTTTCAAAAATGTGAGGTCGTATTCAGAGCTGGAAAAAAACGAATGTGTGAACCAGCAGAGCCCTATTGACACTGAGGAGAGTGGGCTTCATGTACCTTACATATGAACTCCTATTTATACATTCCAGTACAACAGTAGTTTTGTTTCTGTTGGTAATCATATGATATTGTTGGCTTGTGCTCGGTGTCTGCCCCCATAGAATTCCTACATACTCCTGTACAAACCCAAGTGTTTCCCACCTTATTTCTGCAGGTGATTAATCCTGTCCTGGTGGGTAGAATATGAAACTTTGCAATATGTTCTGACCAGAACATTTTCTCCAGGCGAGACAAGTCCTCTCCAGGATTCTAGCGGTGGAATATCATCTGTACTCATCACATCAATTTAATTCACATCTGGCCTTTACTAATACTCAGTGAAGATTTCAATGTTTTCTACAGTTATTTGTGAGAAATATAAGCTTCTTCATTTGAATTATTTTTATTTTTCTTTAGCATAAGTACTGAGACTGTTTTATGGAAAGAGTCCGACTAGCTGGAGATACCAAGGTTTTCTTTGGTGAGCTGCTGTTTTGGGCACTCTGAGGTGCGGAAGTCATCCCAGAGCAACTCTTGGTGCTCGACAGCATATGAACAAATTTCTCCCACTGGTCTTCCTGACTAATCAAGGTGCCAGGGTCATGACTAGCTCATCAATATTTTATACTATATTTCACAGAAATATACCAACAAGCAACTTCATCTCACTGAGGCAGGTTACATTCTTTGAGGTAGTGCTGGTGTCTTTTCTTGTTTGTATTGCCAATGAAGCCGAAAGGTAGGATGTTTGTCTTCAATTGTACTGAACGAAATTTAGTCCAACATGATGAACAATAGGTGAACTACTAATTACTGTAATCATGCCAATGTCAAAGTGAATATGGTTAAAGAAACAGTTTTAAATATCTGACCTACAGTTAAAATGGGACAATTTGAAAACCAAACACGTAACATATCTTGAAATATATATATATCTGTCAAGTTTTATTAATGAGTGTTATAGATTTTGGCAGGATAGCATGACTTTTAATTTGTTTATTTTAATAGTATTTTTATTTGTTTGTTTTGGGGTAAAATACGTAAAAGTTTGACATATCTAAAACTGTTCTTTTCAAGCTTAGTACTGACGTTATTGTGGATGTATAGATAAAATACTAGAATACATGACACATACAATCAAATCTGAAAAAACAATGAGAGAAAATTGTAAGCACTGCACATCTGAAATACTCTTTTTTTTATAGACATACTAAGTAAGTGAATAAAATGCGAGAAAACACAAAGCATTTGCTCTGCAGGTGCATTCTGAATGACAGCTTGACTTATATTTTCCCCAAGAAAATGGATAAGCTGTGTTTATTTGGGAAAGTATTCAAACTATAAAAGCTTTGAAAACTGTTTAAAAACTTATTTAAGTTTTGGGTTTTCTTTTAAAGATCTGTCGTGGTTTTACCCCAGCCAGCAGCTAAGCACCACGCAGCCAGTCACTCACTCCTCTCCCAGTGGGATGGGGGAAAGAATTGGAAGACTAAAAGTGAGAAAACTCATGGGTTGTGATAAAGCCAGTTTAATAAGTAAAAAAAAAAGCTGTGCACACAAGCAAAACAAAACAAGGAATTCATTCACCACTTTTCATGGGCTGGCAGGTGTTCAGCCATCTCCAGGAAAGCAGGGCTCCATCACGCGTAATGATGACTTGGGGAGACAAACACCATCACTCTGAACATCCTCACCTTCCCTCTTCCTCCCCCAACTTTATATGCTGAGCATGATGTCATATGGTATGGAATATCCCTTTGGTCGGTTGGGATCAGCTGTCCCAGCTGTGTCCCCTCCCAACTCCTTGTGCACCCCCAGCCTCCTCGCTGGTGGGGTGGTGTGAGGAGCAGAAAAGGCCTTGGCTCTGTGTCAGCACTGCTCAGCAGGAACGAAAACATCCCTGGGTTATCAGCACTGTTTTCAGCACAAACCCAAAACACAGCCCCGTACTCGCTACTATGAAGAAAATTAACTCTGTCTCAGCTGAAATCAGGACAAAATCAGATACAAATTTCAAGAAGCAGAGTTATATGGAAATTGCAGGAAAATATATTTGCTTCATTATGTTACTTACAGGCTATTTTAGTCTTTCTAATCAAGCCATTCTAGAAAGAATAAAACATTAACTCTGATAAGAATTGGTTAAAATTTGGCATTCATTATGTGTCTGAACTTTTTGCCTGCTCCTGAGATAATGCTTACAGTACTGTATACAGCTGGCAGCAGATGCTGGTAAAGACCGTAAGACAAGAGAAGAATAAAAAACATTGCAGAAGATATTTTTGCTAGTAATTTAGAGAAAATGTTCCTACTATGGCAACTGTAAGTTTTCTCTGTTTTAGTCAAGAAGCAGACTCACAGATAAAGTTTAGTAAACTTTCCTGCTTTGTCCCTGGGGAAAAGTTATGTGAATTCCAGAGCCAGATATGCTATTTGAAAAAGATGAGCTATCATTGATAATATTTACAGAATTTAAGAGTCTTTTCTTTGTAGTAAAGAGGAGAAAGTGGAGGAAGTTTTGATTAGTATTATAGACTACCTGAGGACCCTGGAAGAGCCAAAAGCTGTTTGTGCTATGTAATCCTCAAGTAATATTTTCCATGCTCGTTTTTAAGCTAGACAACTGGCAGAAAATGACACACCTCCTTACCCAGGCAAGCTGGTAAATCAGGTCTTGCAAACAAGAAAGATAAAATGCCATGAAGCAGATTAACAGCATCACAACACTTTAATCAGTATTTCCATTCAGTGCTACATGTTGCTCAAACAAAATCCTCCACAATGCAAAATCGATTATTACTATATCAGACTGGAATCTAAGGGCTCAGATGTACTTCACTCATCTCTAGATGCAGGAAAACAAATGAGATTTTCAGACATAAGTGTGTCAATTTTTTTTAAATATACTTCTGATTTGATGGATGCAATTGGCCTGTTTGACACTGAGAACACTTGTGAATGCATGAGCAGTGTATGAATATACAAATACCTCATCCAAAACCCAGAATGTTGCATCCAGTAATATATACTTTGGCTCCTTAAAGTGTACTTATTTCAGACAAAGTTAATGATATATCACCTGCCTTTCAATGCTGGTTAAACACAAAACTCACGAAGCATACAAATAACCTACATTTTACACCGGTTATTGTAACCCCAGTATGTGCATGGCAGCATGGCAAACCAGTATAGATTTGCATATTTTAGTATATAATTCATTAGCTTGGCAGCATATAATATACTACTTTCTAGTTCACCAAGTACAATATGTGAAGTTTATAAGGTGCAGGATAAGACACTGTCCAAAGGGACCTTGCCTTCTTGGCAATGAAACAAAAGAAAGATATGTCTTAATGTGTGGCCATTAACAAGGCTGCCAATTTGCTGAAGTAGGCTGCCAATTTGCTCAATGGGAAGGCCTTATGGGATTAACTATTTAATTTTTTAATTGCTAGTTATGAATGTCACATAAAGAAACTGAAAACTTAGATGAGGATAATCTTATCCAAAAGAAGTGTTTTTTATTAGTTCAGTATATATCAACCAGGAGAGAGTCCCTTTTAAGAAGATAGCATAGATAGCACAAAAGGTAAATGCACATGTGTATCCCAAATGAGTGATTGTGTTTTTCCACAGAAGACATCTATTCCTGTCTCTGTCTTTAACACCTACTGGGTTATCTGGTTAGTCTTACAGATTTTCAAAATATTTCCCAAGATTTAAAATTTGTTTCTTATATTATGGGTGGGACAGTGGCATTCCAGTTTGTAAAAATTCTCCCAGATAATTGGAACAACAACAGGTCTTTTCATGCTCTCCTGTCCTAGCATCCTGCTTTAGCCTCTGGGATTGGAATTTATCTCATCTAACTTTAGACATCTAAAATTTATACATCTAAGTATGAGATAGTCACCTATGCTCCACTCACGGTCAATGGAGAGAAAGATGCACCTCCAGAGGGCTATTCATCTGATCTGTCCTATATTGCTATAGCAGCACAAAACAAATGGCTCTCTGGTGCCTATTTCTCTTCACTGACTCTAAAAAGAGACTCGTGTGAGTACAACAGACTTAGATGTATAACTTTTAGATGCTTAAGCTAAGGCAGATGTATTCAACTCTAGATTCTCAGTTAGTTCCTCTATTTGTCTTTATATATATTTATTCAAAATCAAATGGTTTCAGCTGAGTGGACTGAGAAAGACTCACCATATAAAACCATACCAGATTTGCACTCTTCTGCAAGATGTGCATTGACATTCTCATCATTGAGAGAACAAGCAGAACTTGGATCTCCTGTCTCCCAGGGCATTTTCTATCTGGCAGTTTGCTGAATATAAGGCATTGTGTTATTTCCCTGACTCATCTCTGAAGGCTATTTTGAGAAAGGGGTTGACGGCTGTGGTTTCAAAAATAGGAAGATCCAGCAGGGCAAGAAGTGATGGGACAATAGAATTTCCTGTGAAGAAGTTGTGGAAACTTACGGACCTAGGAGGGTCCTGGATTTTCCTGGGGCTTCTTACAATTCATTGAACATTGTGGTATAAAAAGTGATTTTATGAATCTAGTGTTCTATGAATTAGCATCAAATTATTTTTAGTTGCTTTACCTTGAAATGTATTACTGAAAAAAAAAATAAATTATCCCATTCTGAGTTTCAGACTGGGACTGAATATCACAGCCATGAACTCTTCATGTGTGCAAGTATCTTTACCAAAAATTCTCTTTTCTGTTTTTAGATATTTAATTATACTCCTGGCTATAAAAATATAATATATTTGTTCTTAATAGCTATTCACTTGCTCATAAAATCTTTTAAACTGTGGTGATCTGGTATTTATTCCAGTTGAGAGGTTATCACACAGTCTATAAGAGGTGTAGCTGGTATTCTAATTTCCTAATAAGGGAAGCTTGTACATGGAAATAGTACAGTTAAGAAAGTAATGTAAGATAGAGATATTAACTCAGCCTAAACAACTGGCACTGCTGATTTGAATTCTACACTTAGTGAAATGAATGACAAGGCTTCTGCTAAATTCAAGCAGACTTATGTCCATAATTTGGAAGGAATAACGTCATGATCAAATATAAACAAACGTACAGCTCCTAATAAAATAATTAGAGTTGTCAGTAGCAATTTGGAGTAGAGCAATGACTTATGTTTCATCTGATGGTGTAAATTCTTAATGACATAAATCAGTAGTCCATCAGGAACAGATAAGTTTTCCTATTCAGATTTTTCATAGTCTGCTTCTGTTTAGCAGGCAATTGATAGCTCAATATTTTGTCATCCAGGTCCTTGAGTGATTTGGCATCCTATAACATTTGGAAAAATTCAGCTTTAACAATTCATCAACTTAAACATGGGCAAGAATGGATTATGGACCTTTAGCCAGGTGTGCCTTTAATGAAATTTAAGTTTTACCTGTATATGAAGATAAAATTTAATGTGCTTTCATTTACTTGTACATTCAATGAATATTGAGAATGCATAATGATGTGTTCACTTTGTGAAATACACTTAATACATTTCATGACCCATGGTCAGTTCAGTCACGTAAAAGATTTTTATCATAGAGATGACACCTGAAACAAGGAAAAAACCACTATTGATTGTATTAGATGAGGCACTTTTAGAAATTGCAATGGGTGACTATTAGCGTGTTGTCATAAAATCCAGCCCTAAGAACTGAAGAATTCATTATTTTAATCAGAGAAGGAAAATTAAATAAGACTTTCAGTATCTACTGCAGCATAAATAATTTCAAAGTAACAAATTAAGCAGAAATAATTGCTAATCGTTATTCAAGCTGTTTTTATTGGTGATCTGAATTACTTTAGATACTTTTTTAGAAAACTTCTTGGATTGTTTCACACTGTAATTTTAGAAATCCCTCATTCAACCTGCTTGAGGAGGCTTACTTCTAGAGGAAGTCACAGTTTTGATATTCAGCTCAATACTCAGGGACATTATTCAAGCCATCAGATGCCCTTTCATAAATGTTCTTTCCAGACTCACACCAAAACTGGGCTGCCACTAGTTCCTAGATAAACGATGTATGCAACGTGTATCTGTGTTGTCACAGAAATACTGAGCAGACATTTGCTGAGGGCTGGTTGCCCTGATTAAAGGAAAGATGAAATAATTGTTAATGTTATAACCTCTTAGTGCTACTCTGGGCCCTAAGGGTTTTTATACTAGATAAATCCTCTTTCCTCTCTTTCAGTGTCTTTGAAACAATGTACTATGTAGAGCATATTCATACTATCTGCTTCAGAAGATGGTGCATCCCTGCAGAAAGAAATTAAGGAATTAATGTCTACAAGAACCATTTCTTTCTAATCACTATGAGAGATTTTCTATTGCCCACTGTGCCAAGCACCTGGCAAACACATGTTCAGACTTGGCTTGACAACTTGCAGCACAGCTGTGTGGCTCCGTTCAGTTTTCAGTCATCACAGAACTTTGAGTTTGCCCTTGCTAGAATGAATGGAAGGTACCTACTAGGCACTGCAGTTCAAAAATAAGTGTGTCATACAGTTTTATTGTTCCTACTTGTGTTGGTACATAAAAGAATACATCTCTACAGAGGAAAGGTCCAAACTCAGGTTATTGGAGAAAGGAACCTAATTTACAATGGATTTGGTCTGGATCTGTTGCCATATATTCTTGCAGAACCTTTATTGCCCGTATTAAAGTGGTATAATGTCTTTAATAATTGCCCTGGGTTTGGTTGGGATAGTTAATTTTTTTCCTAGCAGCTGGTTAGTGCTGTGTTTTGGATTTAGGATGAGAATAATGTTGATAACACACTGATGGTTTTAGTTGTTGCCAAGCAGTCAAGGACTTTTCAGCTTCTCAGACTGCCCTGCCGACAAGAAGGCGGGGGGCACCCAAGAAGCTGGAAGAGGACATAGTCAGGACGGCAGACCCAAACTGACATGTCCCCTCCAAGTGTCCAAGGCCAGGTTGGATGGGGCTTTGGGCAACCTGGTGTAGTGGAAGGTGTCCCTGCCCATGGCAGGAGGGTCGGAACTAGATGGTCCTTAAGGTTGCTTCCAACCCAAACCATTCTATGATTCTGTGACTAAAGGGATATTCCATACCATATAACATCATGCTCCATATATAAAGGGGGGGTTGGCTGGGAGGCAGGGCAGCTCGGGAACTAGCTGAGTATCATCTTTGGGTGGTGAGACACTGTGCTGTTCATCACTTGTATATTATTATTATTATTATTATTAATCCTCCTTTTCTGTTTTATTAAACTGTCTTTATCTCAACCCGTGAGTCTTACTTTTTTTTCCCCCTTTTCGATACTCTCAAACATCCCACTGTGTGGGGGGAGTGAGCAAATGGCTGTGTGGTGGTTTTAGCTGCCAGCCGTGTTAAACCACGACAATAACAATAACAATTAGAAAAGCAAATATGTTTTTCTAAAGGTAATTTTTGAAGTTACCAGGTGCCTCTGTGTTTACAATATATCTTTAACAGGATGTAGCTCTTCCTCAGTCTGAAGGAGTTAGAGATCAAAGAACTTTGTGGATCTTGCCCTCTGTCTCTAGAATTCAAGCTAAGCTAAGTACAAGAATGTATTGGCTAGGATGAAATTGAAAGATTTGTAGGAATTTATCACGGACTTTACCTTTGACACAAGACTGATTTACAAATGACATCCTACTTGATAAACCTGGTAAAGTATATTAAACCAAGTAGATTTGTATGATAATTCAGCTTTTTTTCAATACAGTACTGTAAATAAAGAAATGGTTTCCTCTCCAAGGAAGATTGCTCTAATCATTCATATAACTTAGGGTAGGCATCTTAATGCAAACTCATTTGTAGTGTAATGTCTAGAAAATTAATAATTCTATCTACTGTAATTTCATTACAGATTTAGACTTTGAGAAAAAAAGAAATTATAGAGATTCAAAGGTAAAAACCAATAGAAGATATATCCTTTAGTGCTCACGTACTCCATGTACTTCACTTTTGTTCAGTTGCTGGTAAAAATAACAGGAAAAGAGAGGTTAAAAAAAAGAAGAGAAGGGAGATAGAAGAAGCAT